>NC_140166.1:226036335-226403835 GCF_963971535.1 Notolepis coatsorum
GTTGTTAAGGAGCTGGTTAAGGTTAGAGTTTGTCAAAGAGAATGGCAATAGACAGCCTATTTCCGCGCGACCTGGGCGCTGGGCGGCGGAAAATGAAAGGCGCATTACTGCATGCCACTACGATAAATTTTTGCACTGCTTGCTTGGCATAAAGCTACACGCTGACAGGTCAGTGTAGGGTGAGTGAATAGAAATCTGAAAGTGGTTTGGAGCATAGCACATACCTCAATATCTTTATTGCATTAACTTAATTTCTCTTACCTTTTCCATGTATGAATACAACACATCTTCAGGACTCAGTGTTCCCTCCTTCAAACGCTTTGTCAACTCGGTCAGAGAAAGAGATATGATGGTAGGGCTGTCCGTCAATGGATGCTATATGAAACAAGTAAGTTAGACAATGAGTAAGTCAACATACTGACACTACCGTCTATGACTGACAGTACCCTTACGAAACGTTCCTGTGGTAAAGTACGACAAGCTCTGTATAATCTATTGCATTTCTCTGGTAATTGTTTTTTATTATGCTATTGTAAACTACGGGTCTGACCCTTTAGCTCAGCTCGTTAGTGCGGTCGCCTGTGGATCCTATGGTCTCAGGTTCAAATCCACTCGGTTACACTATCATGGTTAAATTGGTTTATATTATCTAAGTACAAAAATGGTACCATGATAATACATGATTTGTATCATGGCAGTACCATGGTCAATTATTAATACAGTGGCTGACGCGGGCGGTTAGGTGGCGTAGCGGAGATTCCGTTCGTCACCAACCCCGGAGCTGTGAGCAGGATTCGCCTGTTCGAATCCAGCTCACAGCTCCGGGGTTGTCACCAGCTTGGCTGGCCGTTCACACTAATACAATTGGCAGTATTAGAGGGTGGGAGAAGCTGGCGGGGTGGGTCCGGGTCGTTGTAAACAGCGACTCCTACAGTTCGGTCGGGGCGCCTGCTAAGCGCGGATGGGACCTGAGTGGGATAGTGTGATCCTTCCACACGCTACACCCTCTCGGAGAATATCCGCGCTGCCAGGTGAAAAGAAGCGGTTGATTGGCTGGACGTGTGTCGGAGGAAGCACGTGATAGCCTCCACTCTCCCAGATGATCTGACTGTGGGGGGTAAGTGCGCAGCGACCAGGAAGGGGATTGGGAATTGGCATAATGACTAACATTGGGATGGGAGAAAATCAGAGGAAAATGGAGGGGGAAAAAGATCAATAAAAAAAAAATACAGTGGCTGATACCACAGTAAAACTGAACATATCATAATTAAAGATATTTGACAGTGAAACATCATCCAACTCTATTATAGTATTATAATTAGATTATAGAAAAATCTTTCTATAATATAATTAAATGTATTATAAACTATAATATAAATGAATTATAGAAAAATCATATGCTTTGTTACCCTTTAAGAAACACTGTCAATATTTCTTGTACTATTCCTGTACGGGAAATCAGCTTACTAAATGCTCTAACATACAGAGAACATGTTTTGTCTTAAACCACTCCTAGCCACAGCAGGTGCAGGCTTATCAGTATTCATTCCACGTCATAGACAGTTTTTTCATGTATACAAACCTCGATTTCTTTACTACTGTTTAAGGCTGAAAGTGAACCTTGACGTGTCGCTCACTTCTCAGATTGTCTCTCTGCTTTGAATTGATCCTTCTGTGCGCAAAGAATAAAACTATTTTCTTTGCTATCCCTTGACTCGATCTCAATTGTTGTCGAAGCAGTTTTCTTATCAGTCCTGGGCCCTCATTTATCAACGTTGCGTACGCACAGATATGTGCTTAACCCATGCGTACGACCATTTCTAAGCAAAGTGTGGGATTTATCAATTTGAACGTGAACTTGACTTTGTGCTTATGTCTACGCACAGCTCAGAGCATGCGTAGCTGACGCCCAGTGGTAGAATATCGTTACTACGGCATATGCGCTCCTCAGTTCATGCATTAGTTTCAACGCGGAAATAAGCTTTCATGCATTACTCCCGACACTGGCGCATGTTCTGTATGAACCGTAATTCATTATAGTTCATTGTGAAATAGCGACAGTAGTGTAATTATAACGGGCTCATGCGCAAACAAGAGGTTGGCTTGCTTGTTTGGCACGGGGGGCAGACGCAGAACACCTAGTGTAACTGCCGCCGTGTCATAGTGTAATTCAAGTTAAGCTTCAGTATGATGTCATAGTAGAACCGGTTAGAACAGGCTAGAACCTTCCAGAACTGCGCTCCACAGTGTATAAATAGAGAGAACTTACAAGGGTTCTCTCTCTCACTTCTCAACCACCATCAACCACCTAGCCCCTTTCGTGACTGTGATGCACCGAGTGAATCCACAGTCACTTGCTCCTCAATAGGAAACCAACCTAGATTTACCCTGAATGACTGGTTCTGACCGAACCGTTCGTTATACAAGAATCACAGAGACGTTTCAAAGGTACTCACAGTTGCACAAGGGTTTCGGACAGAGATACGGGATGGTTTGAAAGCTCTGCATTGCTAATAAACATTTTAAATAATTTTCATTAGGGATGCCCCGATCGATCGGCCACCGATCGTTATCGGCCGATAATCAGTATAAATATGCGATCGGTGAATTCCGATGAGTCATATTCGCCGATCGCGGAAACCGATCAAGCGGAGATCTCACTCGCTGTCTGTCTCAGACACACAGGACCTGCAAACTGCCGCTGCTCCTCCTCCCTAGCCCCGCCAGCACCCGTGTACAGTTTGTAAACACTGAGGACTGAGAGGAGGCTCCTCTGCTCGAGTCTATAGTGCATTCGACCATGAGCTAACGTTAGCTACCTAGCTATCGTTACTGTTTAAACAAAATTACCCAGTCAACTATTCACTTTTAGTAGGCATTGTTTAACTTGTATTGTATTGTATTTAGCCGGCTAGCTACTGATAGCTCCTGATATCAACAAATGCTCCAGCAAGTCTAGTAGTCCATGTTGATACCTCCGTTAGCTTGCGTTAGCTGACGTTAGTTCACTGTTCAAAACTAAATGTCCCATTGAACTAAATAGTTGTCTTAACGTCATCTAGTCGGCTAGCAGTAGCTACAGATAGCTCCTGATATCAATGTCTTATAACATTGATTCAATGCGTATTCGAGCTGAGGGCTTGCTGAATGTGATATGACCAAAGCACAGTAACGTTATACCAATAGGGTCCAGCTGCAGCGCAGGAGAATCCTTGCTGGAGCTGGAGGCTACTAGAGTACACGGCTGCGGTTACATGGTGACTTTTAATTCCGAATTATAACTTCGGAATCAAATCATTCGGATGTAAAAAAAAAATCATGCGAGTTTACATGTCAAATCTTAATTCCGACAAGGTGTTTACATGAAAGTCACTGTCTAATCGGGAGTTTTCGAGTCATCGTAAGGTTTGGGGCTGGGAAGGCTTCTGATTGGGTAAACGTAAACAGGATGTTAACGTCATTACGTTTACCGGAAGTAAACAAACAGCTGCGACCGGTATTCTCAGCTACTGTGCTAGCGTACCAAACAACATTAACCAGACTCTCGGTGTGTCTATTCTGCTAACGTTAAAGGCCTCTACATGCTACAGCAACTTCAAAGCAACTGCACCACAACATCGACAAAGCAAAGGTGTTGCAGACACTCTGCCTTTATGCTTCTGCAACATCGACGCACAGCCTATGTAACATTGTACCCCGTATGTAGCAACCCATTGATAACAAGCAGACAAATAAGCATAATTTTTACTTCCGGGCGGGGGGTTTCAAAATAAAAGAGCGACGTCTAAAAGCACCGTAAATACGTTTATTCTTTACAATATCTAACGTTACACGAACCTAAACTAATCTAAAGTTAGTTTAGGTTCGTGTTAATGTTAGATAATGTACAAAATAAACGTATTTACAGTGCTTTTAGACATCGCTCTTTTATTTTGAAATCCCCCGACGGAAGTATTATAGTGTCTGTTGCTAGCAGCTTAACTTTTGCCGGCCGGTTCTGTGCTTTTTCTAGCTAACGTATCATCATTAGTTTCCAAAGGAGAGGAGAGAAAGACCGCGGCTCACATGCAGCTCAAACTACCTGTTGGAATAAATTAATTGATTGATGTTTAACTTGTCCCTGTGTGTGTCCAGTCATTTCGACTAGCAAATGTTGTATTTAACGTTACCTCAGGATACCATTGTATTTAGTTGGTTAGCTATGTAGCTAATGTGGATAGAATTTTGTATAGCATCAATACTAGCTGGCTGGCTACAGCTTTATTTACTAAATTATGGAGGCTTTTTAATCGTCAAGGTAAGAGAGGATTTGTCATGATCAACTGAAGGCCTATGCTATGGAACAATATGTGCCCCTGTTCGCGATCATCTATGTGTACTGTAGCCTATGCGCGATCATGCGCAGAAAGACCGGGGGAACTAATTCCGAAAAATTCGTGAAAAGCGTTTACATGGACAGAAAAAGCTTTAATTCGGAATGATAAACGGAATAAACCGGCCACTTACATCGGAATGGATTTTATTTCGGAATGGCCATTTTCATTCGGAATTAAGTATTTTCAGATGTTTACATGATAACTTTAAATAGGATTTAACGTTAATTCCGAATGAAAAGGGGAATAAACTGTCCATGTAAACGCAGCCCAGTGAAGCTGTTTGCAGATAGCGAGCATTTTGACTTGTTGCGTGGTGGCGATGTCTCGCAGATAATACAAGTACAAGTCTAATTATATAATATATATATTTTATAAAAAAAAAAACATTATATAAAATAATTTTTTTTTTTTAATCAAAAACGATCGGTATCGGATCGGTATCGGCCGATATGGCTCACGACGATCGGTGATCGGTATCGGTGGCAAAAAACATGATCGGGGCATCCCTAATTTTCATAAACTGGTCAACACTGCATTATTTCCGGCGTTGTGTGCATGATGCGCATGCGCTGTGATCACACCAGGCAGCCAACGCCGGAAATAATGCTGTGTTGACCAGTTTATAAAAAATATTTAAAATGTTTATTAGCAACGCCGAGCTTTCAAACCATCCCGTATCTCTGTCCGAAACCCTCGTGCAACTGTGAGTACCTTTGAAACGTCTCTGTGATTCTTGTATAACGAACGGTTCAGTCAGAACCAGTTCTTCAGGGTAAATCTAGGTTGGTTTCCTATTGAGGAGCAAGTGACTGTGGATTCACTCGGTGCATTACAGTCACGAAAGGGGTTACAGAACACCCACCTCCAAACGCGATTAAATATTGTTTCAAATAAAAAGCGACATACTATTATTTTGTGTCATGTTTCCAAATAAGATTGGCCACAACGAAATGCTTTCTACTTCAATTTGTTGGTTAGAATAGATTACCTCGCTCCTTTGAAACTTCACTGAGCTCCGCGCACAGACGTGATAATAATAATAACAACAACAATAATAATAATAGCTTCATTTTATATAGCGCCTTTCAAGAGACCCATGCAAGGTCGCTTTACATAGATAGGGGGGGGAAATAACAAAGTAATAAACATAGTGGACAGACTATGTAAATATGATGATGGGATTCAAGTTCACGTTTTTATTGATCACATAGGCAGGCTATACATGGCGTATAGGCTACATCATACATGGCAGTGAGATTCATTGTTCTTGTATATGCTCTCGTATTATTGTTTATATAGGCTACCCAATACAGACATCAAAATAGATTGTATGCCTCTAGAAATCATATGCAGCAGGTAGAAAATTTATGGAAAATCCGTTGCGATTTGGAATAAAATTGAGGAGAACTTTAATCCCTGGGTATTAATCGAACAAAACGGAAAAAGGCAGTCATATTCCAGCACGGTCTTTATTAGTGTTTGCGCTGCCCAGGCAGCAATGGTTAATAGATATCATATCCGTCTGTCAGCCTGTCACGTATTTCTCCATAACACGCTTCCCTCGGCTTAGTCCACTTTTCCACATTTCATGGGGGTGTTCCATTACCGTATATGGTTAATCGGGGCGGTTCTGGTATGCAAATACTTAAAACAGTGCACGAGCTCCAGCTTAGGATCAAAGTGATATTTATCAAGACAGGTGTGCGTAGGACCTGTGTACGCACGTGTGATAAATCCTGTTTTTTTTGTGCGTGCACACATTCTAAATTCTGTGCTTACGTATGAAAATAGAATACTTTCTAAGAAAAATTTATAAATGAGGACCCTGGACTATGGTGATAATAGGCATGCTGCGGCCTAAACCCTTACTTAAGTTACAGTACATCCTTGGACTCCGTCTATCACTCTGCCCTCAGATGCATCACTAATGATAGATACAACACTCATCACCGTGTCCTTTATGAGAAGGTTGGTTGGTCCTCGCTGTTGGAGAGGCGCAACAAACACTGGTATTTGTTCATCTTTAAAGCCGTTTTTGGTAAGATACCTAATTATACTACATCATTATTGGAATGGAATTTTGGAACCAATGGAACCCGTTCTAGGTCCCTCGAGTTTGCTGGGAACAGGGTAAATCTACATTTTACTATGATGCCCCCTAGCTCATGGAATGAACTCCAACAGTCCAGCTTGAGATTCTCCCCTCTGTTGCAGTTTAAAACCTTGATCTCCAACCATTGTAAATCAAGTTGTAGGCCTACATGTTTTAATTGATTGTTATCCTTACTTGTCTTATTGTTATGATTTTATATTCTGTGTTATATTTTTAACTCTGTGTGTACACTCAACGTGACTGTAAATGGGGGAAACCTCAGTTGCCTTTCGAGTTTAAATACAGGCTTGAAATTAAATGTATTAAGCTCACCGGACTTGGTAAAACTAAATTTCCACAACAAACGACATTACTACTGTACTTTGATTGATTGATTGATTGAAAAAAAATTTGAACACAGATTGCATAATGGGTACAATGCAGTACGGCTCAATACACACAATTGTTAATGTGATGCAGACCAGAGAAAGACTTTCGTCTTGTTTACATCAGGGTCCCCCATTTTCAATTAATCTTAACATAATATGACATGACATACAGATAGACAGTACTGCATCATCTAGACATTTATGACATACCAGATCTACAAATACAGTACTGTTTGTGATACAAAAAGAGTCTAAAAAAGAGAGTATACAGTATACATTTGACGAAGAAACTGTACATTGGACGAGGTTGGGTAGGTGGGGTGGGGAATCGTCTGTGTAAAAAACACTTAGACTCTTTGAATTGACGGACAGCTTGCTCTGCCCTCAGCAGGGTCGCTGCCCTTCGGTCTCTTGCTTTCAGAATAGTCCTTCTTGCCCGTTGTCCTCCATTGAGCCATTTGAGCAGCAGGACCAGGGCTGTCAGACACGTCGTCCAACTCAGCTCGGCTCCCAAAACAAGTTGCTTTGCCCTTTCCATCCGAAAGGTCTCCCCTCACGCTAGCGCTCCACCAGACACACGGACCAGTAAGCTATTAGCTAAGTAGGCTAACGTTAATAGGACCAGCAAGAGCTCCTTCAATCGTCTAGTGAGTAACGTTAACCCGAAACGTAATGTTTAAACAGATACAAGGCATGTCGATACAAGCACAAGCTTTATATGGATATTAGTGATGCACGATATAATAGTGGCCGATATGGTAATTTTTTTACACATCGGTATCAGTCCGATATCAAGATAGGGCCGATATAAAAAAAAAAAAAATTATTTTATTTAAAGGGGAACTATCTTATAAATGACCTTTTCCAGTGTTTAGGGTCATTTTCTAGCTATGTGGACTTATAGTAATAGGATCTATGTCTCTAATTCTCGATTTGGCGCATTCTTCCAATTCTCATCTCACAATAATGTCCCTCCCTCAAGTGAGTCATCTGAAAATTAGCGTATTCGGGACATCAGATGGTCCTCATTTGCATAATAACGCCCGCCCCCCTCTAGCTGCCAGCCGAGCGAGAGCGAGAGATAGACCCACGTGGTGGACTTCCTCGAACGGGAGACACGCAGAGTGTTTACAGTTCTCTCTCTCTCGGTTCGGGAGCATGGGCTGTGGCGCAGCGCGGTGGTGGACTTCCTCGAACGGGAGAGGGAGACTGCGTGTCTCCCTCTCCCGTTCGAGGAAGTCCACCACCACGCTGCGCCACAGCCCATGCTCCCGAACCGAGAGAGAGAGAACTGTAAACACTCTGCATGTCTCCCTCTCCCGTTCGAGGAAGTCCACCACCGCGCTGCGCCACAGCCCATGCTCCCGAACCGAGAGAGAGAGAACTGTAAACACTCTGCGTGTCTCCCTCTCCCGTTCGAGGAAGTCCACCACCGCGCTGCGCCACAGCCCATGCTCCCGAACCGAGAGAGAGAACTGTAATATATCTCTCTCTCTCTCAGACTGTGTGGGCTGACTGTCACTCAAAGTGCTTATGGGCGGAGCCAGGCCATAACAGCCTGAAATCCGGAGGCTGAAAAATTATGGTTTTGAGTACTTGATTAGAAATATAAACCAATGCATTTTTTTTGAAAAAAACAGATGTCTTCAATAGACTCACAGGAATTGTGTAAAGTTGCCCAAATAGTGCTAGGAATAGCAATACAGTTCCCCTTTAATAATTTTTTTTTTTACACGTTTTGGTCTTAAATAGTTTCAAAATATCAGTCATTTCTGAAAACAAGTTACAAAAGTAAAAAAAAAAAAAAATGCGTTTTGGAAAATAGCTCTTTATTTGATTATCATAAAAAAAGTGTTTTCTATACAGAGATATCGACATTGGTAAATATCGGTACCGGCCAGAACAGCAATATTAATATCGGTTATCGGCAGTGATGGGCAAGCTACTTGGAAAATGTAGCAAGCTACACTACAAGTTACTCTCGATTAAATATAGCTCAACTACAATGGAAGCTATCCCCAGAGAAATGTAGCAAGCTACACTACAAGAACATGGCAAAAATAGCTAGCTACATCGGCACTACTTTTTTTTTTTTTTTTTTACTTCGTGATCAAGTTTCCACCAAAAAAATAGGCAGGAAAAAAGATTCTCAGTTTGATTGTTTATTATAAAACTGAAACAAGCCCTCGGTCTGGCTTTTTGTGTCATGCTTTTAACATGAACTTGTATTATGTACAAAATCCAGGAAGGCAAGTTTAGCTGGGTGCAGCCTCTACAAAAGAAAAGAAAGAGACCATTTGGTTTTTTCAGTTTTTATAGTATAGTTTGTGGATTACTTTTGATGCAGTAATGGTCTTTTTCTTTTCTATTCTATCTTTATGTATTATTTATCCCTAAACTCTGCATCTTCTGAAACCTGCCCACTTTATCAACCAAAAACACACTTCTTCAATATCTGAATTGTAACTGTTTTACTTCATTTTACTAGTATTATGCTACCATGTATATACTACTACAAACTATGCTAATATGTCTATACTACTACAGTATGTACTCAGAGTATAACACTCAAGCTTGACACTGACAAACAATACTACTTATCCTTGGCTGCTAGATATGTACCACTCCTGCTGACTTGTTGTACACAATTTGTAAGTTGCTTTGAATGAAAGTGTCAGCTAAATGACCAAATGTATTTAAATATGTAACTCACAAAACATTCCATGGCCCCAAAATCATGTGGGGACCCCCCCTGGGGGTCCTGTCCCACAGGTTGAGAACCACTGCTTTTCCCTTGTTTTTTCTTTTCTCCACCCCCATAATATTGTTCATTTTCTGCCTACAGTGAAACATCATCATGATAGCAGCTATCTGTTAGTTAAAGCTGTTGACAAAAAGTGTACTGACTTGTGTGCTGTTTGGGAACAGTTGATTTTCATCAGCTCACCTGAATGTGTTTTCAAGTTAGTGCTGGACGTGTTGAGAGCAGCATATGTTTTAGCCGTTTTTTCAGTCAAACTCATAAATGTGTCCCAGATAGGGCCATGGAGAGGCATTGTTGTTATTGACATCATCATCTTCATCAATGCCATCGAACCCCTCTGCCATTTTGCGCGGACTGGTTCATGTAATCCGTTAAATTGCATTCATTCAGTACGTCTGTGTTTTGATTTTCACTTCCTGCTTTGCGGCTGGAGTCGCGCACTATCCTGCCTCTGATTGGCCTACCCGTAATGTTTTGGCCTACCATACCCAATCGTGAGTCGTCATACTCATATCTAAACCAACCAACCAATCATAGTGGGTTTTTTACGGGGAGTTTTTTTTTCTCCTCACAAATCTTCTAGTCTAGACTGTTTCTCCCGAAAGTAGCGTGTAACGTTTCTCGTCGCTACTTCGTTCTATAAATAGCTCCGCTACAGAGACCGCTACCCGGGTTAAAAAGTAGCGACGCTACCAGCACGCTACTGAGAATTGTAGTTAAGCTATGTAGCGTCGCTACTTGTAGCTAGCTACTGCCCATCACTGGTTATCGGTATCTGCCACAATTTTCACATCGGTGCATCACTAATATAATCCTTTTTACATAATGTAGATATTATATATATATATATCTGTACATATCACTTACCTACTCTTGCTAGTTACACTGCTGGCCAGTATGACTTACTGATTAGCACCATTACTCAGTAGTACTAATTCATTTATATATTTTATATCCAGTTTAATCACCTGTACATTGTATATTACTACTGCACTTTACTGTTACATTTGCACTCTGGTTGGATACCAAACCTATTTATATCGTACTGTACTTGTGCTGTATGACGACAATACATTTGAATCTAATCTAATGTTGTGTTGTTTGTCTCCTGCAGGAAGGAGCTTCTTAACACATTAATGGCCAGACGCGAGATTTCTCGGGTTTGTCATTATTTCTTTTATTCTACATTTGTATTCATTTCAGGCACACAGACCTCGGGGTTACCATAGGGAATCATTCTGAGATCACCAGAGTGCAATACCGGCCGCATCATGCTAGGTGGCAGTATCACCCACCCTTTGAAACCCTCCTTAACATCGGGTGCTTAAATCCCTCCGGGCGATATATTTTGAGTCAGTCTAGTGCAGTGGTGCCCAACCAGTCGATCGCGATCGACAGGTAGATCGCGGGCTGATTTCAAGTAGATCTCGATTAATAAAATTAGATAACATTTTTTTTCTTTTTTTTTTTGCAAAATCAACTCTGCCTCTCTTTGTTAACTACAACAAGCAATGCTGTTTGGTATTTAAGATGAGGTCGGACTCGGCACTGACAGATTTGTGTTCATTATGCTGCTTTTATAAAGCCTCAAATGACGGCTTACAATATACAATTTTGGCTGGTAGCTCTCGGCTAGGTAAATTAAAAAGTAGATCTTGGTTCAAAAAAGGTTGTGCACCCCTGGTCTAGTGGTTCACCCGATCACATTGAAACACGTCCAATGACCCTCCATGCATGTGTGTGCCGGATTATGTCGAGGACACGATGGACACCAATACTGGAGATCGCGATCAGACAATTGGAATATTATTTTTGGGATACTTCCTAGTAGGGCTGACCCCTATTAATCGATTAGTCGACTAATCGGTCGAAAGGGGCCGTAGTCGACTGGCCAACCTTAGTCGAATATAATTTTAAAAAAAAAATATTAAAAAAAAAATGTCAAAAGACAAGAGGCATAGAAGCGTGGCTAACGCTAATGGCACGCATACCAGAGGCTAACTGCCTACGAAAACAGGCACAGAGGCACTGAAAGAGGATTTCACCCATCTAATGAACACACTATACTAGACAAATATCAAGATGTATCCATCAGTGGACCAATTGCATGCTTTTGCAGAGGACAAGAAGCCTTCAGTCGACTCCTTCAGACATTAAGCACCCCCCACAGCAGTCGACCATCCAAATCCTTAGTCGGGGACAGCCCTACTTCCTAGTAAAGGTAAGGACTATATGACATCAATTTCAAATTTCAGCTTGATCCTACAATGTTTTCATATCGATCCAGCCGATCAACATGTGTGGCGTTCAAAACGAATGCCGTTACTGGCGATCAAAGTATCAAAAAAACACATTACCTATTATATACATTTGAATTGGAAATAGTAGCGTGTACAGGCGAGCAACGCCAACGCTATTAGCAGAGTTCACGTAATGCTCCATAAGACAGTTACCAGGAATTAGCCAGGATCACTCAGAAACTATACAATATTCACCACGGTATAACACACGAACGTATGCATGACATTTTTTATTCTTTTTCACATGTTGAACGATAGATAGTTGATGTCAAATGAGCCATAGTATTGTCTCCATAGCTATAATATAGAATATAGATATAGCCCTGCAAAAACCGAAGTGAAAATCCCTATACTTTACAGCGCTGGCCAACTAAGTACAAAGATGGGGAAACAGCGTGGCAGTCAAAGTGTTAACAACGTGTCATTGACAGCAGCAGGACAAATAGTTTGACAAATTACTGTTGTTCTGGTAAATCCCTGCAACAGCAGATCTGTCCAATAAAACTGTAAAGCAGCCTGTTACCTGGTTTAGGTTTGTGAGTGGGTGAGTGTACTGCCCTCTGCTGGATACAAAAAGTATATAATGTAAATTCAGGTTATACATGGTGACATTCTGCCCTCTAGTGGTAAATGTGCAGAACACATCTGGAGGGCCAGGGCGTCAACATAGAACAGAAGAGCTGTGTTCAGTCATATAGTTATGATGAGGACGGATAGAGTGGGACCTTTCAGCTCGCTATAAGGTTTTCATTTGGATTTAAGATGTCCCACCACGGCCTAAAGGTCTACTCACATGGAGCAACATTAAACGTTATGCTTTAATCTCCAGAATGACCTCCTAGACCAGGGGTCAGATGATCTTACAGAATGACCTCCTAGACCAGGGGTCAGATGATCTCTTACAGACCAGGGGTCAGCAATTAAGTTTGGCCTCGGGCCACATTATGGCGGGCCAGAAACAAAAACAATGGCTAATTTTATATATTGATAGTGGAAACATTTTAACTCTGTGACAGACCACCGTATAACTAAGGCATACATTTGTGGCATAATAAACTGTAAACGACATACACATTTGCACTGAACATTATACCTTTGTCTTTCTGCTATTTTATTATAAAACCAGAGACAAGCGTCTCTCTCTTATTTACATTAGAGTTCACATTTGAAAATGTGTTTAAATAGAGGCCTTGTACTGAATGTTTGTGTATTTCTTTGTCTTCCAACATGGCTGCCTGTAACATAGCGGCCATTGTTTTGAACATGGCAATGGAAGGGACAACGGTTGCTATGTGCAAAACGATGGTTGCTATGTGTAGATATTTGAGAATTATATCAACAGGAAAAGCCAGTGGAACAGTAATATGCTTTTCCAATGTTTCACATCTCAACCTTGCTGCTCGACCAAAAATAAAGGGCACATCAAAGCCTCTCTCTCTCTGATTGCTTAAAACAATCAATAACGCACGACACCAACACTTCACAAACACTGGTCTTATAATGTATGAGGGTGCAGGCTATGACAAAATGCAGTATGCAATGCAACACACTAAAGACCCTTTCACACATGCTGCATGTAAAATCTAGTTTTTTTGCTTATTTCACACTGTATTGAATACCATTGATTAACCCCAATTCATTTAATTTCAAACCTTTATTTTAACTAGAAAAAAGTTACGGTTCCCCTCATTCGCAGCAATGTCGGGTATAACAAGAAATATTTTAAATAGATATTTAAATGATAATCTTCATACACAGGAGGATATATTGTCTCTTTCTGCAGGACGCAATCTTTCAAAACTTTAAAATGCATTGTTGCATCTATATTTAGCACATGATATAATTTCAATAGAAAAAAAAAAAAAAAAGTAATAACAGTACTCAGTATAGCAGTATAACATGCAAATAAAATACCATTACCACCAGACAGAAAAGGGCATTGTTAGACTCTGAGGGGAAAGGGCAGATGCTCAAGCACCCCTTGGGCCCTATGTGTGTGAAGAAAGACAACTATTGGAAGAGAGGACTAGAGAGAAAGGCTCTATTTAAACCATGAAACTGGTGTTTGAAGATGGGTGTCAGAAGTTCTTCTGATCCAGATCACATTAGTTGGATTGCTAGATGTGTTGTTAAGTATGTTGAGTTTTTAAGCAGATTTCTACACAATTTTAATCTTTAAATCTTGAGATTGTCTGAAGCTCATCCCATGCTGGTCAGTGGTAGGGTTTCTCTCCTGTATAAATTCACTGGTGAGTTTCTCTCCTGTATGAATGTGCTGGTGTGTCTTTAAATTGAATGAAATATTTCCTCCACTGTCTTTAAGGCTTCTCTCCTGTATGAATGTGCTGGTGTCTCTGTAAGATTCTATACATTTATGACATATCAGATTTTGCAAATACAGTACCGTTTGTGATACAAAAGTGTCCAGAAAAAGAGTGTATATACATTTGACATAGAAACTGTACATTGGAGGAGGTTGGGTGGGTGGGGTTGGGTGGGTGGATGGGGGCTGTACATTGGAGGTGGGGGGGGGGGTTGGGTAGGGGGGGACACACACATTGTACACTGTACATTGGAATACTGACAAAGCCATGACTGAGTTGTCCTTACAGTAGAGGAGTGAAGTGTCATGTTTATTAGTCACATCCCTGTGAAGGAGTGACGTGTCATGTTGCATGATGCTAGTAGTACAGTAACTAGTATATTGGTGCGTCCTAGGGTTAAATGCTACAGTATGCTAACTATTTGGAAAAATAACTGTTCAAAACTGTTCTCTTGGCTTTGTTTTGTTCATAGTAGTAACGCTGCCGAGCCATACTGTACATGGTGACTGCTTGGTTTGACTGGCAATGGCCGCCGAGCCATACTGTACATGGTGACTGCTTGGTTTGACTGGCAGTGGCCGCCGAGCCATACTGTACATGGTGACTGCTTGGCTTAAGTAAAAAAAAAAAAAATTAATAACTTTTCTTTTTTTGGCATCCCCTATTATTTTACCCACATGACGCCACTGATGCATACATACTTTACAACAAAAAACGTACACCAATTCAACAAATAAAGTCGGTCATCTGTCACTCTCACAGAGCAGAAATTATTATCTTTTTTTTTACCACGAATCACAAATTACACCATTTCAGTCACATCATCCAGAAAAATTACAACAGCGCCTTTCAGTTATAGGGCTTATCTCCTGTATGAATGTGCTGGTGACTCTCTTTAAATCTCCAGATTGACTGACGCTCTTCTCTCTCCTGTATGAATGCGCTGGTGTCTCTTTAAGTGTCCAGAGGTCTTGAAGCCTTCCCCACACTGGTCACAGTGGTACGGCTTCTCTCCTGTATGAATGCGCTGGTGTATCTTTAAGTCTCCAGGGGTCCTGAAGCTCTTCTGACACTGGCGGCTTCTCTCCTGTATGAATGTGCTGGTGTATCTTTAAGTCTCCAGGGGTCCTGAAGCTCTTCTGACACTGGTCACAGTGGTAGGGTTTCTCTCCTGTATGAATTCACTGGTGAGTTTCTCTCCTGTATGAATGTGCTGGTGTGTCTTTAAATTGAATGAAATATTTCCTCCACTGTCTTTAAGGCTTCTCTCCTGTATGAATGTGCTGGTGTCTCTGTAAGATTCTATACATTTATGACATATCAGATTTAGCAAATACAGTACCGTTTGTGATACAAAAGTGTCCAGAAAAAGAGTGTATATACATTTGACATAGAAACTGTACATTGGAGGAGGTTGGGTGGGTGGGGTGGGGTTGGGTGGGTGGATGGGGGCTGTACATTGGAGGTGGGGGGGGGGTTGGGTAGGGGGGGACACACACATTGTACACTGTACATTGGAATACTGACAAAGCCATGACTGAGTTGTCCTTACAGTAGAGGAGTGAAGTGTCATGTTTATTAGTCACATCCCTGTGAAGGAGGAGTGACGTGTCATGTTGCATGATGCTAGTAGTACAGTAACTAGTATATTGGTGCATCCTAGGGTTAAATGCTACAGTATGCTAACTATTTGGAAAAATAACTGTTCAAAACTGTTCTCTTGGCTTTGTTTTGTTCATAGTAGTAACGCTGCCGAGCCATACTGTACATGGTGACTGCTTGGTTTGACTGGCAATGGCCGCTTAAGTTAAAAAAAAAAAAAAAAAATTAATAACTTTTTTTTTTTTTTAATACCTTTTTTTTTTTGGCATCCCCTATTATTTTACCCACATGACGCCACTGATGCATACATACTTTACAACAAAAAACGTACACCAATTCAACAAATAAAGTCGGTCATCTGTCACTCTCACAGAGCAGAAATTATTATCTTTTTTTTTTACCACAAATCACACCATTTCAGTCACATCATCCAGAAAAATTACAACAGCGCCTTTCAGTTATAGGGCTTATCTCCTGTATGAATGTGCTGGTGACTCTCTTTAAATCTCCAGATTGACTGAAGCTCTTCTCTCTCCTGTATGAATGCGCTGGTGTCTCTTTAAGTGTCCAGAGGTCTTGAAGCCTTCCCCACACTGGTCACAGTGGTAAGGCTTCTCTCCTGTATGAATGCGCTGGTGTGTCAGTAAGTTTCCAGACTGACTGAAGCCTTCCCCACACTGGTCACAGTGGTACGGCTTCTCTCCTGTATGAATGCGCTGGTGTATCTTTAAGTCTCCAGGGGTCCTGAAGCTCTTCTGACACTGGTCACAGTTATAGGGCTTCTCTCCTGTATGAATGCGCTGGTGTGTCTTTAATACTCCAAAGGTCCTGAAGCGCGATCCACACTGGTCACAGTTGTAAGGCTTCTCTCCTGTATGAATGCGCTGGTGTATCTTTAATTCTCCAGAGGTCTTGAAGCGCGATCCACACTGGTCACAGTGGTAAGGCTTCTCTCCTGTATGAATGCGCTGGTGTATCTTTAATTCTCCAGAGGTCTTGAAGCGCGATCCACACTGGTCACAGTAGTAAGGCTTCTCTCCTGTATGAATACGCTGGTGTGTATTTAAGTTTTTAGACTGACTGAAGCGCGATCCACACTGGTCACAGTAGTAAGGCTTCTCTCCTGTATGAATGCGCTGGTGTTTCTTTAAGTCTCCAAGGGTCCTGCAGCTCTTCTCACACTGGTCACAGTGGTAAGGCTTCTCTCCTGTATGAATGCGCTGGTGTATCTTTAATTCTCCAGCAATCCTGAAGCGCGATCCACACTGGTCACAGTAGTAAGGCTTCTCTCCTGTATGAATGTGCTGGTGTTTCTTTAAGACGTCATATCTACTGAAGCTCTTCTCACATTGGTCACAGTAGTAAGGCTTCTCTCCTGTATGAATACGCTGGTGTGTCTTTAAGTTGGACTTCTTGATGAAGCTCTTTCCACACTGGTTTGACTTGTTCATATCTCTGCTTGTCGTTGGGGAGCAATGCAGAAATTGTACCTGGAGAAGAGAGAAGTACACCAATGAAATCCATGTATTGATTCGCCAAAGAGTAGCCTATTGATCAATAGTTTGTAATATGTGTATCAGATCAAGATCATGAATTAAGATCACTTTTTTTCTGTTTCTTTCAAGTCTTATAGTATCCAGCATATTGCCACCCTCCCAGCACCAAGACAACTGTTGGCATTGCAGCCTTGATGCTGCTCGTTAATCCTGCTGTTGTAGCCTATATTGTGAAGAGAGTGAATGTAATATTTAATTGTGAAGAGAATTACGTCGCTGCAGATGCTAGCAGTTAGCTGACCATTATTATAGTAAAATCACATGTTCACCTTCTTCATACTTTGTACCCTTTAACCTCCGTCGGACCGCTCAGGCTAAAGAGGTTAATTAACTAGAAGCAATTTAAAAGTAAAGTAAAATTAGGCATTGTATCGCACTTTAATATTCGTGTACTCCAGACCCCGCAGAATGTTTCTCAGTGGACCAGTTCCAGGCATACCGTTTATCCAGATGCACAGCATTGTAATATTGTGAAGAGAGTGAATGAAATATTTAATTGTGAAGAGAATTACGTCGCTGCAGATGCTAGCAGTTAGCTGACCATTATTATAGTAAAATCACATGTTCACCTTCTTCATACTTTGTACCCTTTAACCTCCGTCGGACCGCTCAGGCTAAAGAGGTTAATTAACTAGAAGCCATTTAAAAGTAAAGTAAAATGAGGCATTAGGCATCTGTCACTCAAAGTGCTTATGGGCTTATGTCTTCAATAGACTCACAGGAATTGTGTAAAGTTGCCCAAATAGTGCTAGGAATAGCAATGCAGGTCCCCTTTAAACAACTCCCAATGTAATTTTCTTCCCCATCTTACCACTGACAATCTCTTGAGCGGGATTTCCAAGAGTCTTGTCTGTAGTTTAGCTCCACTATTCTCTCCAAGCTCCTCATAACCTTGGATTACAAACCAGTCTGTGTCCTTCTCTGAAACAGAGAACCGTCGTATTTGTATTTGTTTATTAAAAATTATCCCCATTAGCTGATGCCAATGGCACCAGCTAGTCTTCCTGGGGTCCGAAGTCCCACATATACACATACAAATATACATATATACGCACACACATATACATACATACACACTATATACATACATACATATACACACACATATTCAGTATATAAACAAAACAACCTAACTTATTACAATCATACAAAAAAAGACATACAAAAAAACAATATTGCACATGAAAGATGAAGAGCTAATGCTTGCCTGTAAAGGGCAGCATTACCATCTTCAGCTTGTCACAGCTAAGAAAATAATAAGAACAAATAATTAAAAACAAAAATAAATAACCACCAATACTGCTCACTAGCCAAGTAATAACGCTAGTTAGCCAGCGCCAGCTAGGTATCAACGCCAGCTCACAGAATGATAGCCACGCTAGTTAGCCAGCGCCAGCTAGGTACTAACGCCAGCTCACAGAACGATAGCCACGCTAGTTAGCCAGCGCCAGCTAGGTACCAACGCCAGGTACCAACGCCAGCTCACAGAACGATAGCCACGCTAGTTAGCCAGCTAGGTACTAACGCCAGCTCACAGAACATTAGCCACGCTAGTTAGCCAGCCAGGTATAAACGCCAGCTCACAGAACGATAGCCACGCTAGTTAGCCAGCGCAAGCTAGGTACCAACGCCAGCTCACAGAACGATAGCCACGCTAGTGAGCCAGCGCCAGCTAGGTACCAACGCCAGCTCACAGAACGATAGCCACGCTAGTTAGCCAGCGCCAGCTAGGTACTAACGCCAGCTCACAGAACGATAGCCACGCTAGTTAGCCAGCCAGGTACCAACACCAGCTCACAGAACGATAGCCACGCTAGTTAGCCAGCGCTAGCTAGGTACTAACGCCAGCTCACAGAACGATAGCCACGCTAGTTAGCCAGTGCCAGCTAGGTACTAACGCTAGCTCACAGAACGATAGCCACGCTAGTTAGCCAGCTAGGTACTAACGCCAGCTCACAGAACGATAGCCACGCTAGTTAGCCAGCCAGGTACCAGCGCCAGCTCACAAAACGATAGCCACGCTAGTTAGCCAGCGCCAGCTAGGTACTAACGCCAGCTCACAGAACGATAGCCAAGCTAGTTAGCACCAGCTAGGTACGAATGCCAGCTCACAGAACGATAGCCACGCTAGTTAGCCAGCGCCAGCTAGGTACCAATGCCAGCTCACAGAACGATAGCCACGCTAGTTAGCCAGCTAGGTACTACCGCCAGCTCACAGAACGATAGCCACGCTAGTTAGCAAGCCAGGTACCAACGCCAGCTCACAGAACGATAGTCACGCTAGTTAGCCAGCACCAGCTAGGTACAAACGCCAGCTCACAGAACGATAGCCACGCTAGTTAGCCAGCGACAGCTATGTACCAACGCCAGCTCACAGAACGATAGCCACGCTAGTTAGCCAGCGCCAGCTAGGTACCAACGCCAGCTCACAGAACGATAGCCACGCTAGTTAGCCAGCGCCAGCTAGGTACTAACGCCAGCTCACAGAACGATAGCCACGCTAGTTAGCCAGCGCCAGCTAGGTACCAACGCCAGCTCACAGAACGATAGCCACGCTAGTTAGCCAGCGCAAGCTAGGTACCAATGCCAGCTCACAGAACGATAGCCACGCTAGTTAGCCAGCGCCAGCTATCTACCAACGCCAGCTCACAGAACGATAGCCACGCTAGTTAGCCAGCGCCAGCTAGGTACCAACGCCAACTCACAGAACGATAGCCACGCTAGTTAGCCAGCGCCAGCTAGGTACTAACGCCAGCTCACAGAACGATAGCCACGCTAGTTAGCCAGCCAGGTACCAACGCCAGCTCACAGAACGATAGCCACGCTAGTTAGCCAGAGCCAGCTAGGTACTAACGCCAGCTCACAGAACGATAGCCACGCTAGTTAGCACCAGCTAGGTACTAACGCCAGCTCACAGAACGATAGCCACGCTAGTTAGCCAGCGCCAGCTAGGTACCAACGCCAGCTCACAGAACGATAGCCACGCTAGTTAGCCAGCTAGGTACTAACGCCAGCTCACAGAACGATAGCCACGCTAGTTAGCAAGCCAGGTACCAACGCCAGCTCACAGAACGATAGTCATGCTAGTTAGCCAGCGCCAGCTAGGTACAAACGCCAGCTCACAGAATGATAGCCACGCTAGTTAGCCAGCGCCAGCTATGTACCAACGCCAGCTCACAGAACGATAGCCACGCTAGTTAGCCAGCGCCAGCTAGGTACCAACGCCAGCTTACAGAACGATAGCCACGCTAGTTAGCCAGCGCCAGCTAGGTACTAACACCAGCTCAAAGAACAATAGCCACGCTAGTTAGCCAGCCAGGTACCAACGCCAGCTCACAGAATGATAGCCACGCTAGTTAGCCAGCGCCAGCTAGGTACTAACGCCAGCTCACAGAACGATAGCCACGCTAGTTAGCCAGCCAGGTACCAACGCCAGCTCACAGAACGATAGCCAGTTAGCCAGCACCTGCGAAATCGAATGCCAAACTGATGATATCAGGAGCCATCAGTAGCTAGATAACATTAGACAACGCTGCATGCATTAATAAACTAAAGTGAATAGTTCGTTGACTGGGTCATTTCGTTTAATGCTTCAGTTATGTTGAAAGAGGAGCTCCAAGCTGCTCATACACTAGACTCTTGCCGTAATGGTTTGTTGACGTGGGTCTGTGAGGAGGAGGAGGGGCAAGGCGTGCACTGCTGCAGCAGATTTAGGAGTCTGATCTGACGGTCACAGAGCTGAGGGAGCGCGCCCAGTTAGCTGTAGAAATCCATAGATTAGCTGCACCGTTATATAAGTCGCAGGGTCGAAAAATTGGGAAAATGGGGGGGGGGGGGGGGGGAATCGGCTTATAGTCCGAAAATATCGGTATATGAAAACTCAGGCTTAGAGGCGTGGATGCTGTTATTGTAGAATGTGACTGTATTTAAGACAAGCCTTTTATTTACCGATAGCCATAAGAGTTCCCTATGCATACTGTTTATGTCCGTTGTTATGGGGCAATGTAAGACTAGTCTGGCAGCTCTGTTCTGGATAATTTGTAGTTTCCTCTGTGCACTGTCAGATGCAGAGGACCAAACAGGTGAGCAGTAGTCCAGGTGGCTTAAAACAAATGACTTAACGACCTGTCCCAGAATATGTGGTGGAACATAAGGACGGCATTTTCTTGCCATATAAATGCCATTACCCATTTTCTTAGCCACTGTGTCAATGTGCTCTACCCATGTCAGTCGAATATCTATTATGACTCCCAGTAATTTAACCTTATCAACCTGTTGTATGGGTTCACCAGACAAGTGCAGACTCAGTGTAGGATTGGCTAATAGTTTGTGACTGGTTCCTATGATAATTGATTTGGTCTTTGAGATGTTTAATACCAGCTTATTTAGTTGTATCCAATTAGTTACTGCATATAACTCTGTAGATAAAACGTTGTGTACTGTAGATCACCACTAGTGTTTGCAGCATAATACAGTGTGGAATCGACCGCGTACATTTGTATACTTGCTTTACACAAAGCAGATGGTAAGTCATTTGTGAATATAGAGTACAGGAGTGGTCCAAGACAGCTGCCCTGTGTCAAGCCACAATCTAGCCCTTTGCAGTTAGACACATGCTGCCATTGTAATACACTTTGTCTTGTAACATCTTGGAAATCTATGTTGAGGAAAATACTAAATCTATGTTGAGGAAAATACTAAATCGATGTTGAGGAAAATACTATATGTTGAGGAAAATACTATATGTTGGGGAAAATACTATATCCATGTTGGAGAAAATACTACAGATGTAGTGAAGATGTCCCCGTTCTCTCAGTTAGTTTACTATGTGTACAGATGTAGTGAAGATGTCTCAGTTCTCTCAGTTAGTTTACGATGTGCTGCAATCAAACTACAAAAAAGCAAGCTTACAGAAACAAGTATCTTATAATGATGTCACAATAATATTACTTAAGAGGGCTAGATGGTGTAGTGCAAGTAAGATGTTTGTGGCTGCAGGACTTCCATCCCAAGCTGTCTTAAGAAATCTTATGTAGAAATGTATTTGCCGGGTAAATGACTGTAAATGAGATCATCTTGGTTTTGTCCTTCAATCCCAGGAAACACTGAGACAGTTGTCTTTATGTAAGACTCTGCATTTTCTTTTCTTATCTTTTAAACTATGTTTTTATGGTGCTTTTATATGTAATTTATTCTATGTATCGTCTTTTATATGGACCCTGAGTCCCTAATAAAATGTAGATTGATTGATATCCATGAGGTGTTTAGGAATGATAGAAATTAAGAACAAAATTACTTTAAAGAATGTAAGGAATGTAAATTAAGTGGTAAAATGATCACCTCTGGCGAGCTCGTCTATGTCCAGCAGACCATCCTTGTTGCCACGGGTGATGGGAAGCGTGTGGACGTCTGGACAATCCATTAGGGGTTTCTCTAGACGTTGACACAAAGATGCCCAAAACAAAATTCATCATGGTGGGCACAGTGGATTATTTGCCAAACAAACTAAAGGCTAACTTACAGCAGGTTAAGAGAAAAAGATACCTTTGTGTCATGGTTCATAATGTACCGACAATGGCCTACATCTGCCAAACTTTCTTCTAGTACTGTACTTGTGCTGTATAATGACAGCTAATCTAATCTAAATGAGGGAAACCTCCACTTCCTAACAAGTTGAAATAAAGGTTTGAAACGGAAAAAGGAAAAGTTAGTTTTAGGCTAGAGCGTAAGGTAGCCTCCTAGCTAGAGCTGCCGCGATAACCGCATTACCGCGGTATCGCTGTTGCATCACGCTCACCGCAGAGTTAGGCTGAATACCGCGTCACCGCTGTTTTTTATCATAATAATAAAGTTGGCTTGCGGCTTTGCAGATATACCCTACTCGGTTCCAAGCGACCCTATTGGGTAGAAGTGGTACCAGAAAAGTCATGTGAAACATTGCAGACCACTGACTGGTCAGAAGAGAGACGCGTCACAGTTTGGAGGCTCTGAACAAAAACAGAACGCCGCCATCTTTACTGCCTCGCTAAGGATGCATTTCATTCAGGATTTGTTTGCGACAGAACCAAGTGCAATAAACAAAAAAGAATGGATTCACTGTGTATTCTGCCTTATTTATTGATGAAACAAAACCGACATCAACCCAATTTACCACCGAGCGGAGAGTTTAGTGTCACAACAAGATCGGTGATGTGTTAAGTTTGTTGTTGTTATTAGCCTAATACTACCGTCAGCCGATATACACGAGAGGTAACGTTAAACCCGGGTTGCTTGGTAGAATACACAATGAGAGGTAACGTTAGCTTTGGCAGAATAGACGCAACGAGAGTATGGTTAATGTTGTTATTGATTGATTGATTGATTTAAACTGTGTTAAACTCTGGCTTGCTGCAAGCCCTCGGACATGGCTAATTGGCTATGCCCACGGAGCTTTCAGTGTACACAAGCGAGCGGCACCGCCTGCATCCCCACACGGAGACAAACGGAGTAGTACCTGGCTGCAGTGGAAAAGGAACGAAGTACCAGGTGCCTAAAGCGGGTCGAGTCGAGTAGGTACTATGCAGTGGGAAAGCGCCATTAGACTAGAGGCAGGCTATAAGAGTAGACTACTAAAAAAAAAAAAAATGCATTCAAACTTATTTTTTTGTGCGCACTGTGCGGTAATAACCGCGGCGGTAGGAAATATTTCGCAAATGTGTGCGGTAAGGAAAATATCAATACCGCGGCAGCTCTACTCCTAGCTCTCCAAACCATGCAACATAAAGTATGTACTGATCACAGACAGGTAGGATAGTTCTATGTATTGATCACAGTGCTTTACAGCAAGTAGAGTGAAAATCTATTTATTGTGGTCCCTCGACCATAGCAGCTTCCAATAATAAAATACAATACATTTAGTATAGAAAAAAATAAGACGACTAAAATAAAGATTACTATATACAGTTCTAAAAAGTGTGCAGTGCAATACGATAATTTTAGCTTAGAATAAAATAAGATGACTAGAATAAAGAATACTATACAGCAGGGCTGTACAGTGCGACATATATGTCGCACGTGTGACACTGACGTCAGTCTGTGCGATGAATGGATTGACTTCAGTAGCACTGGTGCGATAGCCCGTGGCGCAAGCAAAAAAAAAAGAAGAAAAGTGTGAGGGTAAATTGAATGGACCACGGCGCCACGCTATCCACTTGGTACTTGTAGTCTTGTGCGATTAAAAACAATGTCCGTCTCGCGTAGAGTCCATATATCAAACACCAAATCCCATAATCCCTAGCGAACAATATCCACGCGAGCTGCGAGCTCAATGTACAGTGACTGGGTGACTTCGACAAGATGAAGCGCTTTTTTAAGGTATTAAATCCAACAAAAGAAGTACAAGATCAAAACCCCAAATGAGCCCGAGAGGGACCACCGTTAATAGAAACGAGACAAAAGGAGAAGATTAACAAGATGTACAGATATAACGCAGAGTGGAAAAATGATTTTCCGTGGCAAATTTTTAATGAGGAAGCGCAGCTATTATTATTCTGTCACTGGTGCCGGGAGGCTCCGGAAAAGATCAGATCAGAGAATCCCTATGTCGTGGGTAACAATATCCTAAAAAGGGATAACATTAATAAACACAATACGTCCCATCGACACATTCTTGCCCGGGATGCCTTCAACGCTAAACAAAACCCTGAGCGGGCCGGGACGCGTGTTGCTTTCTAACAGCGGAGGAGTGCAAGAATTAGGGGTGGACGGTATGGTCTAAAATTTATATCACGGTATAATTTGAAGCATAGACGGTAACGGTATATATCACGGTATCAGTGTTTCTGTTTGAATAATTTTTTTTGCCTGATAGGCAGGCTATATAAAGAATGACATCCTCAAGGCATGTAGATTTATAATATTTTAACTTAAAACTAGGCTACTTTTGCGTATAAAGTCATTATATTCCAAATAAAATAAGTCCCGAGTCGAGACTCCTGCTCCCATTGCAAACAGCGGGGCTGGATTTTGCTAGAAGCATATGTAGCTGCAGAGCCGCAGAGCGAATTGAATTGAATAAGAATTGAGACAAAGGTGCCACTCATCCTCAGCTTTAAGAATTGACAATTGTGTCAACAAATTGACACATGTGTCAACAAATTGACACATGTGTCAACAAATTGACACACAAAATGCTTAGAGACGATGGGGGTCAGAACGGCGCAAGGGTGGGGGGGCGCTGTTTGACGGGCCTGTGACCAGACCTGAAAGAGCCACTGGCTCTGCGGCTCTGCAGCTGCATGCTATTCGCAAATCCACTGCTGCACGCCTTCCTCCCGGCTCCCGCTGCTGCCGTCGTTATCATAACACTACACACATATCGTAATGTTTACAGCAAACTGTAGTTGATCACCAGGTATGTTTTATTAACGTAGAATAATTCATATAAGAAAAACGATAGGGAAATATCTTACCTTTCTCCACTGGTTAAAAATGCCAGGAACTGAAATTGAAACTTGCTGTGCGCCGTGGTGATATGTGTTTATTATGAAATGACAATTGCGTGTTGACACGCCCACTGCGCGAAGCCTCCTAAATAACTTTTTCCAGTTTGCACATATCTATTATCTATGACTAATTCTATCTATTTTTAGGGGCAAATGCGATTGAAATAGTCGCGCTGTGGTTACATGACGTCATTGCTATTTTAGAGCTGCTCTACCGGTTAAACGGTATAGTCAAAATCCATACCGTAGAGCAAATTAATACCGTTTATACCGTATACCGTTTATACCGTCCACCCCTAGCAAGAATGTGACAATTTGACCATGTGACCGCGGCAGCGCGAGAGAGCGGCAGTGCGGAAATAGGCTGTCTATTGCCATTCTCTAAGACAAACTCTAACCTTAACCAGCTCCTTAACAGCGCCTAAACTTAACCGTTCTAACCTTAACCAACTCCGAAACAATGCCTAACCTTAACCTTAACCATGCCTAACCTTAACCTTAACCATAGAAAGAATATTGCCATTCTCTAAGACAAACTCTAACCTTAACCAGCTCCTTAACAGCGCCTAAACTTAACCGTTCTAACCTTAACCAACTCCGAAACAATGCCTAACCTTAACCTTAACCATGCCTAACCTTAACCGGCGAAAGAATACATGTTAAAAAAAAATTGATGGGATTCGAACTTGTCAACAACGGACCAGCAGGACCGCAGCGCTGCCAGGTGAACTGAGCTTCGAATGAAAATCATGGCGGATTAGGGCTACATAATGCCGCAAGCTCTGCCGCTCCGCTCTGCGGTTGCCGCGCCTGCCGCGGGGCGTGTCGCAGCCAATCAGGGAAAACGCGGAAGCAACGGCAGCACTGCTCCGCTGTTAATAAGCAATAGGCGGCCGGGACACCGGCACCCTCTTGCACTCGCTGACTAAACAGGCGACCAGAGTGGATGATGCTGATCTCCGCGAGGTAAAGCTTAAGATGAATGTGGCATATTGCATCGCCAAGGAATAAATGCTGTTCACTAAATTTAAGCCGCTAATTTTACTCTGTAAAAAGAACGGAGCCGATATAACTCCATCGTATGGCTACTTAAATTCCCCTCCGGGATCAATAAAGTATTAATTATCTATCTATCTAATAACGAGACAATATGCAAATAAGGTAATAATAATAATAATAATTCATTTTATTTATAAAGCACTTTTCATTCATGCAGAGTTCCTTGTACTTCTGATTAATGCAATAGTGTGTGTGTGTGTGTGGATTTGAAAAAGTGGCCAGCAGACATGATGCTGGAACTGTGACACGTGTGCAGTGCACACACACACACACGAATAATTATAATAATAATAATTATTTATTTATTTGGTTCCACAAATATGTACAGGTGTGTGTATGCATTATATCTATTTGTTATGTTGGTTTCTAGGTGTTTCTAGGTTGGTTTCTAGCGTTCCCTGTAATCTGAGTCCTGCACCAGCGCTGCCTGGTCTCGGACTGCTTCATATCGGTTATATGGTTATGTCCTTGTTCTTTTTGTTTTACATTATGGGCAAATAAAGAAAGAATTTGTCTGAAAGCATTTCTTGTTAAAGTTTGGATTTTGTGTGCCCTGTATGCAAGATTCATGTCCCTTGCCAGTCACATACCTATTTAAGTAATGAACTGCACTACTTGTGGTTGTTTTTAGAGATTTTAGAGACGTTTTATACTCGTGCTACAAGATTTTGGCCTGTGCTACAAAACTATCAACCTCTGTAGCACCAGTGCTATGTGCAAAATAAGTTAACGTACAGCTAGAGCCATATGAAATCCGTTTTATTTTTTTCCAAATTCCATTTTATTTTTTTCCAAATTCCGTTTTTTCCGTTTTAATATTTCAGAATTCTGTATTTTGCTTTGTACGCTCATTTTACCATCAGAAATAGTGTCTAATAAGTGGGAATGAATAAATGTCCACAATTTAATAAGATATAACAGTCCATTTAATAGGGCTGTCTTAAATACTTTGAAGCTTCGAAGCTTCGTTCGATGGGCATGGGATTCGAATATGAAAATAAAATTTGATTATTAAAAAAAAAAAAAAAATTATATATATTTTTGCAAAATCAACTCTGCCTCTCTTTGTTAACTACAACAAGCAATGCTGTTTGTTATTTAAGATGAGGTCGGACTCGGCACCGACAGATTTGTGTTCATTGTGCTGCTTTTATAAAGCCTCAAATGACGGCTTACAATATTTCATGAAAGCAAAGTGTTTTGTTTGTCTAAGATTTTAAAAGGTTTAAACTTTACAGCACTGACAAAGTTGAACAAAGTGCTGTACAAGTCCCACAACATAAAAAAAAAGTAAAAAAAAAAAAAAAAAAAAAAAATTATTTGTTATTTTATTTTTTTATAGTGGATTCCATTTTTATTGCTCAATTCCGCGATTCCGTCCGCGATTCCGTGATCGCGGATTCCATATGGCTCTACGTACAGCCCTGTAATACAGTTCTAAAAAATTGTGCAGTGCAGATCAGGATGTAGATATTCAAAAAATTGAGGTTGTACACATAAAACAGTTCAGTGGATAGTATAATGAGAAAAAGAATAGACCCACACACTACACCATCCCCTTAATTTGGAATGTCAAAAAATGGACAAATCAATAAGACATTAACCTTTTTATTTTCCATTTAAAAACTAAATAGAATGCAGGTACAAAAATACAAACAAATCACACTACCTACTGTATAACCCTAATCCCCTCACCCTATACATCCCAACCCCAGTCCACACCCTCATCCACTACCCAACCCCTCATCCACCACCACACTTCCCAGGCAACACTGATGTTAATTATCCTCACCACTGTCATCGGAGTCATCAGCCCATATGTAGCCCTCTCCTCAGTTTCCTTAGAAACCTTTGCACAGTGTTTCATAACAATTTTCTCAAGCCTAGTAATAGACACAATATTTATGACACTGGGAATACATTCCCTGAGGTCCATAGATGTCCCTAGATACCAAGAACATGCAAATGGCCTTGTAGAAGTGGAGCAATCTTCCATTTACTTAGGTGTGTATTTTTAGGCGGATTTTCAGAGATTAAGAGGTAAAGAGGTTCAAATCGGATCGGATCTGATTAAGATTAAAGATTTTGAACTACTGGGCACTGAACATGGAGACCAATCGCAAATCGATCGGCACTTTCTCGGCCGAGCTACAGTAATTTTTCCCGCACCTACTCCCCAAACTCTGCATGCACAGATTGATAAACCTAGACATCTGGACAATCCCGAGACTCCGTGGGCAATCTGCGCATGCGCATGGGGAGTAGGTGCTGAGAAAGTGATTATAGCTCAGCCCAGAAAGTTCCGATCGACTTGGATTGGTCTCTCCATGTTCAGGAAACTCAAAGTAAACATAAATTGTACTTACAGATGTTGTGGTGTCCACAGTCTGATGTCTGTTTCCACAAGAAGAAAGTCTTGGTCCAGTAGAGTTCTGCCACAGAGAGTTTCACACTGTAAACACACAAAGCGTTTGTTGAATAATCCAGGAATTTATGTGGAGTGTATCGAGGCTTGTGTTGATGACGTGTGTGGTGACGTTGAACCTCACGTGCCGGTCGTACCACGTGACTGATTCAGGACATTTGGCATGCGATTCAAGATATAAGGGGCAACGAAGCGCAATAGTCTCCTATGACTAGGGTTGGGTACGACGCAAAAATTCGACGTCGTTGAGCAGCCCTACTACTCAATATTGGACTTATTGTACCAAAGACAGGATATTTTCACTTGAAAAGATTTCTTTTTTTTGCAGTGTAAAATATGCAGCTACCTGGGCCTCCAGAGCACTTCTAGTGTCAGCGGACACACCAAAAACATCCTAGCAAATCTCGAACAATTCTAAGGTAGTTTTAAGTTATTTCTCCGGCAGCGTGCGCTAATATGGATTCCGGCGGCACGTGCGCACAAATATGGATTCCGGCAGAGCGCGTGCAGCACCGTAGGGTTTCACGATACCAACATTTTAGTTTCGATACTATACCAATATTAAGTTCGATACTTTCTCAAAATCAGGGAAACACTCTCAGATGTCATTATTGTTCTTTATTTTAAAACACAACAATGACGAGAATAAATAAATTAAAAGCAATGGCGTTCAAAATATAAGGGGCAACGAAGCGCAATAGTCTCCTATGACTAGGGTTGGGTACCTTTCACATTTGAATCGATACCGGTACCCAAGGGTACCTTTTTTCTGTACTTTAGTCTCTAAAAATTATATCTATATACGAAGTGTTGTAAAAGAAAAAATCCAAACTTCAAATAATTTATTATCATTATTATTTATTTAGAACAATTTGTATAGATATAATATTGCAGCGAGCGTTGTCTGCATCTAGCTTTGTAAAGTGTAACAACACTTGCGACCGTTTTCGGCTTGCCATTGCCCCGACTGCTTTGTTGTTGAATCAAGTCAAATTCTAGGTAAGTGCGTATTGTGCGTGTGAACGTGCGGCACACTTCATAGGTTTCATTTTGCGGTAAACGAAACGTTGACGTCATCAGACTTTTAAAAAATGTATTTGGCACGGGCGGTTCTCACGTGAATCGGTCGGTACCCTTCATTCGGTTCGGTACCCATCCCTACCTATGACCTCACATTGTGTTGACTTAGGCATTTATTGCGCGTTTGTTTGCTATCTGTTCAACTAACTGAGCTGATCTCTCTCCTAAGTATTCACATAGTAATAACTAACTGAGCTGATCTCTCTCCTAAGTATGCACATAGTAATAACTAACCGAGCTGATCTCTCTCCTAAGTATGCACATAGTAATATTAATAAATGTGACAACACAGCATATCCCTTGTTGTAATTTATGTTACTTTAAAAAGTGAATTGTCTGTTGTGTTCAAAATAACTTGGATACAACAATAAAACCTCACCGATGCTGAGGCATTAAAGAGCCTTGCATGAGAACAAGGAGACCAACCAAGGTGGACCCAGCTCAGGTAAGCCATTTTAGGATGCAAATGTAACCTGTGTGTTACATCTGCGTTGTCTCCGACTCAGCTTCTTCCCCCAGGCCATCAGAACACTGAACTCTCCACTCACAAACACACATGAGAACACACGCGCGCGCGGCAACCGCTAAAAAAAATCACTGTTTACTAGTGTATATAAGAACCAGTTTCTCAGAAACCTAGCATGTCTTTTTTCTATCATGCATATCTTGTGTCTTATCTATTTTATTTTATCTATGCCTATTTTATTCTATTTTATTATTGTATTTTAGCATCAATTTTAGAGGATGATGATCTTGACCTGGACAGTAAAGCTGATAAGAGTCTACATTTCTGTGTTGATGATGCCATCCCCTGTAAAATTATTAAAACTTTCCCCAATGATAAACCTTGAGTATCTAGGGAGGTGAAAGCTGCAATTAACCGAAAGAAGAGGGCATTTCTTAGTGGTGATAGAGATATGATTAAACATAGGGCTGTCGCGATAACCGCATCACCGCAATCCTGCGGTGTGTCAAGTGACCCGTGGGATGTAGAACAGACAACTGCGACAACCGCGGGTAAAATAAAAAGGGGCGTCATCATTTTTAACTTCATTTAATGACGAGACGTCCGTTTTCCAGTAGCATGAGCTAACTTCACATTTCCATATAGTTTACAACTCACAGATGAAATCAGGATTTATTTTCATATCCCGGACTCGAGCCCCCAATGTATACCTTTTCCTGTATTAATCTGAACCACAGTAGAGTACAGGGGAGTACACTCAGTTCGTTCCTTTGCTCAGAGAGCCCGTACTGAGTTGTACCCATTCTGCAATCTGTTAATAAAGTTTTCAATCAAACTCGATGCTGCTTAATAACAAGTAATTCATTACACAACTAGGGCTGACCTTCGAATTTTTTTTGGCAATCGAAGCTTCGGGGCAGAGCTTCGATTTTAATTTTTTTTTTGTATCTTATGTTGTGGGACTTGTACAGCACTTTGGTAAACTTTGTTGTTTTTAAATGTGCTCTATAAATAAAGTGGATTGGATTAATGAATTACCGTAAGTAGCCCCTTTCGTGACTGTGACGCAGCCAACACGGCTGTGTGATTTAATTCAAGGTGGATCGCTGTTGTCGTTTGAACAACTTCAGATTTCATGGGAACTACCAATCCCCCAAATCAAGAATGTTTAAGATGAATGAAGTATTTTTTATTTTGATTATTTGAAATATGGCCTGTGTAGACTAAACTATGCACAGAATTATGTCAGTCTACAAGGTCCGGATTCTACATGGTCCGGCAATGTAGACCTTGTAGACTCCACTACAGACCAATTATCAGTGAATGTTCATACATTTTTAAGAAGGGCTACTTCCACAAAAAAACAAAGAACTCACCAAAACATCTCAGTAGCACCTTATCTAAATGTTCTATTTCATATATGGAGATTCATATTTATGTATGTATTGCATGCATTTCTACATTTTATTTCCTATTGTGTTTATTCATCCCAGTATCTTTCTTTCTTATGTTTGGAATTCTACAAGGCATTTACATTCACATTTACATTTAGTCATTTAGCTGACGCTTTTATCCAAAGCGACTTACAAGTTCTGTACGACAGGTCATCAGGAAGGATACAACTCTATCAGCTGAGTAACAATATTCATCAAAGTGTTGCGTGTTAGAGTGTAGGTTAGTTTATTAGGACAAGTGCATGACAGTAAGGTTAGTTAGGGTTAGATTTTTTTTATTTTATTTCAGATAATGGTTGAAGAAGTGCGTCTTTAGTCGACGGCGAAAGATTGGACGGGATTCGGCTGTCCTAACTGGGGTGGGTAGTTCATTCCACCATTGTGGGGCAAGGACTGAGAATAGGCGTGTAGGTGGTGTATATGTGTTTGAGGATGATATCCTTCAAACAGGCAATAGTGATTATATAATTTGGGCAGTGCTGAGCTGGGTTCCTTTCCTCCAGTGTATTTGTCCCCCGGCCCCACCCAATGGCCCCTGCACACACACACACAGAAGTAAAAATAAAAAATTTGAAAAAAAAATTAAAAAAGAAATTATATATATATATATATTTTTTTTTAAACTTCGATTTTTTTTTTAATGTTCGAAGCTTGTGTCATCGAACGAAGCTTCGAAGTATTTAAGACAGCCCTATACACAACTCAAAGAAGCTCTTACAGTATTCCTACGGGAGAATGCAAACTCGGTGCAGGACCCCAGAATAATATGGATGTCGGTAAAGGGAACGATCAAGGATTTCACTGATAGCTTTTCCTCCAAAATGCGCAAGAATCGATGCTCAAAACTGGCTGAACTGGAAACGCTTTACTCAACGTTATTTAATTCTTTACAATACAACAACTCAACTCAACTAGAAAATCAAGTTAATGTACTAAAAAAATAGATCAATGCCATATACAGACAACAATCGGAAATACAAATACGTAGCACAAGACAACAGCAGTACGCCCAAGGTTCTAAACCTAGTCACCTATTAGCCATGAGATTAAGAATTAATGCAAAATTTGCATTTATAACTACCATTAGAGCACAACAAGTACTTGTTACAGGCCCTGAAAAAATAAACGTGACATTCAAAGAATTCTACTCCAACTTATATAAATCAGAAACGACCTTCGATCAAAACAAAATGGACACATATCTTAATCAAATTATTCTCCCTAAACTTTCAGAGGATGACGCTAAACAGTTAGAAACACTGATCACACTAGAGGAACTCAAGAAGGCCATATCCGAAATGCAAAGTGGTAAGGCTCCTGGAAGAGACGGTATCCCACCAGAAATGTACCTCTCTTGTTGGGACATAATTGGACCCTTATTACTAAATATGATCTTATACTCAGTCAAGGAGGGGAACTTCCATAAGAACGACAATATTGCACTCATAACAGTCCTCCTCAAAAAAGACAAAGACCCCACCGAGTGCGGTAGTTACAGACCCTTAAGCCTCCTCGGAACCGATATCAAACTGTACTCTAAGGTATTAGCCATCAGATTACAAAAGCATATGACATCTTTAGTTCATCCGGACCAAACTGGCTTCATAAGAGGCCGCCTGATCACTGATAACATAAGACGATTACTGCACGTACTAGATGCCGACAAGGACGACATCATACCTAAGGCGATGCTGTCCCTGGATGCAATGAAAGCTTTTGACAGGCTGGAATGGTCGTATCTATGGGCAGTATTAGAGAAGATGGGGTTAGGTAAAGGTTTCATTGATATGATTAAAGTAGTATACAAAGACCCATCGGCCATGATTACAACAGGTATAATCACCTCCGGAATCTTTCCGGTATCACGCTCAGTCACGCTCTTAGTCCCGGACTATTCGATCTATCATTAGAGCCTTTAGCACAATATATAAGACAATCCCAATCCATAGAACCAATCGTAATCAAGGGCACACAACATAAAATTAGTTTATATGCGGACGACGTAATACTGTTCATGCAAAACCCCAACACCACACTGCCTCATCTGCTCAAGTTGATTGAGAACTTTGGAGATTTATCGGGATTTAAGATAAATTGGCCGAAGTCGGCTTTCCTTCCACTTAACGCCCCTGCAAAAAAAGATATAACCCTCCCAGGAGAGATACCTATGGTAAAACACTTTAGATGTTTGGGAGTGGAAATATTCCCCACCATAAGACAAACGGTGAAGCACAATTACACAAAAATCCAAAACAACCTTGATAGGTGGGCAAAACTTAAAAACTCAGTACAGGCATGGATATCAATAGTTAAGATGGACGTACTACCTAGAATCAACTTCTTCAGCTCAATGCTACCGTTACCCCCTCCAGAGGGTTACTGGAAAAAATTACACTCCTCCACATACAAATTTATTTGGAATACCAAACCACCACGTATAAAAAGATCCACAGCACAGAGAAATAAAGCAGACGGTGGCATGGCATTTCCAGATTTTTTCCACTATTTTAAGGCGTACACTTTAAGACCATTGACAACATGGTTTGATCCCCAAGCATTAGTATCCTGGAGAAAATTAGAAGAAAACATAGTAGCCCCACATAGACGCAATTAAGCATTGCGAACGGAAATTTGGCCCCATAATTACTCATGCGATCCGGATATGGCGTGAAACACAAAAAATATATCCTAACCCACATAAATGGCACAATCATACTCCCTTATTCAATAACAATGCACTCTTGATTGGAAAACGACCTATAAGATTCCCTATATGGGAAAAGCAAGGCATACACTCATTAGGGGATGTTTTTAACAAACAGGGTTTTTGTAGTTATGAAGAAATACGCAAAAAAAATTATCTCACCAAGTCCACACATCTTTTTTACATACAGTTATTGTTATGTTTGAAGACTCAAGGTGTTCCATTAAATAAACCAATTGAACACCACAGATACCACAAATTCTTCTATGAAAGAGAGACATCGAGAGGTTTTGTTTCAGATTTTTATCATCAATTACTAACGTCCTCGTATGAAACCCTCCACCTAGACTCCGTCTGGAGGAGGGATATACCAGACCTGGAAAGTGATTTTGATTGGCAAGAAGCCTGGGCAAATGTTCGACTCACATCAAGGAACCCGGACCATCAACAAATCAATCTTAACTATATTCACAGGACATACTTGACTCCTATAAGACTGAAAAAAATGGGTCTTATACAAGACTCCAAATGCTCCTTATGTACAAATGGGGACGAGGGGACATTTATGCACATGTACTGGGACTGCCCACCAGTTAAGATATTCTGGAAAGAGGTGACCCAGCAATTATCAAATCTCTTAACTTGGAATATACCTGTACATAGGGCTGGGCGATATAACGATAACGATAAATATCGCGATATATTTTAATAATCGATATCGAATATCGAAATTTAAAAAAAAATCGAAAAATCGTTTTTTTTTTTTTATATATAATTTTTTTACCTGCAACAGGGCAGTTTTTAAACCAGAGACAGTGGACAGACTTGTCTTTCTTGCCTGCAACTTAAAGTAATGGCTTTGCTTGTCCAAATGACAATACTGACCAAATTCAGATTTCTTTTTCTCTTGTCCATTTATTTTGTTTGCTTTCTAATTTAAAATACATTTTGAAACCGTCTGTACACAGTAGGCTATGTGTGCTAGCAGAACTAGACTCCAGTCACGAGTCACAGTGCACATGTGCGGTGGTTTGTCCACCAAAAAAGCGCCAAAAGATCGAAAATAAACTAGCAGAGCCAGAACTGTTCAACTCCTCTGGAGCCACAGCCAGCAGAGAAGCCGGTTTACTTTAGCTTTTAAACCAGCTGCAGCCTGAGAACTGGAGTGTGAGGGGATGTAACACTAAAGATGGCGGCAATGACAAAGAATTGCTGCAAAATAAACATACATCTGTTGTAAAAAAAAAAAAAAAAAAAAAATTATACTTATAACAATTCGATAATTATCGATATCGAGAAATAAAATAAAATTATCATATCGTTATCGCGATATGATTTTTTTCCATATCGCCCAGCCCTACCTGTACACCCCTCTGTATTACTGCTGAATGATGTTTTTGAGTGTGCAGTACATCCACAGCTAAATAGATTGGTTTTATCGGGTATCACAGTGGCTAAAAAGCTGATAGCATCACGATGGTTCCAACCGGAAAAAAATTGCCGAAAGGTCTGGATTATTACATATCTCGATGTGATCTATCAAGAAATATCTACAGCAAGAATTTTGGGTCTCAATGAATCCAAAATGACATTGTGGTTAGAAGTGGTGGAGAAAATAAAAGCTAGCATATAATGGTAATGTCTGGTTAGGAGTGAGGGAAAATGGATGGATTATCCAATGGGGGGTCCGGGAGGGGGGGGTACGAGCTAGAGCATATGTGTGTAGGTTTTTAGATAACAGGTATTAAGGGTATATCCTATATAAGACAATTAACTAAAATGTGATTTCATTGGATGTGCACTGTCAACTAATGCTTGTATATCTTATCGTGTGTTGTCATGTTTGTTTATGTGTTTGTTTAAAAAATAATAAAAAAATCAAATACAAAAAAAAGTTTTCAATCAGACAAATGTATAGAAAAGCTTTTATTATAACATTCGTTGCAGTAAAATCATTATGCCTCGTTTGGTCATCCTGCGGAGCGCTGGTAATCTACTCGTGGCCGCGGGGAGAGTTGATCTCTCGCTGCAGATCAATGGCGGACTTCCCGGAAGTAAAGGGCTTGCCGATTGGTGGTAAGAACAGCAGGGGCGGGTGCAAGCGGTGTGACATAATTGGCAGAATCGACTGTCAATCAAAATTGTTCCATTGCATTGCTTTGGTTGAGAGATAGTACTCTCTTATTAAAACTAATAGGTTGCCATGCCTAAAATAATAGTTAAGCATAGGGCTAAAACATTTTCATAAACATTATAATTTTTTGTTATATGGTTATAATAAAAGCTTTTCTATACATTTGTCTGATCTGATTGATTGAAAACTTTATTAACAGATTGCAGAATGGGTACAATACAGTACAGCTCAGTGGACTGGAGGATGAAGTAGGGCTGGGCGATATGGAAAAAAATCATATCGCGATAACGATATGATAATTTTATTTTATTTCTCGATATCGATAATTATCGAATTGTTATAAGTATAATTTTTTTTTTTTTTTTTTTTTTTTTAAACAACAGATGTATGTTTATTTTGCAGCAATTCTTTGTCATTGCCGCCATCTTTAGTGTTACATCCCCTCACACTCCAGTTCTCAGGCTGCAGCTGGTTTAAAAGCGAAAGTAAACCGGCTTCTCTGCTGGCTGTGGCTCCAGGGGAGTTGAACAGTTCTGGCTCTGCTAGTTTATTTTCGATCTTTTGGCGCTTTTTTGGTGGACAAACCACCGCACATGTGCACTGTGACTCGTGACTGGAGTCTAGTTCTGCTAGCACACATAGCCTACTGTGTACAGACGGTTTCAAAATGTATTTTAAATTAGAAAGCAAACAAAATAAATGGACAAGAGAAAAAGAAATCTGAATTTGGTCAGTATTGTCATTTGGACAAGCAAAGCCATTACTTTAAGTTGCAGGCAAGAAAGACAAGTCTGTCCACTGTCTCTGGTTTTAAAACTGCCCTGTTGCAGGTAAAAAAAAAAAATTATATAAAAAAAAAAAAAAAAAAAAAACGATTTTTTTTTTAATTTCGATATTCGATATCGATTATTAAAATATATCGCGATATTTATCGTTATCGTTATATCGCCCAGCCCTAGGATGAAGACCAGAAAAAGACTTTCGGCTTTTTTACATAAGGGTCCTCCATTTTCAATTCATCAAAACATTTAGAGACGAACTACCAATCCCCCAAATCAAGAATGTTTAAGATGAATGAAGTAAGATTTTGATTATTTGAAATATGGCCTGTGTAGATTAAACTATGCACAGAATTATGTCAGTCTACAAGGTCCGGATTCTACATGGTCCGGCAATGTAGACCTTGTAGACTCCACTACAGACTAATTATCAGTGAATGTTCATGCATTTTTAAGAAGGGCTACTTCCACAAAAAAACAAAGAACTCACCAAAACATCTCAGTAGCACCTTATCTAAATGTTCTATTTCATATATGGAGATTCATATTTATTTATGTATTGCATGCATTTCTACATTTTATTTCCTATTTTGTTTATTCGTCCCAGTATCTTTCTTTCTTATGTGTGGAATTCTACAAGGCATTTACATTCACATTTACATTTAGTCATTTAGCTGACACTTTTATCCAAAGCGACTTACAAGTTCTGTACGACAGGTCATCAGGAAGGATACAACTCTATCAGCTGAGTAACAATATTCATCAAAGTGTTGCGTGTTACAGTGTAGGTTAGTTTATTAGGACAAGTGCATGACAGTAAGGTTAGTTAGGGTTAGATTTTTTTTATTTTATTTCAGATAATGGTTGAAGAAGTGCGTCTTTAGTCGACGGCGAAAGATTGGAAGGGATTCGGCTGTCCTAACTGGGGTGGGTAGTTCATTCCACCATTGTGGGGCAAGGACTGAGAATAGGCGTGTAGGTGGTGTATATGTGTTTGAGGATGATATCCTTCAAACAGGCAATAGTGATGATATAATTTGGGCAGTGCTGAGCTGGGTTCCTTTCCTCCAGTGTATTTGTCCCCCGGCCCCACCCAATGGCCCCATGCACACACACACACACACAGAAGTAAAAAATAAAAATAAAAATTTTTTTTTTGAAAAAATAATATATATATATATATATATATTTTTAAACTTCGATTTTTTTTTAATGTTCGAAGCTTGTGCCATCGAACGAAGCTTCGAAGCTTCGAAGTATTTAAGACAGCCCTAGTAGTTTTATAAAAAGATATATATATTATATATATAAAAAAAATTGCCACAAATATCGGTATCGGTCGATTGTGTTAGTTGAACAATCGGTATCGGTGGCAAATTTTCATATCGGTGCATCCCTAGTTATAACTAGCCGGACTTTGGGGTAATTCCCTCTGTAAGGTGGTGACAGTAAACCAGGAAACCGTTCTCGAGGAATGGGTGTTTATTTCCGCTTGCAGCTCTCTATTCTTCAGTGACTAACGTTACACGCATATTGGGTGCTGCCTCTCTGCCGTGGTCCAGACGTTAGCCACTGTATAGACTAGCGCTAGCTACGTTGGTGTGGTCCAGACGTTAGCCACTGTATAGGCTGGCGCTAGCTACGTTGGCGTGGTCCAGACGTTAGCCACTGTATAGGCTAGCGCTAGCTACGTTGGCCTGGTACAGATGTTAGCCACTGTATAGGCTAGCGCTAGCTACGTTGGCGTGGTCCCGAGTGTGGCGGAGAGGCAGCACTTAGTTTCCCCCAATGATGACTCAAGTTGTGATATTTAACTAGCTATGTATGTGCATTCACATTCATTAACGTTAAAATAGTGTTATATTAACGTTAAATGTTCGCTCAAATAACGCTAGTTTTAAGTAAGGAGAAGGGCATATATCCCACAACGCATTGCTCTTAAAGGAGCAGGCAACACCCTAATCTCAGAAGTCATCTGTCTGAATTCAATGTAGCTCATGCTAGAACCTACAGAGAGGCAGCTTCACTGGCACAGAAGATGCTTTTCAACATGCACAATCGTTTCAGCATTTTCCTTGACGTCACAGCCGTCAAGTTCTCTCCTCTTGCTGCAGCAGCATGTTTTGTTGACCCCCATGTATCAGCCGAGACCCGTATTGAAAATGAAGACGAAGGAATGCAGGATCTTCTACAAAAGGCAGAAGACTACATTGCTCACAGCATGCCACGAAGAGTGGAAGTGCGAGTGGAGCAGGTGACCGATGATGAGGAACTGGAAAACGTGGCTTCAGCAGAGACACCCTCGGCAAAGCGGCCTAGGTTCAAGTTTTTCAGTGCCAGTCGTCCAGCAGGGCCAAAGACGCCCAAGACCACTAACATTAGACAGGAGATTCTGAAATACAAAGAAGGGCTGTCCAACCACCAGGCTGCTAGTGCTAACACAGACGTTGAGGAATCTGCTATCGAGTTCTGGATTTCTCAGAGTCCTATGGTGTTTCCACATCTGAAACCCCTGGCCTTGGATCTCCTGGCGATGCCAGCATCCCAAGCCTAAGTGTCTTCAGTGTAACTGGTTACCTCTCAAATGGCCGCCGCAACAGAGCAAGAGACATTGAGTGCTTTTCTCAAGATGAACAAGAACAAGTCTAAATAGTCAATTGTGAATGCGGTAATGGTTACCACTTTCCAGTTACTGGTAATGCTGACATTTTCTTTTCCAGATATCAAAGACGGTGTTTCGTGTTTAAGACATTTGGGAGGAGGAGGACAGGACAGTAAGGTTTACATTTACATTTACATTTAGTCATTTAGCTGACGCTTTTATCCAAAGCGACTTACAAGTTCTGTACGACAAGACAGCAAGAAGGGTACAACTCTATCAGCTGAGTAACAATGTTCATCAAGTGTTGCGTGTTACAGTGTAGGTTAGTTTATTAGGACAAGTGCATGACAGTAAGGTTAGTCAGGGTTAGATTTTTTTTTTTTTTTTTTTTTTTTTTTAATCATTTCAGATAATGGTTGAAGAAGTGAGTCTTTAGTCGACGGCGAAAGATTGGACGGGATTCGGCTGTCCTAACTGGGATGGGTAGTTCATTCCACCATTGTGGGGCAAGGACTGAGAATAGGCGGCTTCTCTTTGATGACCCTCCGGGAGCTTGGATAGGAGTAGGTCTGAGGCGGCCAGAAGATGCAGAGCGTAGGGGTCTTGAGGGTGTGTAGTTAGAGACCATTGACCGGAGGTAGGCGGGAGCGGTTCCCTTTGCTGCACGGTATGCTAGGTCGAGGGCCTTGAAGCGGATACGTGCAGCAATGGGGAGCCAGTGCAGGTCCCTAAGAAGTGGGGTGACATGGGCCGACTTCGGTAGGTTTGATATCAGGCGGGCCGCTGCGTTTTGAATGAGTTGAAGAGGCTTGGTGGCAGTGGCCGGGAGGCCAGCTAGCAGTGCGTTGCAGTAGTCGAGGCGGGAGATGACTGTTGATTGGATGAGGAGTTGGGTGGCTTCTTTTGTCAGGAAGGGGCGTATCCTTCTGACGTTGCTCAGGAGGAATCTGCAGGTTCTGGTTGTCGCTGCGATGTGAGCAGAGAAGTTCAACTGGTCGTCGAGGACAACACCAAGGTTCTTGGCGGTCGGGGACGCGGTCACAAATGCATTATCGACTGTGATGGAGAGGTCGGTCAGGGGGGAGGATTTGGCCGGCAGGTGGAGCAATTCTGTTTTGCTTAGGTTCAGTTTGAGGTGGTTGGTCGTCATCCAGGCGGAGATGTCGGACAGACAGGCCGAGATCCGCTCAGAGACGTGGATATCTGAGGGAGGGAAGGAGAGGAAGAGTTGAGTATCATCGGCATAACAATGATATGAGAAGCCATGAGACGTGATAATGTTACCCAGTGATTTAGTGTAGAGGGAGAAGAGAAGGGGTCCTAGGACCGAGCCCTGGGGGACACCCGTCCGGAGGGGGCGGGTGGCCGACAGAGTCCCTCTCCATGACACTTGGTAGGAGCGGTCGTTGAGGTATGATGTCAGCCATGTCAGCGCAGATCCAGCCACTCCCATTCCTGCGAGGGCCGCGAGGAGGATCTGATGGTTGACTGTGAGGTTCAGATTGCTTTCATCCATTGACTGGTCAAAATATGTTCATTATATTTGGGAGGAGTAAGGTTCAAGATTGCTTTTATCCATTGACTGGTCAAAATATGTTCATTATATTTGGGAGGAGTAAGGTTCAAGATTGCTTTTATCCATTGACTGGTCAAAATATGTTCATTATATTTGGGAGGAGTAAGGTTCAAGATTGCTTTTATCCATTGACTGGTCAAAATATGTTCATTACGTTTTCAGTTCAGTTTCACAGACAGACTGACACTGACACAAACTTAACATTTTAATTTAGGTTGTTATTGTAGCATTCATTATAATTTATTATAATTTAGTTTGATGTAAAGGGCTAGACCAACTCTTAACCCCTATCCGGACCTAGACCACCTCTAAGTCACAACCCTAATTTAGGGGTTAGAGTTAGAGGTGGTCTAGGTCTGGTTAGGGGTTAGTCAGATGTGGTCTAGGTCTGGTTAATAGGGGCCATAACCAGACCTAGACCACCTCTAACCCCTAACCAGACCTAGACCACCTCTAACTCTAACCCCTAAGTTAGGGTTGTGACTTAGAGGTGAGGTGGTCTAGGTCTGGATAGGGGTTAAGAGTTGGTCTAGCCCTTTATACAATGGCATGCAAATTTCTCGATTCTGATTGGCTGAAACAGTCAAGTTACACGTGGATATTTGTAATAACCCCACGCTCTTGGTCCCAGGACCCGCCCACAACCGAATTACTATCACTCCACCGTGCGAGTTTTTAGAAATGCAAGCAAGATGGCGGACAGTAAACGTTACGAAAGGATATGGTGATAGGGTCATAAAGACTAAATGAAAAACTATTGTCACGGCGAATGTCTTAGTTGCTTAAACAATGTTGGATGATGCAATTGATGGGTCATGAGTAGGGATGCTTGATATTGGCTTTTTTACCGATACCGATATTGTCCAACTCTTAATTTCCGATACCGATATCAACCGATACCGATATATGCAGGGTCCCCCCCCCCCAAGAAAATGGAATAATTTCAGGTAATTAACATTACATATCTCTTGTTGTGGAATTAACACAACATTATGCATACTTTTGACAATAAATACAATCAGAATTTGTTCTTAATTGCTTGCCTGGGTAAATAAAGGTTATAGAAAAAAAATCTTTTTTGAAAACAGATACTTTCCGATATCACATTTTAAAATCGCGCGAATAGTTTTTTTTTAACCTACAATTAACAATAAATATTCAACATCCTCTTTTGAGACTCCGCCTCAGACTCTTATCATTTGGCACTAAAAGCTAAACATTGTCACGATATGGCTGTGCGCAACATGTCATTAATTGTGTACGCGAGGTTAGGGCTGGGCGATAAAACGATAACGATAACTATCGCGATAAATTATTTCCTCGAAATAAACATGAAACGTGGTCGCAAAGTTTCGATATATCGATTTTCCAAGCTTGGCTCCGTTCAGCCTCGGCTCAGCACACTCACTCACAACAACCAGCGTTACGTGATGACGTGCTTACGCACAACAGCTAACAACCAATCAGTGAAGGAGATGGCCGAGACCCGGAAGGAGGTAGGACTCACTCAACAACAAGGCTTGCTAGGCTAATTAGCTTGCACGGCATTGTTTTATATATTTACGTGCCGAGTATGTGTGTGTTTTGAATTCTCAGGCCACGTTTATGGTAGTGTGGGATATACAGTGGACGTCGTTTCAATATATTGTGGCGGAAGAGAGTATTTTAGTGTCATATTTAGCACATTGTCATGGAATCCACCGCTTAGAACCAACAGGCTGGCTAGGATAACTAGCTTGCACGGCACTGTTTTATATATTTACGTGCCGAGTATGTGTGTGTTTTGAATTCTGAGGCCACGTTTATGGTAGTGTGGGATATACAGTGGACGTCGTTTCAATATATTGTGGCGGAAGAGAGTATTTTAGTGTCATATTTATTGTCATGAGATACTCTGCTTGTCGGCTAACGTGCGCAGACTGATGACGACATCAACTCGACTTGAGACATTCGCAGCAGCATAAGAAGTTAATTAAACTTGACGGACATTATATCGACGATAATTATCGATATCGAATTATATGAAAATAATTTTATAATTTTATCGCGATAACGTTTTTGGTCATATCGCCCAGCCCTACGCGAGGTGGTCGATCACTAGTGACGACGTTAACGTGAGCTAGGTTAGCTAGCATGAGCTACCGGTAGATGAAAAGACGAACTTTACTGGTGAAAATGTGATTTAAGTTGGAATACTCCTTTGCCAACTTGTTGTACTTTGCTTGCGTCTGCAGCCATTAACGTTAGTTAACGCTAGCTTTCGGTTAGCTGTTCAATGTTAACACCACCAAGCGAACGCATCAGAGCTCCCCGTCAACACCGCTCTGTCGGGAGGATGGCATTTAAGAAAGTATCTGCTGTTAAAATGACAAACAGCATTGACACTTTAATTCACGGTCGGTTAAACACACGTTTGTTTTATAATGCTCACAGCAGACCGCAGTGTTGTTGATAAATGACGTCATATGGTATCGGAGCGCAGAATTAGAGGGTATTGGCCGATACCAGCATTTTAGGCAGTATCGGCGGCATTTCCGATACTGGTATCGATATCGGAACAACTCTAGAGGAGACATGAATAGAATTGATCAACTGGCTAACGCCAGTTAGCCGTTCAGCTAACGCTAAACTAGTGTCTAAATAACTAACTAACGTGACTCTGCAACACCAGTTCCATTAGTGAGGAAATGGGGGGGGGGGGGGTATATTGAAGACGCTTAACAGGTTCAAAGTAGGGATGCACGATATTGATTTTGACACCGATAACTTTATGCTCCTCAAGCCGATAACCGATATCTATTGTATTATAATTTTTTTTTAATGTATATATATATATATTTTTGATCAATTTTTTTTCTTTTTAGTATTTATAAGCTCCGACATCATCGGTACTGCTATCGGTACTCGAGAAATGATGGAGTTTTTTTTTGAGGAATTTAAACGTCGCAAACTAATCTTGTTGGCCGTTTTCTATAACGTTATCTCTCCTGCCTCGGTGTCTCTGCCTGCGTCGAGCGGGCTCCGGGCTGTGCTGTGCTCACACACACTCACTCACACACGGGTGCTGCCGAGTACAAACAGCTCTGCTCTCATCATTCATGGCGGACAGAACGAAACGTTCAAAAGTCTGGGTCTATTTTACTAAAGTCGATGCTGACAACGCTCGTTGCCACAAGTGCAACAAGACATTTGCCAGTAATGTATAAGCGCTGGTACTTGTCAATGTGGCTGGCGCGGGGAGCTAACGTTATTAGCCTGAGCTCCGAGTAGAGTAATGGCTGACAATCCGGAGGTAAATAAACGAACGAGAGCTTCTAATTGGTGGTAAGAAGAAGAGGTGGGTGCAAGCGGTGGGACGTAATTGGCAGATCGACTGTCTGCTTCCGAATGTAACGTGACTACGTCACAGCCAAGAAAGGGAGCGCTGGATTTGTGAAAAACTCGCTGTTCCTAAACCACACGGCACACGCTATCAATCGTACCACAGTACTGGCAAAACGGGAGGAGGCTATAATAAAAACAAGCGCCCTTCATCCAAATCCACCCACACCGGATTTCTTTTAACCAAAACATTTATTATATTATCGGAGCTATCAATAACGTTATCGGGTTTATCGGGATGACGTCATAATTGGCATATCGGCCCGATAATTATCGTGCATCCCTAGTTCAAAGACAACTTCACATTTATTGGCAATTCGTTTCCTTATATCGCTTCCTCTAGCTAGGTTCAAACTGTGTTGACAAAATACCATCATGGTGTGGTCAGCTACGGAGCATCAGATCTCTCTCTCTCTCCACCCCACCACGCCTGTTTAAAGGAAAACTCCAACATTTGGGGAAATTAGCTTATTTGCCATCTACCCTGGAGTTAGACAAGAAGATGCATACCTTTTTCTTCTCTGTGCATGCAGTAGGAAGACGTTGGGAACTAGGCTAATGGAGGAACCTACTTCCAGTGACTGACGCGAAGCTAGGCTAACGGTGCGCGTCTTCCTACTCCTACTGCATGCACAGAGAAGAAAAAAGGTATGCATCTTCTTGTCTAACGCCAGGGTAGATGGCAAATAAGCTAATTTCCCAAAATGTTGGAGTTTTCCTTTAAGCTGCTGCGGTCAGGCAAGCGCCTACGGTCACACGCTGCAAAAACAAAGAGACTCCGACTCAGCTTCTTATGTAAGTGTAACTGAGGGGTACAATTCCCTGACTGTATTGATAAGTATGGTATTATTAAACCACTACCTCTTGTACTTTAACTTCTGGCCATCCAGTACATGATATAGATATGATGAACACTTTCCCACCTGATGAAACGAAGTCCACACAAATGTACAAATCGAATATTTTATATAGCAAAGGGTATATACAACGTTCACTTGATGACATTTATGATTTGAAATGCACTTGTATGGCAAATGAGTATTCATAGGTAAATCAACATTGAATGTCCAATCTCTGGTTACGCAGGGAGTAAGTATACAACCCGGTTCTTTAGGGAACTATAGCGATGGTACTTAAATGATTATAGCTGGATACACTAAGGGGGGGGGGGGGTCCCGCTGGTTGTAAGACAGTAGGAGGGGGGGGTTAGAAGAGCCGCTGGCGGTATCCCATCTGGCCGACGATTTCTTGGGAGAATTCAGAGTCCTGAACACGATGCCCACAGAACCTCGGTCCGCAGATGAATACAGCTGGACCCTCTGGTGGACGGTAGCTGCCGGTCCACAACGGAGAGACGTGAGGCGACCTCACTGGTGTAGAGCGCCGTCTCACCTGGACTCCTCTCCGGGGGGTAGTTCCAACACTCAGCAGTGTTGGCCGTTATCCATGGAATAATCAAAGCGCCCAAAGCATGTAGATAATCCAAGCCGTGGAAGGCTTGCCGTCGTCCGGGTAAAGTAATCCAATGTACAGGTCCACTCGTCCTGGCCCGGAGCTCCTCGGATGCAAGCACCACAAGTGGTCTGCCCAGCCTGGTTAAGACTCCAGATAACGTCAGGAACGATGGGGGTGCTGCTCACTTTATAACTCTAACCGAACGATGCACCATACATAATAGACTATTATTAGCTTCGCGTCTGTTACTAGGTTGGAGGGTAAAGAACTAATGGACTAAAAGAAAGTTCTACTTTACTTGCGCCATATATATATGCGCTGTGAACAAATAGTACCATTCGTATTTCGCCAGACGTATTCCTACGCGGAACCGGGCTTGCCACGACATGTTGGTCGGCACGATTGAACTTGAACCTAGGGGTATGGCTGCTGGCGCCAGGTTCTCGTCCAATGGTAGAATGAAACTATTATGGGCTGTTTAGTAGACTAAAGGGATATTCAGTGCATATTGTACAAGGAATATACAGGGGATATCAAACGATATACAAATACTATTAAATATATATCCATAAATAAATATATATATTCGGTTTAATCTGATCCTTCACAACAGCCGCTCCCTAATTAGTCCCACCTAATTAGCTAAGCAGAGACAGATTAACCGCACTGTCTACCACTCAAGGTCCGCTGTAAGGGTCAGTCAACTCACAAAGTCATGGGGTCATGGTCATCATCGATAGTATCTGGGAGTCGGGGCAGTTCTATTAGCCTCGCCACGGGTCGTGTGTAAGTTCGCCCTTGGACGAGTACTTCAGCTGCTCGGACCTTGCCATCGGTGATCACTTTGCTTACGCGGCCAGCCGGCCACATAGCTCTGGGTAGTGACTGGTCGATAATCATGACGACTGTTCCTTCTGTCAAATTGTCTCTCTCTTTTACCCACTTCTGGCGGGTCTGTAGAGACGGTAGGTAGTGGAGTAGGAAGCTGCTCCAAAACTTGTCAGCTAGTACTTGACTGTACCTCCACATTCTTCGGCCGTTCGCTTCTTCAGGCCTGTACATTGTCTGGGGTAGCGCGGGGTCCAGCCGCCCCATTAAGAGTGTGTTGGGGGTGACTGGGTCGACATCTGCTACATCACTGGAGACGTAACCGAGGGGTTTTGAGTTCAATACTCCCTCGATCTCCGTGAGGACTGTCATTAGGACTTCCTCCGCCACAGTCTGGGCCCCAAGCACGGCGTACAGGGCTGTCTTTATAGAACGTACTTCTCGTTCCCAGGTTCCACCGAAGTGGGGTGCGTTCGGGGGATTAAACTGGAAGTCAATCTGGGATGGAGCTAGGTGGGTCTTAAGTTCTGGGCCCATAGCTTGGAAGCTCTCTCTCAGCTCTCTTTCTCCGCCTTTGAAGTTTGTCCCGTGATCAGACAACAATGTAGACGGTTTTCCTTTCCGTGATGTGAATCTTCGGAAGGCCATAAGGAATGAGTCTGTGCTCATGGTCGGAAGGAGCTCGATATGTATCGCTCTGGTGGTCATGCATTTGAATACAATACCCCACCGCTTCTCGGTTCCTCTTCCTCTCTTTATATACAACGGGCCAAAACAGTCCATGCCTGTGGAGTGGAATGGCTTGTCGCCGAGTCGGAGGCGACAGGGGGGTAAGTCAGCCATCCATGGTATGCTGGGCTGCGCGCGCCACTTTCGGCAGTCTAGACAGGTTCGCTGGAAGCGTCGCACCGCTTCTCTTCCTTGAAGTATCCAATAGCGACGTCTGATCTCCGCAAAGACTCTCTCTGCTCCTGCGTGGTGTACATCCTCGTCGTATTTCTTTATGATCAGCTCTGTGACCTTGTGTCGGCTGTTCAAGACTATCGGGTACTTAATGTCATCCGGTAGATCGGGGGCTCTCCGCAGGCGACCACCCACTCTGATGAGATTATGGGCGTCACTCTCGGGTCCCAGGTGGAGCAGTCTGCTGTCTGATGGGACGGGCTTTCCTCCCTGTAGACAGTGTAGCTCATCGGGGAACGAGTCTCTCTGGGCTCGTTGTAGTAGAAGAAGTTCTGCTTCTTCGTAGTCAGCTGCTGAAATGTCAGTGGTGGACTGACTCTCTGGGTGGTGCCACAGGAATGTCTTTAGTTGCGCACTCTGTAGGGTAATGCAGTCATCTATGTTGGGATCTGTGGAGGCGACTGTGCTCAGTCCACAGAACATAGGTTTCTTGTTCTCAACCTCCTCTTTACTTGCTTCCCGTGGGGTGGGCGTAGGCCACTCTTCTTCCGGGAGCTTGAGGAATTCTGGTCCGTCACTGTAGATGTTGCGACGGGTGAGGTCATCCAGGGACATTCCCCGGGTGATGACGTCAGCGGGGTTGTGTTTGGTGTCCACATACCGCCAGCTCGCTGCTTCTGTTAACTCTTGAATCTCGGTGACTCTGACTCCCACGAAGACTTTGTATCTGCATGAATCAGACTTGATCCATGTGAGTACTGTCGTGGAATCTGACCACAAGATTGTTCTGTGCACCGGAATGGTGAGTTCACGTTGGATTAACGTGGCTAGATGCGCTCCTGCTAGGGCTGCGCAGAGCTCTAGACGCGGGATAAATTGTTGCTTTCGTGGGGCTATTCTTGAGCGAGCCAGGATGAAAGCAGTGTGTATCTTTCCTCCCTTCTCTTGGGCACGCAAGTAGGCCACCGATCCATAGGCTACTTCGGAGGCGTCGCTGAAGACGTGTAGATCAATCTTGCATGTCTCTGGCCTCACTGTGGATGGGAAGTAGCTGCGGCGTATATTGACGCCTGGGAGTGAGCGGAGTTCCGTCTCCCACTCTCTCCATGTTGAGGCAAGGTGTGCGGGTATTGGGTCGTCCCAGCCCTGGTCCTTGTCCCATAGTGCTCGTACAATCATCTTTGCCCTGGTGGTGTAAGGTAGAATACATCCCAACGGGTCATATTGTCTGGCGAGTGTTCTGTACACACTCCGTCTGGTGGTCGGTGTCGCCGTCGACCTTCCCTGCTCTGGAGTCAGGGGTTTGTGTCTATAGTGGAGCGAGTCTGTTTTGAAGCGCCAGACTAGTCCTAGTGTCATTTCTTGGGCTTCTCCTGGGATGGTCGCCATCCAGGTCTCGCTGCTGGCAGCCTTGTCCGCGGGGGAGAGGCTGCGCAATTCGTGCGGGTCACTGCTGGCCCACTGCCTGAGATCAAAGCCGCCTTTGATCAGGGAGGCGCGTAGCTTGATTAGGAGAGCCTCGGCTTCTTCTTGAGTCGAAACGCTTTGTAAACAGTTGTCCATGTAGAAACTGTTCTTCACACTGTGTCGGACCTCTTCATCTGCTGCTGGGTCCTCTGCGACGTGTTTCTGTAGTGCAAATGTAGCACAGCACGGGCTGCATGTGGTTCCGAAGGGGAGTACTTCCCACTGGTAGATGGCTGGGTTCTCATCTCCGGTCCTCTCTCTCCATAGGAACCGCAGCAGGGGCTTGTCCTCCTCCACTAGTCTCACCTGCAGGAACATCCCTTTGATATCCCCGCTGATAGCCACCTTGTCCTGGCGGAAGCGCAGTAGCACGCCCAGTAGGGAGGGGCCGAGTGTGGGGCCGGGCAAGAGCTCTTTATTCAGATTTTGGGATCCGATCTGGTAGCTGCAGTTAAACACAATGCGATCCTTGCCGTTGTGATGGACCTTGTGGTGCGGCACGTACCATGATTCGGTCGTCTGATCGGCCTCTTTAATGTCAATCTTTGTCACGTGTCCCGCTGTGATTAGCTTCTCAATCTCAGCGCGGTACACACTCTCTTGAGCGGAGTCTTTGGCTAGGCGCCGCTCTGTGTTCAATAGATAGCGCTCCGTGGCGTCTTTCTTTGCGTGAAAGGTGGGCATTCCCTCTCGCCTCAGGAGTGGAGTTGCGTATCTCATCACTCCGCCGACTGTGACTCTCTTTGTCCCTTGCTCGAGTAGGTTGATGGCGTAAATGTCTTCTTTAGAACGAATATCTTTCTTTTCGTTCTTAAAGGGCATTGTCTCTAGTGTCCATAGCCTCTCGACATGCTGCAGGAGAGTGGTGTCTTCTTCTGTCGTTCTGGAGTGGAGGCAGCTAGTGGCTGCTGTTCGGTTGAGAGATTTAGCGAGGGGGCCTTGTAGTGTCCACCCTAGGCGGGTCTCGACTGCTGCAGGACAGCCTCGGGGTCCTGTATGGACCCGGTCGATCGGGACTATGAGTTCTGCATGGTCGGAGCCTATCAGCAGGGTCGGGGTAGCGCCGTCTATGAGCGGGATAGGTAGTTGACGCAGGTGCACATATTTATCCATCAACTTGGCGATGGGGTAGGTGTACTGCGATAGTCCTATTTCTTGGCTGGTGAAAGCATTTGTAATCCTATACCGTCGCTCTGGCTGCCCGTTTGCTGCGATAATGAAGGAGACATTCTCGCCCTTTATCGTCTTTAAATCTCTTCTTATTGTCCGAATCGTCATTTGGTTCTCGCTCCCCCGCAGTCCCAGCTGGGCCGCAGCGGACGCGAGCAGAAGGGTCTTCTCTGACCCGTCATCAAGGACGGCGTAAGTGTCCATGACTTTATCTTGGTAGCTCAATGTCACACGGACTACCTTTAAGAGCACTTGGGCGCCGCTGCTGCTGGCGGGGTCAATGTACATGACACTTGCCTTGGTGCCGCTCGATGGTGCAGGTGAAGGCCGTCTTCTGTTACTGTCGTGTAGTATATCTAGATGGGCTCCGTCGCACCGACTGCACCTTTTCTTTAGGCGGCATTCGGCTGCCATGTGACTGCGTGCACATCGGTAACAGCGCCTGTTGGACTTTATCCATTGACTCACTTCTTCTGCATTCATCTTTGTGAACAGGTCACATTGTGACAGCCAGTGTTCTTTCTCACAGTAGGGGCACACCATCTTCCACTTCTCTTTTCTCGAGGGGGTACTGTGGCTCTTACTGCTCGGTACTGACTCTGATTGGTGCATGACAGTCACCGATCTTCTTCCATCATTTATTCTCCTGGGTCCCTCTCTGGAGCTTGGCGTGCTCCGCCCGAACGTATCCAGTCGTAAGCTGCTGACTTCTCTCGCCAGGAAGTCGGCTAGATCAAGGAGGGATGGTTCGGGGCCGTTAGGATCCCAGTAGTCCCTCTGCCGCCTAAAACGCTCTTGTCTTGCGGGTGGCAGCTTCTCCAAAATCCTCTCGACGTTAGAGTTGGCGTATAGCTCATGCATGCCCTTTTCCCGTTGCGCTCCCAGCATCCCTACCAGGGACTGCACTTTGATTGACAGGTCGTCTAATGAGCGATTGTCTGTTGCTGGGGGTAGGCGATCAATATGCCTTATCTCTTGGATTACGTAATCCCATATACGTCCATATCTCTGGTCCAGCGCTGCTAGGGCCGCGGTGTATGGGGTCGTAGAGGTGGCATAGGCTAGCGCTATATTGTGCGCTCGCGGTACTTTCAGGTGCTTCAGTAATATTGCATACTTGTGGCGTTCATCAGCGACATCCACCATCATTGTCTCTAAGCACATCCGGAGCTCCGTGTACTGTGCTCGATTCTCATAGGTGAAGTCTGGAAACGACGGTGTGGCAATGTATGACGCCGTGGATGGCTGATACATCGGCGAGCGTTGGGGGAGAGACCTCCTAGGCGAGTCTCCTCTTGCGCCTCTCTGTGGGCTGGTACCGACAGGGTACCATGGCCCGCTGGTCCAGGTGCTATTCCTCGGGGCTGGTCGTGCGTCGTGCTCACCCGTGAATAGAGTCGGGGGTCTGTAGCGCAGCGCCGCGGGGGTATAGCCTGGGCTGTACTGGACCTCCTGGTCCGGTGGAGTACTGTGCTGTCGTCGGGCTTGGTTCTCCTCCTCTCCCTCTTCTTCCTCTATCAGGTCTTCCAGATCCTGTAGTCGTTTATTTAGCTTCTCCGCAGTGTATGCCGCTCCTTCCTTGTAGCTGGGTCTCGCTTGGACCGGTCTGGGAAGGGGGTCTGCGGGGGGTATAGGCTTGGTCTGTTGGTCAAGTTCAGGGTCGCTTGCTCGGTTAGGAGACGCTGCCCTTGACTGTTGTCTCGACGAGTTCCTTGAACCCCTGGCGGAGGGAGAGGGTGTTGCCTTGAGGATCAGCTGCTCCATTAGCTGCGCTTGTAACTTGTCGCGCTCGACTTCGCGCTTGGTGAGATCTGCTTCTCTTTGGGCACCGGCAGCGGCGCGCTGGGCGTCGGCCCGGTCTCTTGCCATATTCTCTTCCGTCTGAAGGCGTCTCATCTCCAGGCGTATGCGCTCTTCTTCGCTCCGTTGCTGTGCTTGGAGTCGATCGCGTTCGCCCTGAAGTCGATCGCGTTCACCCTGAAGTCGATCGCGTTCGGTAGAGGCTGTTAGGCTGACGAGGAACGCCTGTTGTAGCATCCTCTCCGCTTCGCTGGGGGAAGGCGGTTGTGGAGGTGAGCCGCTCCTGGGTGAGCCGCTCCTGGGTGTACTCGTTGGGGAGTCCTGGAGCTCTATTTCCTCGGCGCTCTCCTCCTCTTCTTCCGTGCAGAGTGCTCTCTCTGTAGGGTTGTCTTCCTCCCGGGGCTGGTCGGGGACTACTTCTTCGGTATTGGCGGGGGGTAAAGGCATGTCAGCTCCCTCCTGGTCTCCACCGTGAGCTTGGTCAGTTACATTAGAACCTACTAGGGCCTCTGTGGTCGGGGAAACCTGGTCGTTAAGGTCAGACATAATTTTACTTTCTACTTTTACCGCGTTTACCGTTTGTCGAAGGCTAGGTAGTTGACTGACAGCGTAATCCTCTAAGTACTGAGGTGGCTGTCGTCTGCGCTGCGGGCGTTCTACGTTAGGAGGACCGTTTCGTGGAGTGTTCATCATAGGCCATTTTAATATTAATAACACTATATTAATATTACACTAGTTACCCTCCGGCTCGAAGGACCAATTGTAACTGAGGGGTACAATTCCCTGACTGTATTGATAAGTATGGTATTATTAAACCACTACCTCTTGTACTTTAACTTCTGGCCATCCAGTACATGATATAGATATGATGAACACTTTCCCACCTGATGAAACGAAGTCCACACAAATGTACAAATCGAATATTTTATATAGCAAAGGGTATATACAACGTTCACTTGATGACATTCATGATTTGAAATGCACTTGTATGGCAAATGAGTATTCGTAGGTAAATCAACATTGAATGTCCAATCTCTGGTTACGCAGGGAGTAAGTATACAACCCGGTTCTTTAGGGAACTATAGCGATGGTACTTAAATGATTATAGCTGGATACACTAAGGGGGGGGGGGTCCCGCTGGTTGTAAGACAGTAGGAGGGGGGGGTTAGAAGAGCCGCTGGCGGTATCCCATCTGGCCGACGATTTCTTGGGAGAATTCAGAGTCCTGAACACGATGCCCACAGAACCTCGGTCCGCAGATGAATACAGCTGGACCCTCTGGTGGACGGTAGCTGCCGGTCCACAACGGAGAGACGTGAGGCGACCTCACTGGTGTAGAGCGCCGTCTCACCTGGACTCCTCTCCGGGGGGTAGTTCCAACACTCAGCAGTGTTGGCCGTTATCCATGGAATAATCAAAGCGCCCAAAGCATGTAGATAATCCAAGCCGTGGAAGGCTCGCCGTCGTCCGGGTAAAGTAATCCAATGTACAGGTCCACTCGTCCTGGCCCGGAGCTCCTCGGATGCAAGCACCACAAGTGGTCTGCCCAGCCTGGTTAAGACTCCAGATAACGTCAGGAACGATGGGGGTGCTGCTCACTTTATAACTCTAACCGAACGATGCACCATACATAATAGACTATTATTAGCTTAATAGAAATACGTCCAACTCGACGGTATAGTGCCAAACTATGACAATTCAACTATTAATCCACACGATATCTCAATGCCTATTCTGAGGCCAAGTAGGCCTTACTGCACCACACGTGCGTCGTGGGTGAGGCTTCGCGTCTGTTACTAGGTTGGAGGGTAAAGAACTAATGGACTAAAAGAAAGTTCTACTTTACTTGCGCCATATATATATGCGCTGTGAACAAATAGTACCATTCGTATTTCGCCAGACGTATTCCTACGCGGAACCGGGCTTGCCACGACATGTTGGTCGGCACGATTGAACTTGAACCTAGGGGTATGGCTGCTGGCGCCAGGTTCTCGTCCAATGGTAGAATGAAACTATTATGGGCTGTTTAGTAGACTAAAGGGATATTCAGTGCATATTGTACAAGGAATATACAGGGGATATCAAACGATATACAAATACTATTAAATATATATCCATAAATAAATATATATATTCGGTTTAATCTGATCCTTCACAACAGTAAGTATTTGAATTTGATCAGACACCGAATTTATAGCATTGAAAATAATGACTTTGAAATCATGTATCTGAATATTTTTGCTCCGAATTTACCTATGTGAAATAAAAATGCAGTGTTTAAAATTCAATGTAAAAAATTCTAATGCATAATTACGGTGTTCAAAATTCGATGTAAAAAATTGCGATGCAGAATCATCCGGGTTACCCAGACAGGATAAGCAATCGAGCCTGGATGCAATCAAACTGCCTTCTGGCCTATCACTGCACGGCTTTGTCAGTCATGTGATCACACCAACCCGGGAGAAAGATGGCAGTATATATACATACGGTGGGGAGAGAATATATACATACGGTGGGGAGGAGACTGTACATGCGTCTTTTTTACCATGCATATTTTGTGTATTATCTATTACATTTTTTCTATGCCTATTTTATTATTGGATTTTGCACAATCAATGCGGGCAAGACCACCCTCATTTCACTGTATGCCCTGGTATGTATGTGACAAATAAACCTCTTGATTCTTCATCTTGTTTTAAGAAAACAAGATTAAATTGACCAAAATCCAAAAAAAATAAGCAAAATTATCTGTGGAATAAGATAATTCAAGATACAATTCTACTCAATAGGGCTGCAACTAACGATTATTTTGGTAGTCGACTAATGTGTAGATTATTTTTCGATTAGTCGACTAATCTAACGATTATTTCTGTCACACCCTCCATCTCTGCTTCCTGTGGGCGCGGCTCCTTTTCCGGGCTCTTAGCAGACTTCTTAGCTTGAGGGGGCTTTCTCACTCACCCATTCGGGTCCGTTCTGGTCCGTTCCGTCTTGAGTGCAAACTCCCCCCCCCCCCCCCTCTCCCCCCTCTAGTTTGTGTACACACAGCAGTCTTGGTTCGCTCCGGGTTCTGTTTACGGTTTGCATTTTGAGCGTGTGGCTTGCCGTAGGCGATGTCACGCTTGAACATCAACAAAGGAAGGAAGAGTTTAACACATGGTGGTGGAGACTGGATGCTGATATAAAATAAACAAATAACCAATAAATATGAAGTTATATTTGAACCTCTGTTGTCAAGCCTCGTCAAATATAACCCACCCCCTTTTCTCACGAACTGTCAGAGTCCGCTTTTGAGCGTTTTGCAGGGTTAACGATAACGCTAAGCTAACGGCTAACGCTAGTTAGCTTAGCCTATTACTAGTAACATTGCTCGCATCGATTATATTGAATGTCATTGATCTACCGGTCGATCACGGCCGACTGGTTGGGCACCACTGGTCTAATAGAAATAAATGCATTCGAACAAGAAAGTATAGTAGACATAGCAATGGCTAACGCTAACGGCTAACGCTAGTTAGCTTAGCCTGTTTTAGCGTTAGCCTGTTCAGCAGCTAACATTATCCCATCGCTCGTGGCAATTATATTGAATGTCATTGATCTACTGGTCGACCACGGCCGACTGGTTGGGCACCACTGGTCTAATAGAAATAAATGCATTCGAACAAGAAAGTATAGTAGACATAGCAATGGCTAACGCTAAGCTAACAGCTAACGCTAGTTAGCTTAGCCTGTTCAGAAGCTAACATTATCCCATCGCTCGTGGCAATTATATTGCATGTCATTGATCTACTGGTCGACCACGACCGACTGGTTGGGCACCACTGGTCTATAGAAATTAGGGCTGGGCGATAAAGCCAAAAACATTATCGCGATAAAATTATAAAATTATTTTCATATAACTCGATATCGATAATTATCGTCGATAATATATACATTTCTGTCAGTAATTAACTTCTTATGCCCGGCACCGACGGACGGGCGCCGACGGACGGGCTATTAATATAGACTCACTTTGTTTGCTGCGCCGGTCAATACGACTAGTTGTAGAGAGCCGTTGTGACTAGCGTGTCCCAACGCCAACCCTTTGAGAAGCGTCGTGGTCCCGGCTTGAATTCTCCATGAATGTGTCCAAGTCCATAATCCATATAAATCCATTTTGTTATATACACCTGTTCCAAACTTCCAACACAGTCTGAAATGAATGTTTTCTCTTGTGATTATAGCGCGTGATTTCAAAACAGTAAACACCAAAACTGAATGTCTTGTCTCGAGTTGATGTCGTCATCACGGTCATCAGTCCGCGCCAGACCACGTGAGCGGATCGGCGCGGCCGAGAAATCCGCTCTTCGCTCTTTAAAGCTTGGTCCGCTCCGCTAATCACTCATGTTGACCCCGCCCCCAAGTCGCTCTCCGCTCGCTCCCCGCTCACCTTGAATCGAGCGCTCCCCGCTCCCCGCGCCAGATCGCTCGGCAGTTTTTTTTCTTCTTTTTTTGGAGCATGGTGTAAATGAGCTCAAACTACAACAGTCTACACCCCCTGGGCCCCTTAACAATTGTTTGTATTGAGCCGCATTGTAATTGTAGCCATTCTGCAATGTTAAATAACGTTGTTTATCCATTCACTATCTCTATTAAGCGATGATAGGCTAGCCGAGCCACAATGCTATGGTCGCTGCCATTAACGTTAGCATGTAAGCTAACGTCAACAACAATGGCGTCGATAATTTTTCTAACTGGAGTGAGTGTGGGCGTCTCTACAGTGACAAAGCCTGAACGAACAGCCTATCACAGGTTCACCCTTCTCATTGGTTGAAAATGGCCTTCATGTTTGTACATCGCCATCTGTTGCTTTGGCATTGTACTGCATGTATATATTACATCAGTGTTAAACCACTGTGAGCGGCCTGGAGTGGATTGGAGCGGAGGAGAACTCTCGCTCCGGACGTCGCGCCGACTCATTTTAAAACCCACTCCTCGCTCACGTCAAAACCGGCCGCTCCGCGCCCCGCGCCGCTCACGCTCCGATCCGCTCACATGCACTGGTCCGCGCACGGCGCACCTTTTTCTAAAGACCCCAAATGCATAGATTATTATATTCCACCAGGGGGCAGCATACCGACCGCAACTGGATCATAATTATGCATTAATGGAATTGTGTCGTTTCATTCACGGTTATTGCTGCATCCAAATTTAGTTGGCTATAAGGCCATTTATAGGCCTATGGTATTCTATAATAATATTTCAAATAGCATGTGTCCAGATGGCAGAATTCAGTACTATCTAAACATTGTTTAATTAATTTAATCATCTTCTTCGTTCTTCTTCTTCCCTTTATTAATTTGCTTAGATTTTCATCTCAGGTCATTTTTAGCATGGTGTTATTCATATTCACTGTCAAAGATGCAATGAAAAATTATAATTTATATTCTCCTTTGTTTAATCACAATTTACTCAAGCCAAGCATAATAACATACACAATATTTCTGACACTGGGAAATGGGAATACATTCCATGAGATTGAGATCCATAGATGTCCCTAGATTTGTAGGTCGGGTTTACAGGTTAAAGGCATTTTTGCCGCTGAATGAAAGCTGAAGAAACCAGAAGGTTAATTGTGGTTCAGAATTATTTTTTATTGTCACAGAACATGACAAAGTAAGCTAGGCCTACTTGCCAAACCACAAATCTGAGGTAGAAGTTGTTAGAACAACACAAACTGTATAACAAACAATACAACTGCAGTGCCTGGCATTAACAATGAAAATAAAAAAATAAAATCTAAATTCTGGCATTATTAATGAAAAATAAATAAGTCTGATAGCACACATCACATAGCCTAGCTAGTAGGGGTGGGACAATACATCGATCCAGATCAATATATCGATCTATTATCAATAATCAAATAGGATCGATGCCATGTAAAAAGATCGATTCATATTGCGATACTCTTATTTTGAAAATCCGGTGACGCCCCGCGCCCAGTGTTGTGAAACTCAAACTCCGTTAACATCAACAGCAGTAGCGTCTAGAGCGTCACTAGTGTGCCTATTCTGTGACCCAAAACATGTCCCTGCTGTTTTATTCCACAACGGGTCCAATGCATCTAACCTGCTTTGCAATCCTCGTCACTCCATTATGCCCACGTCGCGTTAAAGATCGAAGATAACGTTACTTTAGCGTGAGCTAACAAGCTAACCCAGCGCCATAGGCAGAGAGAAGTGGGGACTGGGAGGGTGCATTCTCGGGGATAGCCCCACTAACAGGATCTGGCCGGTACTGCACCTTGGGACTCCCAATATGCTTTTCCAGCCAAAATACAGCTCTGTGACAGTGAATAGGATATTAATATCGAGAGAGAAAAAAAGAAAAATGAACCAAAAACAGTGAACAGGAGGTCTATTTGTATTAAAAACAATAGATTGTTTTTCATTTAAATGTCTGGAAGAGCTAAAAAATAAAAATGTCGTGATATTTCCATTGCCTTTTTTTTGTTGATTTAAATGTTACTGATTGTATTAAATGGGCAGATAATATCGTCTCATATCGATCGCAGGCACCTGAATCGAACCGTATCATATCGTATCGTGGCAGACTGTGTGATATCGGATAATATCGTATCGTTATATCGTATCGTATCGTGATTAAACTGGTGATTCCCACCCCTACTAGCTAGCAGACGGTTTCAAACTGTATTTTAAATTTAAATTAGAAACAAACAAGCAAACAAAATAAATTACTAAAGTAGTAATAATAGTATTGTGAAGACAAAGTAAGCTAGGCCTACTTGCCAAACCACAAATCTGAGGTAGAAGTTGTTAGAACAACACAAACTGTATAACAAACAATACAACTGCAGTGCCTGGCATTAACAATGAAAATAAATAAATAAAATCTAAATTCTGGCATTATTAATGAAAAATAAATAAGTCTGATAGCACACGTCACATAGCCTAGCTAGCAGACGGTTTCAAACTGTATTTTAAATTTAAATTAGAAACAAACAAGCAAACAAAATAAAGTACTAAAGTAGTAATAATAGTATTGTGATCGTCATTTGGACAAGCAAAGTCATTACTTTAGGTTGCGGGCAAGAAAGACAAGTCTGTCCAGTCAGTGTCCACTCCAGTGTCCACTGTCTCTGGTTTTAAAGCTGCCCTGGTGCAGGTCACAATATGGAACTGCCTGCAGTCAGTGCAGTGCCTGGCATTAACAATGAAAATAAATTAAATCTAAATTCTGGTATTAATATAATGAAAAATAAATTGAATCTCAAGTCTGATTTTAGCACACGTCACATAGCCTAGCTAGCAGACGGTTTCAAACTGTATTTTAAATTTAAATTAGAAACAAAAACAAAATAAACGAATAAAGTGATACAGTATTGTCATTTGGACAAGCAAAGTCATTACAGGTTGCGGGCAAGAAAGACAAGTCTGTCCACTGTCTCTGGTTTTAAAGCTGCCCTGGTGCAGGTCACAATATTCCCTCCTGTACTAAAAACCCTCTCAGAGGGGGAGCTGGTGGCAGGGATGCACAAGTAGCGCTTTGCCAGTAGGCTCACTTTTGGGAAGTTGTTTTGATGCATTTTCCACCACTCCAAGGGTTCGGTAGTGAAGTCTGCATCTGGAGCCAGCAGGTAATTGTCCAGTTCCTTCTCCATTGCCTGCATACCGGTGAGTTGTGTGGGGAGTGGGAGCACAGGGCATGGCTTTTTGAAGAAGCTTCCCAGTGACTTCTTTTTCTGCTTCTTTTGAGGTGGAGCAGCAGCTCCTCCTGCAGCTTCAGCTCCTCCTCCCTCTGCTCCTCCTCCCTCTGCTCCTGCTCCTGAAGCCTGTGAAGTGGATGGGCCTTGGTCTTCGCCGAGCAGCATCTCCGACACCACTCTCTTTTTGATGGCCTCAACCTTCTCTGCCTTTATATATTGAAGTTTGAAACGTGGATCGACCAACGTTGCAACATCAAGCAGCTCATCTAAATGGTCATCATCATACTTTTCATCAAGATATGCCATGATCTTGGTCTTCAGATCTGTTGTGAGCTGCGCTTCATCTTCCGTGCGTTTCAGAATCTGTGTTCTGAATAGATGCAGCACAGGCTTGAGGTAAGATACACTGACATATGATTCACCAGAGAGTGAATCAGTGAACTCCAGGAGTGGACTCAAGGCCTCATTCATGGCTTCCAGGACATCCACATCTTGCCAGGTGGGCACCAAGTGCCTGGTCTTCTTGTCAGCAGTGAGTACTTGAGCGATGGCCTTCTGCTGCTCCAACACCCTTTGCACCATCTTTTGACGTGAGCCCCACCTGGTCGGTGACTCTGACACCAGCTTGTGCTTCGGCAAGTTATGCTCTTCCTGAGCAACTGCCATGTCCCGCTTCTTTTTCCAGGAGTAGGAAAATGCAGCAACAATCTTTTTGCACACACCGACGGCTCGTTCCATCCTCTTGTCTTTCGCTGCTGTCTCTGAGGAGGAAAAGGGAAGAAGGAAATAGGTGTTGACACAGTTGTTGTTACATTTTTATTTAATTTCAGATAATTTCTGAGCAGAATCTAGCAGATATAAAATACCATCCATTGACTCTTTGACTGTGACACTGACAGTCTACTAAACTTAAAGTAACTGACAAAATGTTAAACAAAAGTCTGAATAAACAGAAAATATACAGTCCGTCGTCATCACAAGTCACAGTCAAATCAATACTGCAGTGCTGCCTGCAACTGAATATTGTAATAAAAAAATGCTTTATTCTTGTAATCACTTTATTTAACTTAGCTGCATAAGTACTATTATAACAGCATGTCTCTCCCTCTACAATATTGAATATTACATGTTGTAATTATTTTATTAGCCTAATCTTTTTTAAACATTTTATATTATCATTATTGCTACTACACAGTAATACAGATTTGAAAATACACGGGGTGGGGGACTTCATTCATCACGCTAATACAGAATTATTCAACTAAATTAGAAATGGAACAAAATATGTGACCAGTGACCACAATATCAGACAGACAGATCTTAATAATAATAATAAAAAAAATTACCAATGGCTGAATGTAGTCGGTGTCCAAAGCACTGGAGGCGTGTCCATTTGTTGAGTCCACAAGCCTTGAGGATATTCGCCCCACTGTCTGTCGTTATGCAGACTTGTCGATCTTCGCTCAGTCCCCATGAGTCGAGCGCTTCGACAAGTCCTATGGCGATCATCTCGCCAGTATGGTCTTCGGGGAAGTAAGCCGTTTGCAGGCATTTACTTATGAGATTCCACTCGTTGTCGATGAAGTGGATGGTCAGGCTCATATACGGCTCAGACGTCCGACTTGACCACATGTCCTATGTTGTAGCGAAATATGACACCGTTTGCAGCTCCTTCTCGACCATGTCTCTACAGTCTGCATACAGCCGTGGGATAACAGTCTGCGAAAAATGTTTTCGGCCAGGGAGATTGTACCTGTGGTCAATGGCTTTCATCAGCTTCTTGAATCCCACATTCTCTACTGTGCTAATTGGCATCATATCTTTTGCGATAAAATAACCGATTGCACTAGTAATGTCTTTGTGCCTTTTTGATGTTTTGTCGTAGAATTGTGTAAAAGCAGACACTAGTGTTTGTTGCTGCGAGGTCGACGAGGTACTTGCAGACGTATCAGTTGCAGGCGCAGCACGAATTTCAGTTCTTCGTGGCTGTCGGCTGACGCCACCACTCTTTTCCGACTGAATGCGTTTGCATTCAGTGTACTCTAATGCGTGATACACTTTTAGATGGTAGAACATGTTTGTTGTGTTCCCCGTGTTTGTTCGCACCGGTCGCCGACACAGTTTGCAGCGAACGCTGCTCTGATTTTTGTCGGACTTTAAAAAAACAAAATGTGTCCATACTGCCGACGTAGTAACACCTTTCTTATTAATAATTTCCTCTGCATTTGAGGCGCTAAGGTCTGCGGTGGCCGTAGGCGGTGGGTTGTCATCTCCTTCGCTGTCGCTGGAATTTTCATGCATTTTGATTTTCTCCTAAAGTTGTTGCTAAACTAATCTCTTCAACTAATCTCCTCGCTCTGAAATCGAAACCAAAACAGGAGGAGCACATCTGGATCTGTGGTGCGTAAACACGTCATCACGTAACGTTGGTTGTTGGTAGTGAGTGTGCTGAGCCGAGGCTGAGCGCAGTGAGCGGAGTCAAACTTGGAAACTCGATATATCGAAACTTTGCGACCACGTTTCATGTTTATTTCGAGGAAATAATTTATCGCGATATTTATCGTTATCGTTTTATCGCCCAGCCCTAATAGAAATAAATGCATTCGAACAAGAAAGTATAGTAGACATATAGCTATGGCAAAAAAAGTTACCAGGCTTAATGCGAGCCAGGGAAGTCTTTACCCCCTTCCGTGACTGCTATGTGCAAGCCAGGGGCTTTATATTAGGGGTGGGACGATACATCGATCCAGATCGATATATCGATCTATTATCAATAATCAAATAGGATAGATGCAACGTAGTGATGCACCGATGTGAAAATTGTGGCCGATACCGATAACCGATATTAATATTGCTGTTCTGGCCGATATTTACCGATGTCGATATCTCTGTATAGAAAACACTTTTTTATGATAATCAAATAAAGAGATATTTTCCAAAACGCATACTTTTTTTTACTTTTGTAACTTGTTTTCAGAAATGACTGATATTGTGAAACTATTTAAGGTCAAAACAGGTAAAAAGAAGAAAAAATTATATAATTTTTTATTAATAAATTTTTTAATATCGGCCCTATCTTGATATCGGACCGATACCGATGTGTAAAAGAGCGGCCATATCGGCGGCCGATATATCGTGCATCACTAATGCAACGTAAAAAGATCGATTCATATTGCGATACTCTTATTTTGAAAATCCGGCGACCCCCCGCGCCCAGTGTTGTGAAACTCCGTTTAACATCAACAGCACACAGAGCGTCACTAGAGCAAGACTAGTGTGCCTATTCTGTAGGGCTGTCTTAAATACTTCGAAGCTTCGTTCGATGGCACAAGCTTCAAACATAAAAAAAAATCGAAGTTAAAAAAAAATCAAAAGAAAATTCAATTTTTTGAATCCTCTGAAAGTTTAGGGAGAATAATTTGATTAAGATATGTGTCCATTTTGTTTTGATCGAAGGTCGTTTCTGATTTATATTTGGAGTAGAATTCTTTGAATGTCACGTTTATTTTTTCAGGGCCTGTAACAAGTACTTGTTGTGCTCTAATGGTAGTTATAAATGCAAATTTTGCATTAATTCTTAATCTCATGGCTAAGGTTTAGAACCTTGGGCGTACTGCTGTTGTCTTGTGCTACGTATTTGTATTTCCGATTGTTGTCTGTATATGGCATTGATCTCTTTTTTTAGTACATTAACTTGATTTTCTAGTTGAGTTGAGTTGTTGTATTGTAAAGAATTAAATAACGTTGAGTAAAGCGTTTCCAGTTCAGCCAGTTTTGAGCATCGATTCTTGCGCATTTTGGAGGAAAAGCTATCAGTGAAATCCTTGATCGTTCCCTTTACCGACATCCATATTATTCTGGGGTCCTGCACCGAGTTTGCATTCTCCCATAGGAATACTGTAAGAGCTTCTTTGAGTTGTGTATAGGGCTGTCTTAAATACTTCGAAGCTTCGTTCGATGGCACAAGCTTCGAAAATTAAAAAAAAAATCGAAGTTTAAAAAAAAATATATATATATATATATATATATATAATTTCTTTTTAATTTTTTTTTCAAATTTTTTATTTTTACTTCTGTGTGTGTGTGTGTGCATGGGGCCATTGGGTGGGGCCGGGGGACAAATACACTGGAGGAAAGTAACCCAGCTCAGCACTGCCCAAATTATATCATCACTATTGCCTGTTTGAAGGATATCATCCTCAAACACATATACACCACCTACACGCCTATTCTCAGTCCTTGCCCCACAATAGTGAAATGAACTACCCACCCCAGTTAGGACAGCCGAATCCCGTACAATCTTTCGCCGTCGACTAAACGCACTTCTTCAACCATTATCTGAAATAAAATAATTTAAAAAAAAATCTAACCCTAACTAACCTTACGGTCATGCACTTGTCCTAATAAACTAACCTACACTGTAGCACTCAACACTTTGATGAACATTGTTGCTCAGCTGATAGAGTTGTATCCTTCCTGATGACCTGTCGTACAGAACTTGTAAGTCGCTTTGGATAAAAGCGTCAGCTAAATGACTAAATGTAAATGTGAATGTAAATGCCTTGTAGAATTCCACACATAAGAAAGAAAGATACTGGGACGAATAAACAAAATAGGAAATAAAATGTAGAAATGCATGCAATACATAAATAAATATGAATATGAATCTCCATATATGAAATAGAACATTTAGATAAGGTGCTACTGAGATGTTTTGGTGAGTTCTTTGTTTTTTTGTGGAAGTAGCCCTTCTTAAAAATGCATGAACATTCACTGATAATTAGTCTGTAGTGGAGTCTACAAGGTCTACATTGCCGGACCATGTAGAATCCGGACCTTGTAGACTGACATAATTCTGTGCATAGTTTAGTCTACACAGGCCATATTTCAAATAATCTAAATCTTACTTCATTCATCTTAAACATTCTTGATTTGGGGGATTGGTAGTTCCCATGAAATCTGAAGTTGTTCAAACGACAACAGCGATCCACCTTGAATTAAATCACACAGCCGTGTTGGCTGCGTCACAGTCACGAAAGGGGCTACTTAATTCATTAATCCAATCCACTTTATAGAGCACATTTAAAAACAACAAAGTTTACCAAAGGGCTGTACAAGTCCCACAACATAAGATAAAAAAAAAAAAATTATTAAACGTCGCGTTAAAGATCGAAGATAACGTTACGTTAGCGTAAGCTAACAAGCTAACCCAGAGCCAAGCAACACTAGTGTGCCTATTCTGTGACCCAAAACATGTCCCTGCTGTTTTATTCCGCAACGGGTCCAATGCATCTAACCTGCTTTGCAATCCTCGCCACTCCATTATGACCACGTCGCGTTAAAGATCGAAGATAACGTTACTTTAGCGTAAGCTAACAAGCTAACCCAGAGCCATAGGCAGAGAGAAGTGGGGACTGGGAAGGAGGGTGCATTCTCGGGATAGCCCCACTAACAGGATCTGGCCGGCTTTTCCAGCCAAAATACAGCTCTGTGACAGTGAATAGGATATTAATAGAGAAAAAAAAAGAAAAACGGACCAAAAACAGTGAACAGGAGGTCAATTTGTATTAAAAATAATAGATTGTTTTTCATTTAAATGTCTGGAAGAGCTCAAAAATTAAAATGTCAAATGATATTTCCATTGCCCTTTTTTTATTTATTTAAATGTTACCGATTGTGTTAAATGGGCATATAATATCGTCTCATATCGATCGCAGGCACCTGAATCGAATCGTGGCAGACTGTCTGATATCGGATAATATCGTATCGTTGTCCAAAGAATCGATATCGTATCGTGATGAAACCGGTGATTCCCACCCCTGCTTTATATCTGATATATTTCGAAGCCGGACCATGTAGAATCCGGACCTTGTAGACTGACATAATTCTGTGCATAGTTTAGTCTACACAGGCCATATTTCAAATAATCAAAATCTTACTTCTTTCATCTTAAACATTCTTGATTTGGGGGATTGGTAGTTCCCATGAAATCTGAAGTTGTTCAAACGACAACAGCGATCCACCTTGAATTAAATCACACAGCCGAGTGAAACCTTGTTCACACAGTCACGAAAGGGGCTACTTAATTAATTAATCCAACCCACTTTATTTATAGAGCACATTTAAAAACAACAAAGTTTATGAAAGTGCTGTACAAGTCCCACAACATAAGATAAAAAAAAATATATATATATATATTTAAAAAAAAAATTAAAGATTTTTTTTTCTCGAAGCTTCGAATTAAAATCGAAGCTCTGCCCCGAAGCTTCGATTGCCAAAAAAAGCTTCGAAGGTCAGCCCTACACGATACCAACATTTTAGTTTCGATACTATACCAATATTAATTTCGATACTTTTCCTCAAAATCAGGGAAACACTCTCAGATGTCATTATTCTTTATTTTAAAACACAACAATGACGAGAATAAATAAATTTAATTAAAAGCAATGGCGTTCAAAATGCTGGAGAACTTTTTTTGGACTCAAAACAGTTGCTGTACAAGGTTTCTGAACCCAGCTTTCTCAACTGTATATATATTGGAACTTGGTCCACACAGATGAACGACTGCCCTGTTGAGCCTTTTATCATCTTTGGACTAATTTGTGTACTTTATATGCTGCTCAAAAAAAGCTGGGAGGTTAGGTTGCTTCTGAGTGGGGGGAGTCACTCTGTGAGCCAAATGCAGCAGACTTCTGTAGTTAAAAAAAATTCAAGGGGTAGAAGCAGCAAGAAGCATTTTGTATGAAAGTATTCTGTACTTCTGTATGACAACTATTAAAGAACTTGAACTTGAAAAGTATGGTTGTATTATTATACATTTGTCATAGCAGAGGGCCTAATTAGTTTGAGATACCATAAGTTACCTAGAAAACATTTTGATGAGTGAGACTGATATAGCCTATCATAATCTAGAACTAGGTTATGTCATATTGTAGGCTGTTTAACAAATTAAATAGATTTCCGTTGTCTTTATACAGTATGTATGAAGCATTAATGGGCAATTGTCAAATGTCTCTGTATAAATCACATTTGTGACTAAGCCATAGAGATGCTGTGTTTACTAGCTTTCAGCACGGCAGTTTAGGCTATTATTAGGCATTTCAATTTATTTTCTATTCTTGCTAATAGCATTGTGGACATTTTCTAATGCTCCTATAAGGAACTGTAGTCACAGGGGCCGGCATGGCTCGTCCGGCGAGTGTTGGCATCGACGGCATGACCACAGCACTGACAGGAGCCACTGCGGCACGCGACACCGGCCACCACAACCATCGACAATCGCAGTGAGGATCTCCGTCGACCGGCGCCGGCTGGCTAGCTCCAGCTAGAACCATAGCTATACAGGCCAACGCCAGCCGAGTTCGCCCCGTGCAAAATGTGCTGGCCGGCCAACGCTGGTCAACAAAGATCCTCACAGAGGATGGTTATGATAACTAACTAGTCGCGGTGAGGATCTTTGTTGATTGACGTTGGCTGGCTAGCACACCCTGCATGTAGCGAACTCGGCCAACGTTAGCCCATATAGCCAGCGAGCTACAACTCTAGTCGGAGCTGGCCGGCCGGCGTCGGTCGACGGAGATCCTCACTGCGACTGCCGATGGCCACGACAACCGGAGCCGCGTGCCGTGGTGGCTCCTGTCGGCGCTGCGCTCGTGCCACCGATGTCAACGTTCGTTGGACGAGCCATGCCACTTGCCAGCTCTCGTCTCAACTAGAGTTTGTTGTTGTTCATTCCAGAAGGTTGCTTCCGGTAAACTAGCGCAACGTCACCACTGACAGCAGCGCTGTGCTCCAATAGGAAGGCATTCGCATGCATAAATGAATAAATAAAAAAATAAAAGTACAGTTTTTCCCCCCAAACGCAGTATAGTATCATTTCGAACACTCTAGTACCGCGGTACTATACCAATACCGGTATACCGTGCAACCCTACAGCACCGCTGCTGTTTTTTTTTTCAGAGGAAACACTGTTACTTTGTTTTTCGCATGCGCAGTAGTGCACCGCACAGTACAGGCCCCGGCACTGCAGATTTACCCTACTCTCTCGGTCTGCAAGCAGCAAAATGCTGACCGTTTTAGTACAGAACTCTGTGAGTTTTGTTTTCTTTTACTGCTTTATAATCGTGTTCTCTATGGATTGGATGGTGCTCTCAATTCTTGTTTGTTGCGTCAGCATTGCTCTAACTTGCTGTAAAACTATTTGTCTACTTTACGGTTTTGCTTTTCCACAATATTTGAAATGTCCAACTAGTAGATCTAATCTAACCAATTACATCTGTCAGAATCGTTTGATACTGTCTACTATTAAACACCACCTTCATGAAACCATGTGGGAAACCTGTATTGAATTACCTAGTTGCCTATTGTCCAGGCAATGTGTTGGTGTACACAAACCAGCTCTAAGTCAGCTGTCCAGACACTGTGTCTGGTCGGTGTTACAGAGCTGATAGAGGAAGATTCTGGAGTGATGCGAGCCCCAACAGGTTCTGTTCTAGAGTCTGCTGTGGCTGAGCTGCTCCAGATCCCGGCCCAATGAGAGTGGACTGTCCTGCTAGTACTGACGGGACGGTCCTAGTACAGGGCCTAACACGCTGAACTACCACAGGACAGACCTAGTCCAGGGTCTAACACACTGAACTACCACAGGACAGACCTAGTCCAGGGCCTAACACACTGAACTACCACAGGACAGACCTAGTACAGGGCCTAACATGCTGAACTACCACAGGACAGACCTAGTACAGGGCCTAACATGCTGAACTACCACAGGACCGACCTAGTACAGGGCCTAACACGCTGAACTACCACAGGACAGACCTAGTACAGGGCCTAACATGCTGAACTACCACAGGACAGACCTAGTACAGGGCCTAACACACTGAACTACCACAGGACAGACCTAGTACAGGGCCTAACATGCTGAACTACCACAGGACCGACCTTTGCACTAGTGCGCATGCGGATGAGGCTCTCGCTCGCTCTCTCTCGTTTACGACATACACAACTTTCATTCTATCGCCATGCTCTAAGACAAACTCTAACCTTAACCAACTTCGAAAGAGTGCCCAAGCTTAACCGTCGAAAGAACTTGTCGTCACGCTCTAAGACAAACTCTAACCTTAAGCAACTTCGAAGAGTGCCTAATCTTAACCAGTGTAGAAACAGGCGTCAATGCGGCTTGGTATTCACGCAGCCCCCCCCCCCCCCCATATCCGCATGCGCAGTAGTGCAAAGCCAGGTCCATGCCACAAGCCACGTCACCACGAAGCCACACCCAGACGTTGGGCTCTGTGGCTCTGCAGATATATGCTATTGCTACCCACAGCCGTAAAATAATGTGACTCCCTCCCTACCCTCCTTCAAAACCGCTCTCAAAGAGTACCTACGGGAGGCTGCTATTCGAAACCGGCCCCTGTAAATGTCAATCAAACTAACGTTAATATCACGTTGACTTTAGCTACCGAATGGCAGTGAACAAAGAACAAAGAAAGTCAACAAGATGGCGTCGCACTCTCCCGCCTCTCTGTGGACTCCGTCGAAATGTTGCTTGATTTTGTTCATTTTTACTGTATGAAGCACACTCTCAGGGGCCACACAGAACCAAGCATTTCACTATAATGTACTTGTACCTTATGTGATCAAACTTGAAACTACAGCTACGATAGAGCTAACGGTATCGGGAGAAATGTAATATGTTATTGTGAAGAGAATTATGTCGCTGCAGATGCTAGCAGTTAGTTGACCACGGAGATGGTAAAGTACTACAGATGTAAAACATTTGGCATTGGTTCAACTGGGATTGTACAACTGCAAGGCTCCTTTCGAGTGCCGCTGCTGCAAGGAAGCAGCACAAGAGAGGAAAACAATGTAAACATAATTGTACTACTTACAGATGTTGTGGTGTCCACAGTCTGATGTCTGTTTTCTCAGGAAGAACGTTTTGGTCCAGATGTGAAGTCTTGGTCCAGTAGAGTTCTGCTATAGAATCTTTACACTGTGTAAACAAAACACACAACGCGTTTGTGGGGGAATCCAGGAAGACGTTGAAACGCAATAGACCACTGACGGCACTTCCGCGTTACATGGAGGAGAGAGAGGGGGGAGCCAGTTGGCGTCTATTCTTTTACCAACGGATTTCCAGTTCCGCGTTCTGCGATCTGATTGGCCACTGACGTTTCTTGTGCGATCTGATTGGCTACCACTGTTTCTGGTCATGTGACATGTGCGCCCAATCGCGTGACGCGCCCATTTCCGCCTCCAACAGCAGCAAACTACCTTCAAGTTCAAGTTTCTTTATTAGTTGTCATACAGAAGTACAGAATACTTTTATACAAAATGCTTCTTTCTGTTACGCTCCAGAGACTGTGCTAGACAAAAATAGATAAGTATAAAATAAAATAAGTATAGCAAGTAAAAAATAGAAGTCACGTACGTAGACACAAGTGTTCAGTATGTACACATGTACAATGTTCAATGCAGAGTAGAAGTAACTGAGTTACCATACAATATACTATATAGTGCAAAGCAGAAATGGGATGAGGTACAATTTAGGTACAATTTACAGTAAGGTGTAATGAGGTATGGGTTGTAGTGCAAATTCTTTACCAATAAATATAAAGTGTGTTTAGGTGTTCTAAAGTGTGTAAAGTGGGTGCTGCAGTGAGTTGTTTGTTTAAAGTGAGTGTGTGCGTGTGGATGTGTGTGCTGTGAGTGCATTTGATGGTTGTTACATAGTGTAACAACGGGGGACCCTGATGTAAACAAGACGAAAGTCTTTCTCTGGTCTGCATCCCCTTAACAATTGTATGTATTGAGCAAGTTTCAAGTTTCAAGTTTCTTTAATAGTTGTCATACAGAAGTACAGAATACTTTTATACAAAATGCTTCTTACTGTTGCGCTCCAGAGACTGTGAAAGACAAGATAAGTATGAAATAAAAGAACATAGTAAAATTAGAAGTAAAAAAAATGAGGTCACAGTGTTCAGTTTAGACATATGTACAATGTTCGATGCAGAATAGACGTAGTTACCATACAATATACAATACTGTGCAGTGTACTAATATACAATACTATATAGTGCAAGGCAGAAATGGAGAAATGGGACGAGGTGCAATTTAGGTACAATTCACAGTAGGTGTACGAGTTGTAGTGCAAATCCTTTATCAATAAATATAAAGTGTAAGTGTGTTTGTGTGATCTAAAGTGTGGAGAGTGGGTGCTGCAGTGTGTTGTTTGTTTGAGTGAGTGTGTGGGTGTGTGTGCTGTGTGCATTTGATGGTTGTTGCATAGTGATTATTGTTCGTTTAGCAGCCTGATGGCCTGGGGATAGAAGCTTCTTCTGAGTCTTTCTGTGCTCGCCTTAAGACTCCGGTATCGCTTGCCTGACCGCAGCAGTTCAAAGAGGCAGTTGTTCGGGTGGCTCGAGTCCTTAATAATTCTCTTAGCCTTCCCCTTGCACCGCTTGTTGTAAATGTTCTGGAGGGTGGGAAGCCCCCCTCCAATTGTGCGTTCGGCTGAACGTGTCACTCTTTGTAGTCTGCTACGGTCTTGTGCAGTGCTATTCCCAAACCAGGAGGTGATGTTGCCGGTCAGGATGCTCTCTATTGTACATGAGTAGAAGTTCCTAAGGATCTTCTGACTGACTTGGAACTTCCTTAGGCGCCTGAGGAAGTAGAGGCGTTGTCGTGCCTTCTTCACAACACTGTCAATGTGTGTGGTCCATGTCAAGTCCTCGGATATGTGGACTCCGAGGTACTTGAAACTGTTCACTCTCTCAACCGGTGCCCCGTCGATGCTGAGGGGGCTGTAGTCCTTGACCCCCGACCTCCTGAAGTCCACAATCATCTCTTTTGTTTTGCTGACGTTCAGGGAGAGGCAGTTCTCCTGACACCACTGTGACAGGTTCTGTACCTCTTCCAGGTAGGCCCTTTCGTCGTTGGCAGAGATCAGGCCCACCACTACTGTGTCATCAGCAAATTTGATGATGGTGTTGTTGTTCCGCTGTGCTACGCAGTCATGTGTGTACAGGGAGTAGAGGAGGGGGCTCAGAACACAGCCCTGGGGGGCCCCTATGTTGAGCGTGATGGATGAGGAGGTGCAGTTGCCGGCTCTTACCACCTGGGGTCTGCCCATCAGGAAGTCCAAGACCCACTGGCAGAGGTCATAGTTCAAGCCCAGGTCCCTGAGCTTGGCTATGAGTTTGGAGGGGACTATGGTATTGAATGCTGAGCTGTAGTCGATGAACAGCATTCTCACATAGTTCCCCTGCCTCTTGTCCAGGTGTGATGCTGCTGTGTGCAGCACATGGGCTATGGCGTCCTCCGTGGACCTGTTGGGGCGATATGCAAATTGCAGAGGGTCCAGGTTGATGGGGAGGGAGGAACAGATGTAGCCCTTCACTAGCTTCTCAAAGCACTTCATGGCTATGGAGGTGAGGGCTACAGGGCGGTAGTCGTTGAGGCAAGCGGGCGTAGATTTTTTGGGTACAGGGATGATGGTGGACTTCTTCAGACAGGTGGGGATGACAGCCTGTTCCAAGGACAGGTTGAAGATGTCAGTGAATACCGGGGCCAGTTGGTCGGCACAGACTTTTAGGACGCGGCCGGGGATGCCGTCCGGTCCTGCTGCCTTCCTGATATTCACTTTTTTAAAGATCCGTCTCACCTCATGCTCTGTTACCCTGAACACTGAGTCTCTGAGCTGTACTGTACCCATTCTGCAATCTGTTAATAAACTTTTCAATCAATCAATCAATCAATCAATGTTATTGTTCATTGAGCATCCTGATGGCCTGGGGATAGAAGCTTCTTCTGAGTCTTTCTGTGCTTGCCATGAGATTCCGGTATCGCTTGCCTGACCGCAGCAGTTCAAAGAGGCAGTTGTTTGGGTGGCTGGAGTCTTTGATAATTCTCTTAGCCTTACCCATGCACCGCTTGTTGTAAATGTTCTGGAGAGTGGGAAGCCCCCCTCCAATTGTGCGTTCGGCTGAACGGGCCACTCTCTGTAGTCTGCTACGGTCTTGTGCGGTGCTATTCCCAAACCAGGAGGTGATATTGCCAGTCAGGATGCTCTCTATTGTGCATGAGTAGAAGTTCACAAACACATCCTGCGCCAATACCGTTGTACGACGTGTTTCAAGTTCATGCTAATTCTGCCAATCCACGGCGTACGACATTATTGAGATCATATTTAATTTTTTCGCCATGTTATTCATATTTCCCTCACGGAGCCTGGTCTGATGCAGTGGGACTCGGCACAACTCTGCAACGCTTCAATACTGCCCCTGGTGGATGATCGGCGAGCCAAACCAGAAATGGCCGAGTCGACCTCGGTGCGTCTCCGAAATGCGTCCGGCACTCACATATTGTCGCGGGACTCTAGCCACACACCGTGGATATGGATCGCTGCCATAACTCAATAATCGACATGATTTGGGCGTGTATTATTATTATACAAACATGAAATGGATCGACTCGATCGCGTCAAATAAATGGGATCTTTTTGCTCCAGTCTCATCGCCCAACGGTAAGAGGACGCTGACGTTACTTTCAGCCTGTTTGTTTATTATTATCCATGCAAACTGCTTTGATCAATATATCACCCATACTACATAAAGCATTTAACGACGATCACGGAATTATAAACGACCCCCCCCCCCCTCCGTTCATCCGCACATGATCAGTCATAACGTTTAGGATCATGTACAGTTGACATTTTTAATATAGCGTGTATCGGCAACAAACGGCATTTGATAATCTATATATGCGTTTATGCCTATAACTCACGTTCTATGAATTACTGCAGAAAACGATAAAAACATACTTATATTCTAGACGGTATTTTTGGAAGAATCTATGAATGAAAAAGTAAAACGTTCCTACATCCTGAACGATAGATAATCGATGTTGAATGGGCCATAGTAATGTCAATTTAGCAATACAATTTAAAAAGTTATAGCCCTGCAAAGAAGGTAAACATCTCCATAGGCTTAGACTGGTGGCAGTGATCAAACATTGATGGATATAAGCGTGGCAGGGAATGTGTTAAGGATCTTCTGACTGACTTGGAACTTCCTTAGGCGCCTGAGGAAGTAGAGGCGTTGCCGTGCCTTCTTCACAATACTGTCAATGTGTGTGGTCCATGTCAAGTCCTCGGATATGTGGACTCCGAGGTACTTGAAACTGTTCACTCTCTCAACCGGTGCCCCGTCGATGCTGAGGGGACTGTAGTCCCTGACCCCCGACCTCCTGAAGTCCACAATCATCTCTTTTGTTTTGCTGACATTCAGGGAGAGGCAGTTTTCCTGACACCACTGCGACAGATTCTCTACCTCTTCCAGGTAGGCCCTCTCGTTAATAATAAAAAAAAAAAAAAAAAATGTTTACCTCCTATAATAGTGGGGGTCGCGGCTCTCTGACACCGTTATTTTTGGGTCGCGGCCTGAAAAGTTTGGGAACCCCTGGTCTACTGTATGTGTATTGTGTCTGTGTATGTTGTTATATATGTTTTTTCATCATCTGTGCTTGCCTTCTTGGCCAGATCACCCTTGAAAAAGAGACCTCTGTCTCAATGGGTTTTTATTTTCTGGTTAAATAAAGGTTTGATGATGAATAATGGTCAATAATGGTCACAGGCCAGACGTCAGACTCACACAGTGGTCCCTGGCATGTAGGAAGTCAAACAGCTCCTCGGTGCAGTCCTCCACCGTCGCAGACCGAGGCGCCACGCGGGTCTCACACTGCTCCAGTCTCGCTCTGTTGTGCACGCAATGCTCCGCAAGCTCACACTTCTCCAGCACTGAATCAAGGGGATCCTACAACAGGACAACAGACAGTATCATCTGCCAATTATAAATATATATTCATCAATATGCCGTAACGCATGCTTTGATCATGAGGTAGTGCGGCACGGTGGTGTAGTGGTTAACACTGTCGCCTCACAGCAAGAAGGTTGTGGGTTCGATTCCCGCTTGGGGACCAGGTTGCCAGGTACCCAGGTGGGGTATCTCCCAGGCCTTTCTGTGTGGAGTTTGTTCTCCCCGTGCTCGCAAGGGTGTGTCCCCCGTCCCCCCCGTCCCCCAAAAAAAGAGATAAACCTTGAACATACAGAACAGATCGCTAACGCTGTCGCGTCCCTGATGAAGAGGGACAGGAGCACTTGGATTGGTCCTCGGGCACGGCCCACGCCGCAACCCATGTCTGCTCCCGGTTGCCCTTGGGAGGGAAGGACGACGGGATGGGTCAAGTGCAGAGAGGCAGCGTGTGTGTGTGGGCGTGTTCCTCTGTGTCGCTCATCTTACATGTGTGTGTTCAGTTGCTGCATGACAAATAAAGACTTCTTCTATTGGCATAAGTTATTGGAGATAAATAGAAAAATAATCTGGCCTAAATTATTTCCAACCTGATATCCAATATAAAAGCAGTGAATGGCATCACAGATCTGCCTACAACCACGAGAGCTTCCTGCTTTACAAAGGACTACACTCAGTGGCATCATTTCAGTAAAAGCCAAGGTATGGCAATTAGGGAGGGGGGGGGTGGGGGGTTGAAGGTGGGGTTTCCCCCCCTTGGTGGATTTTTTTTGTCAAATCAGTTGCGCAATAGTCACTTTTGGTGAGTTGTTTCTATACAATTCACTTATATGACATTTAGGTATGACACAGGACTACACAAGCATTTTTAGTATAGAAATGTGTCAACAGACTAAAGCAGGGAACCACAATATTTTGCATACAATTTATGCAGAATGTAATATCATAACTGTCTATTATTTTTCTTGCAATTGAGCCAATTTTCCTTAGGTACGGTTTTGAGGTGTGTGTTCAACAGAATGTAGTATCAAAAACACGTTCACAAAAAGTATGGGTTACTGAATGCTGAACTGCACTGTTATAATCACTAAGCCATTGTAAGACCTTACCTGTGTCCCTGTATCACTTGTCTCTGCTGCCCTTTGATTAAAAAACGTCTGTATGTCCATTTTCCTTTTTTTTGTGGCATATTTGAGTTTGTAGTAAAAGTCACCTAGTAAAAGTGAGATAATTGACAATATCAAAACATGCTAGGGCTGTACCGAATAGTTCGAGGCTTCGTTCATAATGTTGACATTCGAATTCTAAAACATAAAAAAAAAATTATTATAATTTTTATTTATTTATTTTTTGCCAAGGTATGGCGAGTGCCATACCTTGCCATACCAAAATGACGCCCCTGACTATACTGCGGCGAGAAAAAGAGGCAGGCATCAAACAATATCAGTCAAAGGATGCAACTCCTGAAGACACACAGGAGGAGAAGGCTGAGCTTTTACTAAGGTTACTCCATTACCTGGCGAGAGAGAGCGTGGGAAGCTGATAGAGAGAAGATTGAGACAGAGGAAACGCCACTGTTGTATTTCTTCAAAATTTAGTGAGGGTAGCGTGCCTCTACCAAATTAGCACCTTCCACTGCCAATATGTCCACTGCCAAGCAGAGATTGCTTTTGGCTCAACCACATAGAGAATTAATGAGTTATGCTTCAATCTGGTAAATGATTGAAATTTTGCTTTGCGGTGTAATTTGTTTAACATCTGTCTTGTTTGTAATGGTGTTTGTTTGAAATTAACTGATGGAACATACCACCATATCCTCCTCCTCTTCTTCTTCTTCCTCCTCCGCCTCCTCTTCCTCCTGAGATAGTCACATTATTATAATTTATATAAACTCAACGGTCATCCAGTAAGAGACTGTGGTATAAACAGACGTATGAGTGTGTTTGCTATGAGTATGAAGAACCATAGACTGTAAAGTGTAAACGATTTATAGAACCAAAGGATGTTTCTTCAGTCAAAAGTCTATGATAAGCTGGTGGACCAGGGAGTCTTTCAATGCAGATTTAAAAAGGCCCTAAAGGATCAAATAATTCAGGAGTACAGTTTTGAGTAAAACATAAAACAAAATCATTAATTATTTTTCTTTAAAAAAAAAATAGGTAATATCTTGCAGCATATTTTAAGTTTTTCTTTCTTATATTAAAGTATATTTAGTTTTTAAGAATTGTAAAGGATATTCCTTTTTTCGGTCATTGAGTTTGGATTTTGTGTGTGAGCTTACTTTGAATATGTACATTTGTGATTTTTCTTTTTCTTTTCTTTTGAAAGTCCACACAAGTGTGTTTTTGATTGATCTGTAAACAAAGACCGAAAATAAACTATTCATCATCATCATCATCATCATCATCATCATCATCATCATCATCATCATCATCATCATCATCATCATATAATCTCTGCACAATGGAGGTTTTCACAACCTTGAAAGATATACAACTTGTATAGGATATTCCTCAGGGAATGCTTGTTGTTGTGTGTATTGTCACTCTACTTTGCATGTGCGCTCTTGTTATTTCAGTGTGTCTGTACAGTATTTTGGAATCGTATGTGCCTAAGAAGAACAAGGTCACTTGTTTAAATTATGTGAGGACGCTGTTCATAAACTTCCGCTCAGCTTTCAACACCATGTAGTCCCCTCCATACTAGACACCAAACTCAGAGACCTGGGCCTCAACCTGGACCTGTTCAGCTGGGTCCTGGACTTTCTGTTGGATCGGCGACAGGTGGTGAAGATGGGCTGACAAGAACAAGGAGCTGACCGTTGCCTCCAGGCAGTGAGGAGGGGAGCAGGACCCCACATCCACCTCCACCTCCAGGCAGGGAGGATCGGAACAGGACCCCACATCCACCTCCACCTCCAGGCAGGGAGGAGCGCAGCAGGACCCCACATCCACCTCCACCTCCAAGCAGGGAGGAGGGGAGCAGGACCCCACATCCACATCCAGGCAGGGAGGAGGGGAGCAGGACCCCACATCCACATCCACCTCCAGGTAGGGAGGAGGGAAGCAGGACCCCACATCCACCTCCACCTCCAGGTAGGGAGGAGGGAAGCAGGACCCCACATCCACATCCACATCCAGGCAGGGAGGAGCGCAGCAGGACCCCACATCCACATCCACCTCCAGGCAGGGAGGAGGGGAGCAGGACCCCACATCCACCTCCAGGCAGGGAGGAGCGCAGCAGGACCCCACATCCACATCCACCTCCAGGCAGGGAGGAGGGGAGCAGGACCCCACATCCACCTCCAGGCAGGGAGGAGCGCAGCAGGACCCCACATCCACATCTACCTCCAGGCAGGGAGGAGAGCAGCAGGACCCCACTTCAGCATGGAGCCACACATCCTGAGAGACACACGTCCTGAGAGACACACCTCCTGAGAGACACACCTCCTGAGAGACACACATCCTGAGAGCCACACCTCCTGAGACACACCTCCTGAGAGACACACCTCCTGAGAGACACACCTCCTGAGCAGTGATGCCAGTAACTAGAGAACATGACTGAAACAGAGAGGTATAGAGGCTGCTAGCCCCTCTGTTTCAGTCCTATACTTCTCTGTTTCAGTCCTGTTTTCATTCTAGCAGCCTCTATCTTTTTATGTCAGCACCGCGTCACAACTCTTGACCTCTGAGCTTTCAGAAAATGTCCACTTACAAAGTTGTGAATACCACAACAGTGGGTCGTTCATATGGACTCTTCCGGTGAACGTGGTAAACACGACCCTGTTTGAAGGCAGCATCCTTGTCTATCATTTAAAACTTAAAATCTGCAAGCACTCTAGTTTTGTGTTGTAGTATGACTGGTGTATTGTGTCCGTCCGCTCTCTGTCTGCTTGGTTAGCCTGCATGTTTTTTTCTGTTTTCGTATTGTTCCTGTCTTTCTGTTTTTTTCTTTTTTTCCGGGCTGCGCCCCGGGCCGATGTAACTATTGGTTGAGGGGCGCAATATAAATAAATGTATCATATCATATCATATCATATCATAATGCAGTGTCACAGCTCACAGGAATGTGGCACTCGTTGAAGGATGCTGCTCACACCTGGAAAACAGACATTCAGACATCCGTCTGGGTTAATAATGAACCTCCTCTCGACCAGTGTTGTAGTCAAATCACTAAATCTCAAGTCCGAGTCACCAAAGAAGAACCAGAGTCAAGTCCCCATTACCCTAGTCCGAGTCCAAGTCCAAGTCATCAAGGTTGAGTCCACTCCACTCTGGCAGTCAAAGAGCTGACATAAAAATAAGAAAGGTCTACATTTAAACATAAATGACGCAGCGGTCACCATTTCAAAGGGAGTTTATTTACTTTGTGACACAATAGCCAAACAAATGCACTAGCCATCAATATCTTATGCCAAATGATTAGGGCCTATTACAAAAGAAATCAAATAATAATAACACTATAATTAACATAGAGTCCTCGTCTGCACCTTCCGAGTCCGAGTCATCAGTGCTCAAGTCCAAGTCGAGTCACGAGTCCTGAAAATCAGTCCTGCACTCAAGTACTACAACCTCCTCTCTACAATAATGTGATATGCGAGTATCGAGTTTCAGGGACAAAAACTCAGTCGTTTTTATGGCAAGACGTTCAAGTGTCTCTGCTGCAGTCTGCTGGGGAGGCAACATGACAGACAGGCCACTAGGTGGCTGGACAAGCTGGTCCAAAAGGCTGCTTCAGTGTTTGGTAGGAGCTTGGACTCAGTGGGGGTTGTGGTGGAGAGATGCACAAGGAGTAAGATGCAGGACATCATGAAGAATAACAGCCACCCTCTCCTTCACACCCTGGCAGGACATCATGAAGAATGACAGCCACCCTCTCCATCACGTGACTTCACATGGAGTACCATTCAAGCAGTGCTGCCAGATTGAAAGTACAGCAATATCGTACCGTGACCCTGAAATGAAATGGAAAAACGACGTCATAAAGTGACACGATTCCGACTAGTATTTATTCACGAGCGCACAGAATGCCTGATCACAATGTAGGAATTCCACAGCGTAGCGATCATCACTCTGATCTGAGGGTTCACTCAGTACATCCAGACAGGTTTTCTAAAGCGAAATACTACATCATCATGTAATGCGTACGCGAGTAGACTGGTCCTGAGTCAGCGACAGGAAGCAAATTCACCTTTGCTCTAAAACCAACAGGGTTTTATTGTGGGTTTATTGAAATGCCAAGATGATTGTACATTTGTATTATTGATTGTATGGAGGTCAGGATTAATAGGTCCTTTGCTGTGCAGGGTCCACCTAACAGAGGACATCGAAGGAGGTCCCATGACTTGTAGAAACAAAATGCTGCATCTTTAACCTAGAACATTTTCTGGTGTTTTGCTGCCACCTAGGGGCCAGAGCCCAGGTCTTCATGTATTCAGCTGCTACTGCTATGTCTTTGGAAGAAAGTGCAAATAGTCTCTATTAGTTATTCTGCAATTCACAAAGTCATCAAATTACACCAATTCTACAGCTGTGAAATGACGTTGCTGATGTCCTTTAAGTCATGATGTTAATTTGGTCTTGAGCCTCAAAAAAGCTTTACAAAAATATTTGTTTTAATGGAATGTCCTTATTAAAGCTAATTCTCTATTAGGGAATTTAATTTTGCAATCAGTCTCAGAGGCTGTGGTGTGGATTAAAACAGTGTTCTTTCTGCTTTGCCAGCCAGTCTAATAGAGACTTGAGGACAATGATGTCTGCGTTACTGAGCATATTTTGTGCAATACACCCCCTAGTGGAATATTGTTATATTGCCGCCTTGAAGACTGAGTCAACATTTCCTCTACAGACCAACTCTTTCTTTCTCACAGTTCATGACTGTTGGGGCAGTGGCTTTTTAACCAATCAGAAAGAAGCTATGCCTATGCCATCATGCTCATGCTCAGTCACCCCCCCCCCCCCCCCATGGGGGACCCTGATGTAAACAAGACAAACGTCTTTCTCTGGTCTGCATCCCCTTAACAATTGTGTGTATTGAGCCGTACTGTATTGTACCCATTCTGAAATCTGTTAAATAAAGTTTTCATTAATTCATTCACATTGGTGGGATCTCACTGCCCTGTGAATCTGTATCCAGGTTTACGTAGGAATGGGGGTGGGATCTGAGTGCCCGAGTGCTCGCATGGATGAAGAAGCGTACGAGGACACACTTCTTGGGAGGACGACTGCAAACTACTAAGGAGTCTGCCACAGTCAACCAGCACCTGCTAGCGGGTCTGACCCTTTAGCTCAGCTGGTTAGTGCGGCCGCCTGTGGATCCTATGGTCCCAGGTTCAAATTGACTCATATACACCACAATCAATAGCTGACAGGAAATCAAACGCATTTCGAATGTTTATGTTGGAGAGTTGAAACCCTCTACTGTATATGTGACTCTCTTGTTTAAGACCCAGACCCCTGTCTGTAACTCAGTTACAGTGGGTGACAATATTGTCACAAGGAAAGAAGATATTACCTACCTGGGTTCCATCCTAGAGGCAAATCATTCCTGTGACAAAATGGCATCCAATGTAATAAAAAAAGTCAACCAACGAACTCGATTCTTGTACCGGATCTCCTCACTGGTAAACAAGAATACCCTGAAGACTCTGGCAGGAGCACTCATTCAAGGGTACTACGACTATGCTTGCACCTCATGGTACCAAAGCACCTCAAAGGCGCTAAAAACAAAATTACAAACATCTCAAAACAAACTGGTCAGACTACTGCTTGACCTTACTCCTAGAACCCACCTCACCCCTGCCCACTTTGACAACCTAGGATGGTTTAGAGTAGACGACAGAGTACAGCAACTTGCAATGGGCCTGGTCTACAAGATACACTACACGACCAAGGTATCCATGTACATGTCAAAATACTTCCCAAAGGTCAGTGAATACCACGATCACAACACCAGAGGGAGCTCCACAAATCATGTTAAACCCAGATTCGGCTCAAACAAGGGACTAAACACGTTTCGCAATTATGCCACATCAATGTGGAACGCCCTACCAAAAGCTGTAAAGGAATGTGAATCACTACCCACTTTCAAAAACACTCTCAAAAAACACCTACGGGAGACTGCAATTCGAAACTGGCCCCTGTAAATGTCCTAACAACCCCCTCCAATGTACAGTAAATTACCAAGTATGGTCTTGTCAATATTCCAATGTACAGTTTTGTTTGTACAGTGTCCCCCACCCACCCCTCATACCCAACCTCCCCCCCCCCCCCTACCCAATTCTTTCTTATACATAGTTGTCACGGCAACTGATGATACTATAATTTGCCAAACTACAGTAGTTTGACAATAAGGAAAGTATTGTAGTTGTAGCCAAACACAACTTTATAAAAACAGCTCAACTATGATAAAATTACACTGAGAAAAATGGTAAATATACATTTTACATTTAGCTGACGCTTTTATCCAAAGCGACTTACAAGTTGTGTACAACAATATATTACAGTACAAAATATACTATATACTGTGAAAAATGGTGAATGGAAATGTACTGTATATACAGTACTACTACCACTCACAGCAGCAGTGAGAACTACTTACTATACTCAGCAGTACTAATACTTGGCCAATAATTTTAGATTGGGTCCATCTGAACATAGGTCAGCCTTGTGTTTCTGTTGATGCGTACCGCGAGCGCGGTAACATGGTGTGCTACTGGAGCACCCCTAATTTATCTTTTTATCTAAATTAGGAAAAAAAAAATAATAATAAATCAACTAAAATAGAATATATCAGGTTTTTGGAACAGGAACAGAACAGACATGTTGAGAGGAGCAGGTGGGGATGGAGAACAGGCTTTCTCCTGGAACATGTCTGCAGCAGGCTACACTTATCGACAGAACTAAAGTCAACAAAAGCCGCCTTCCAACTTCCTCAGACCTGATGCGTTTCAACGACCTTCAACGTCTGGTTACCTACAACATTCATAGAGCTACTGTAGGGGCTACGACAGGCATTTCAAACAGGGAAAGACAACGCAGTGTACATGGGAGAGAGACGGTGAGAGGCTTACAACGGTAGCTGTGTCCGAACTAGAACTGAAAGATACAGAAAGAAAAATACTGGCATTACAATTCTTTTGTCAGATATTACAATTTGCAATGTGATTCACAATATTTTTTTGCGTCGTCATTTGAACTGAAAATACCATTAAAAGTGTGTGGTTTTTGCGTGGGGTGTTTAACAAAGATCTTATTTTAGGTCTGTATAATACCAGACCAGGACACATCTACAGCGCCACAATACTTCAAAAATGCACATTCTTGTGTTCAGAAACAGCCAGTTTGTAGTCTTGCCTTCCCCAGACCATTCGCCACCAATCTAAAACCTGTGAGAGAGAGAGAGAGAGAGAGAGAGAGAGAGAGAGAGAGAGAGAGAGAGAGAGAGAGAGAGAGAGAGAGAGAGAGAGAGAGAGAGAGAGAGAGAGAGAGAGAGAGAGGAGAGCTGGGAGAGAGAGGGAGGAGAGCTGGGAGAGAGAGAGATCAGAGAGCTGGGAGAGAGATCGGAGAGCTGGGAGAGAGAGAGGAGAGCTGGGAGAGAGAGAGGAGAGCTGGGAGAGAGAGGGAGGAGAGCTGGGAGAGAGAGAGAGGAGAGAGAGATCAGAGAGCTGGGAGAGAGATCGGAGAGCTGGGAGAGGGATAGGAGAGCTGGGAGAGAGAGAGGACAGCTGGGAGAGAGAGAGGACAGCTGGGAGAGAGAAAGAGAGAGAGGAGAGCTGGGAGAGAGATAGGAGAGCTGGGAGAGAGAGAGGACAGCTGGGAGAGAGAGAGGACAGCTGGGAGAGAGAAAGAGAGAGAGGAGAGCTGGGAGAGAGATAGGAGAGCTGGGAGAGAGAGAGGAAAGCTGGGAGAGAGAGAGGAGAACTATATTACATACAGTACATGGTGTTCGGGTCCACTGGACCCAAGAGTGTGGAAATTGTAGGTGAAAACAAGTAAAATATGGTATCAATTAAGTAAAAAGGTTCTCTGTGTACCTTCACTGTCTGCCTCCACCTTGTTTCATTCACACTGCTTGTGTTGTTTTTACTACCTGTACCCCCCCCCCCTTCCCCCATGCTGCTATGATGCCTGAATTTCCCCAAGGGGATCAATAAAGGAATATCTTATCTTATATTATTCGAGATAAACATGATTTATTCCATTCATTCAGTCGTGATTATAATGTCTTTTATTTTATTTTATTTTTTTACATCTCATTTTATTACTTTTATTGATAAATGTGATCTAGCAGAGGTAAATGACACATTATGCTGTCTATATTATTATATGTTTTAACCTGCTGTTGTGTGGCAGTGGAAGTGTTAACATTCTGTGTATTGTCGCAGTGAAAGGGTTAACCATCACTGATGAAGGTGATGAAGAGTGTCATTTGGTTGTGTGTGACACTGTCAGGACAGTCAATCAGCAAAACAGCCAACCAGCCTACACAGGTTGTACATCAGTAGTTCTTAACAAGGGCACCCCAGGGAACCAGAACAATGAGCAATAGTTAAACACATATTTTATTCACTAGAAGTTAACTTAAGCCTCATCAGAGAATGTATGAATGACTTCTGATCACAACGTTCCTGTTATCTCCCCACCTGCAGTAGAGACCGTTTTGGAATTCTGTACTGAATCATATCTAACAGCTAGGGCTGTCTATCCATTCAAATATTCAATCACGATTAATCGCACATTTTCTATCTTTTCTAAATGTACCTTGAAGGGATATTTTTCAAGTGTTTAAATAATACTCTTATCAACAAGGAAGTACATTGCAATACACGTGACGTGCAATGTTTACTTCCACTTCCTATATACAATGTAATATGTCATCACGTCAACCCGTGGGACTTACGCGCAAGTATCCTGAGTACTCAAGTCTGGTTCGAATTAACGAGACAGTTTGAGACCGAATCAGGCTTCGAGAAACCGAGATAGCCTGACATCAATCATCGGGTTAATTTAAGCTGGCTAATAGGACATTTGATCGGCTTAGTTGAACCACGCACGAGGAACGGGGCCCTGTGCTTCCTTTTTTTATTTTATTTTTTTTTATGTTTTTGGTAGATTTCCATTGGCTTTATTTAAGTCCAGCAGAGAGGAAGAACGGGAGGAGACATGGGGGAAGACATGCGGCAAAGGTCGCCGGGTCCGGGAGTCGAACCCGGGACGGCCGCGCCGCACCCCAGTGCGCCACTCCGGCGCCCCTCTGTGCTTCCTTTTTATATCAATAAATATAATTCATTTTGTTTACAAACCTGGTCATCCTTTCTGTCGTCCAACGTTTATGTTCCAGCCCTTACCCTTAGACCTCAGGGGTCGTAACAGTGCCTCTATGCATTATGCACTTTACTATGATATGCACTTTAGCAGATGTTGATCTTATTCTTAACCTCAGCATTTGTCCTTTTATACTGGTTTTCTTTCTGTACTGTTTCTGCTCTGCTCCTGTATTGGTTTAGTTGTAGACACACAGTATTGCTCTGTACCTGTATTTGCAAGCCATTCTGAAGAAGGTGTGTTCACACCGAAACGTCATGATTACAGGCTGCCAATAAATTTGGAAAAACCTGGAGTGCGTGCCTGGACATTGTTTCCCTATTTTTAATTTTTTCTGTACCTGTATTCCAATGTGGATTCGTCCATACATGGCAAATAAAATCTCTGACTCTGACGGGTCAGTGTAGTGACAGGTCAGTGTAGTGACAGGTCAGTGTAGTGACAGGTCAGTGTAGTGACAGGTCAGTGTAGTGACAGGTCAGTGTAGTGACAGGTCAGTGTAGTGACAGGTCAGTGTAGTGACAGGTCAGTGTAGTGACAGGTCAGTGACAGGTCAGTGTAGTGACAGGTCAGTGTAGTGACAGGTCAGTGACAGGTCAGTGACAGATCAGTGTAGTGACAGGTCAGTGTAGTGACAGGTCAGTGTAGTGACAGGTAGGTGTAGTGACAGGTCAGTGTAGTGACAGGTCAGTGACAGGTCAGTGTAGTGACAGGTCAGTGACAGGTCAGTGTAGGTGACAGGTCAGTGTAGTGACAGGTCAGTGTAGTGACAGGTCAGTGTAGTGACAGGTCAGTGTAGTGACAGGTCAGTGACAGGTGACAGGTCAGTGTAGTGACAGGTCAGTGTAGTGACAGGTCAGTGACAGGTCAGTGTAGTGACAGGTCAGTGTAGTGACAGGTCAGTGTAGTGACAGGTAGGTGTAGTGACAGGTAGGTGTAGTGACAGGTCAGTGTAGTGACAGGTCAGTGACAGGTCAGTGTAGTGACAGGTCAGTGACAGGTCAGTGGAGTGACAGGTCAGTGTAGTGACAGGTCAGTGTAGTGACAGGTCAGTGTAGTGACAGGTCAGTGTAGTGACAGGTCAGTGACAGGTCAGTGTAGTGACAGGTCTGTGTAGTGACAGGTCAGTGTAGTGACAGGTCAGTGTAGTGACAGGTCAGTGTAGTGACAGGTCAGTGTAGGGTGAGTGAATAGAAATCTGAAAGTGGTTTTGAGCATAGCACATACCTCAATATCTTTATTGCATTAACTTAATTTCTCTTACCTTTTCCATGTATGAATACAACACATCTTCAGGACTCAGTGTTCCCTACTTCAAACGCTTTGTCAACTCGGTCAAAGAAAGAGATATGATGGTAGGGCTGTCCGTCAATGGATGCTATATGAAACAAGTAAGTTAGACAATGAGTAAATCAACATACTGACACTACCGTCTATGACTGACAGTACCCTTACGAAACGTTCCTGTGGTAAAGTACGACAAGCTCTGTATAATCTATTGCATTTCTCTGGTAATTGTTTTTTATTATGCTATTGTAAACTACGGGTCTGACCCTTTAGCTCAGCTCGTTAGTGCGGCCGCCTGTGGATCCTATGGTCTCAGGTTCAAATCCACTCGGTTATACTATCATGGTTAAATTGGTTTATATTATCTAAGTACAAAAATGGTACCATGATGATACATGATTTGTATCATGGCAGTACCATGGTCAATTATTAATACAGTGGCTGACGCGGGCGGTTAGGTGGCGTAGCGGAGATTGCGTTCGTCACCAACCCCGGAGCTGTGAGCAGGATTCGCCTGTTCGAATCCAGCTCACAGCTCCGGGGTTGTCACCAGCTTGGCTGGCCGTTCACACTAATACAATTGGCAGTATTAGAGGGTGGGAGAAGCTGGCGGGGTGGGTCCGGGTCGTTGTAAACAGCGACTCCTACAGTTCGGTCGGGGCGCCTGCTAAGCGCGGATGGGACCTGAGTGGGATAGTGTGATCCTTCCACACGCTACACCCTCTCGGAGAATATCCGCGCTGCCAGGTGAAAAGAAGCGGTTGATTGGCTGGACGTGTGTCGGAGGAAGCACGTGATAGCCTCCACTCTCCCAGATGATCTGACTGTGGGGGGTAAGTGCGCAGCGACCAGGAAGGGGATTGGGAATTGGCATAATGACTAACATTGGGATGGGAGAAAATCAGAGGAAAATGGAGGGGGAAAAAGATCAATAAAAAAAAAGATACAGTGGCTGATACCACAGTAAAACTGAACATATCATAATTAAAGATATTTGACAGTGAAACATCATCCAACTCTATTATAGTATTATAATTAGATTATAGAAAAATCTTTCTATAATATAATTAAATGTATTATAAACTATAATATAAATGAATTATAGAAAAATCATATGCTTTGTTACCCTTTAAGAAACACTGTCAATATTTCTTGTACTATTCCTGTACGGGAAATCAGCTTACTAAATGCTCTAACATACAGAGAACATGTTTTGTCTTAAACCACTCCTAGCCACAGCAGGTGCAGGCTTATCAGTATTCATTCCACGTCATAGACAGTTTTTTCATGTATACAAACCTCGATTTCTTTACTACTGTTTAAGGCTGAAAGTGAACCTTGACGTGTCGCTCACTTCTCAGATTGTCTCTCTGCTTTGAATTGATCCTTCTGTGCGCAAAGAATAAAACTATTTTCTTTGCTATCCCTTGACTCGATCTCAATTGTTGTCGAAGCAGTTTTCTTATCAGTCCTGGGCACTCATTTATCAACGTTACGTACGCACAGATATGTGCTTAACCCATGCGTACGACCATTTCTAAGCAAAGTGTGGGATTTATCAATTTGAACGTGAACTTGACTTTGTGCTTATGTCTACGCACAGCTCAGAGCATGCGTAGCTGACGCCCAGTGGTAGAATATCGTTACTACGGCATATGCGCTCCTCAGTTCATGCATTAGTTTCAACGCGGAAATAAGCTTTCATGCATTACTCCCGACACTGGCGCATGTTCTGTATGAACCGTAATTCATTATAGTTCATTGTGAAATAGCGACAGTAGTGTAATTATAACGGGCTCATGCGCGAACAAGAGGTTGGTTTGCTTGTTTGGCACGGGGGGCAGACGCAGAACACCTAGTGTAACTGCCGCCGTGTCATAGTGTAATTCAAGTTAAGCTTCAGTATGATGTCATAGTAGAACCGGTTAGAACAGGCTAGAACCTTCCAGAACTGCGCTCCACAGTGTATAAATAGAGAGAACTTACAAGGGTTCTCTCTCTCACTTCTCAACCACCATCAACCACCTAGCCCCTTTCGTGACTGTGATGCACCGAGTGAATCCACAGTCACTTGCTCCTCAATAGGAAACCAACCTAGATTTACCCTGAATGACTGGTTCTGACCGAACCGTTCGTTATACAAGAATCACAGAGACGTTTCAAAGGTACTCACAGTTGCACGAGGGTTTCGGACAGAGATACAGGATGGTTTGAAAGCTCTGCATTGCTAATAAACATTTTAAATAATTTTCATTAGGGATGCCCCGATCGATCGGCCACCGATCGTTATCGGCCGATAATCAGTATAAATATGCGATCGGTGAATTCCGATAATGAGTCATATTCGCCGATCGCGGAAACCGATCAAGCGGAGATCTCACTCGCTGTCTGTCTCAGACACACAGGACCTGCAAACTGCCGCTGCTCCTCCTCCCTAGCCCCGCCAGCACCCGTGTACAGTTTGTAAACACTGAGGACTGAGAGGAGGCTCCTCTGCTCGAGTCTATAGTGCATTCGACCATGAGCTAACGTTAGCTACCTAGCTATCGTTACTGTTTAAACAAAATTACCCAGTCAACTATTCACTTTTAGTAGGCATTGTTTAACTTGTATTGTATTGTATTTAGCCGGCTAGCTACTAATAGCTCCTGATATCAACAAATGCTCCAGCAAGTCTAGTAGTCCATGTTGATACCTCCGTTAGCTTGCGTTAGCTGACGTTAGTTCACTGTTCAAAACTAAATGTCCCATTGAACTAAATAGTTGTCTTAACGTCATCTAGTCGGCTAGCAGTAGCTACAGATAGCTCCTGATATCAATGTCTTATAACATTGATTCAATGCGTATTCGAGCTGAGGGCTTGCTGAATGTGATATGACCAAAGCACAGTAACGTTATACCAATAGGGTCCAGCTGCAGCGCAGGAGAATCCTTGCTGGAGCTGGAGGCTACTAGAGTACACACAGACAGTGAAGCTGTTTGCAGATAGCGAGCATTTTGACTTGTTGCGTGGTGGCGATGTCTCGCAGATAATACAAGTACAAGTCTAATTATATAATACTGTATATATATTTTATAAAAAAAAAAAACATTATATAAAATAATTTTTAATTTTTTTTAATCAAAAACGATCGGTATCGGATCGGTATCGGCCGATATGGCTCACGACGATCGGTGATCGGTATCGGTGGCAAAAAACATGATCGGGGCATCCCTAATTTTCATAAACTGGTCAACACTGCATTATTTCCGGCGTTGTGTGCATGATGCGCATGCGCTGTGATCACACCAGGCAGCCAACGCCGGAAATAATGCTGTGTTGACCAGTTTATAAAAAATATTTAAAATGTTTATTAGCAACGCCGAGCTTTCAAACCATCCCGTATCTCTGTCCGAAACCCTCGTGCAACTGTGAGTACCTTTGAAACGTCTCTGTGATTCTTGTATAACGAACGGTTCAGTCAGAACCAGTCCTTCAGGGTAAATCTAGGTTGGTTTCCTATTGAGGAGCAAGTGACTGTGGATTCACTCGGTGCATTACAGTCACGAAAGGGGTTACAGAACACCCACCTCCAAACGCGATTAAATATTGTTTCAAATAAAAAGCGACATACTATTATTTTGTGTCATGTTTCCAAATAAGATTGGCCACAACTAAATGCTTTCTACTTCAATTTGTTGGTTAGAATAGATTACCTCGCTCCTTTGAAACTTCACTGAGCTCCGCGCACAGACGTGATAATAATAACAACAACAACAATAATAATAATAGCTTCGTTCAAATAACAAAGTAATAAACATAGTGGACAGACTATGTAAATATGATGATGGGATTCAAGTTCACGTTTTTATTGATCACATAGGCAGGCTATACATGGCGTATAGGCTACATCATACATGGCAGTGAGATTCATTGTTCTTGTATATGCTCTCGTATTATTGTTTATATAGGCTACCCAATACAGACATCAAAATAGATTGTATGCCTCTAGAAATCATATGCAGCAGGTAGAAAATTGATGGAAAATCCATTGCGATTTGGAATAAAATTGAGGAGAACTTTAATCCCTGGGTATTAATCGAACAAAACGGAAAAAGGCAGTCATATTCCAGCACGGTCTTTATTAGTGTTTGCGCTGCCCAGGCAGCAATGGTTAATAGATATCATATCCGTCTGTCAGCCTGTCACGTATTTCTCCATAACACGCTTCCCTCGGCTTAGTCCACTTTTCCACATTTCATGGGGGTGTTCCATTACCGTATATGGTTAATCGGGGCGGTTCTGGTATGCAAATACTTAAAACAGTGCACGAGCTCCAGCTTAGGATCAAAGTGATATTTATCAAGACAGGTGTGCGTAGGACCTGTGTACGCACGTGTGATAAATCCTGTTTTTTTTGTGCGTGCACACATTCTAAATTCTGTGCTTACGTATGAAAATAGAATACTTTCTAAGAAAAATTTATAAATGAGGACCCTGGACTATGGTGATAATAGGCATGCTGCGGCCTAAACCCTTACTTAAGTTACAGTACATCCTTGGACTCCGTCTATCACTCTGCCCTCAGATGCATCACTAATGATAGATACAACACTCATCACCGTGTCCTTTATGAGAAGGTTGGTTGGTCCTCGCTGTTGGAGAGGCGCAACAAACACTGGTATTTGTTCATCTTTAAAGCCGTTTTTGGTACCTAATTATACTACATCATTATTGGAATGGAATTTTGGAACCTATGGAACCTGTTCTAGGTCCCTCGAGTTTGCTCGGAACAGGGTAAATCTACATTTTACTATGATGCCCCCTAGCTCATGGAATGAACTCCAACAGTCCAGCTTGAGATTCTCCCCTCTGTTGCAGTTTAAAACCTTGATCTCCAACCATTGTAAATCAAGTTGTAGGCCTACATGTTTTAATTGATTGTTATCCTTACTTGTCTTATTGTTATGATTTTATATTCTGTGTTATATTTTTAACTCTGTGTGTACACTCAACGTGACTGTAAATGGGGGAAACCTCAGTTGCCTTTCGAGTTTAAATACAGGTTTGAAATTAAATGTATTAAGCTCACCGGACTTGGTAAAACAAAATTTCCACAACAAACGACATTACTACTGTACTTTGATTGATTGATTGATTGAAAAAATGTTTGAACACAGATTGCATAATGGGTACAATGCAGTACGGCTCAATACACACAATTGTTAATGTGATGCAGACCAGAGAAAGACTTTCGTCTTGTTTACATCAGGGTCCCCCATTTTCAATTAATCTTAACATAATATGACATGACATACAGATAGACAGTACTGCTACATCTAGACATTTATGACATACCAGATCTACAAATACAGTACTGTTTGTGATACAAAAAGAGTCTAAAAAAGAGAGTATACAGTATACATTTGACGAAGAAACTGTACATTGGACGAGGTTGGGTAGGTGGGGTGGGGAATCGTCTGTGTAAAAAACACTTACAGACTCTTTGAATTGACGGACAGCTTGCTCTGCCCTCAGCAGGGTCGCTGCCCTTCGGTCTCTTGCTTTCAGAATAGTCCTTCTTGCCCGTTGTCCTCCATTGAGCCATTTGAGCAGCAGGACCAGGGCTGTCAGACACGTCGTCCAACTCAGCTCGGCTCCCAAAACAAGTTGATTTGCCCTTTCCATCCGAAAACTCTCCCCTCACGCTAGCGCTCCACCAGACACACGGACCAGTAAGCTATTAGCTAAGTAGGCCAACATTAATAGGACCAGCAAGAGCTCCTTCAATCGTCTAGTGAGTAACGTTAACCCGAAACGTAATGTTTAAACAGATACAAGGCATGTCGATACAAGCACAAGCTTTATATGGATATTAGTGATGCACGATATAATATCGGCCGATATGGTAATTTTTCTACACATCGGTATCTGTCCGATATCAAGATAGGGCCGATATAAAAAAAAAAATTATTTTATTTAATACATTTTTTTACACGTTTTTGTCTTAAATAGTTTCAAAATATCAGTCATTTCTGAAAATAAGTTACAAAAGTAAAAAAGAAAAATGCATTTTGGAAAATAGCTCTTTATTTGATTATCATAAAAAAGTGTTTTCTATACAGAGATATCGACATCGGTAAATATCGGTACCGGCCAGAACAGCAATATTAATATCGGTTATCGGTATCTGCCACAATTTTCACATCGGTGCATCACTAATATAATCCTTTTTACATAATGTAGATATTATATATATATATCTGTACATAATAATAATAATAATAATAATAATAATAATAATAATAATAATAATAATAATAATAATAATAATAATAATAATAATAATAACTTCGTTTTATATAGCGCCTTTCAGAGGACCCAAGATCGCTTTACATAAGGGGGGGGGGGGGGGGGGGGGGAGATGACAAATTGACAAACATAGTGGACAGACACAACATACATATAAAGTGAGAAAGTTAGGGGTTGAAGGCCAGGTTGAAGAGGTGGGTTTTGAGCAGTTTTTTAAATGAGTCCAGAGTTGGGGCGGTGCGGAGTTCTGCGGGGAGGGAGTTCCAGAGGGTGGGAGCTGCCACACTAAAAGCTCTGTCCCCGAACGTCCGTAGTCTGGTTCGGGGGATGGAGAGCTGACCAGTGTCCGTGGATCGCAGGGACCGTGACTGAGTGTAGGAGGTCAGTGAGGTACTGAGGTGCCAGGGCGTGAAGGGATTTGTAGGTGAGCAGGAGGGTTTTGTAGGTGATGCGGGATTTGATGGGGAGCCAATGGAGGTGGATGAGGATGGGGGTGATGTGCTGCCAGGGTTTGGTGCGGGTTAGAACCCTGGCAGCTGAATTTTGAACATACTGGAGCCTGTCCAGGGTTTTGCTTGGGACCCCGGACAGGACCCCGTTGCAGTAGTCCAGGCGGGAGGTGACGAAGGCGTGGATGAGGGTCTCAGCTGTGGTGTCGGAAAGTGATGGTCGGAGTCTGTAAATGTTTCTGAGGTGAAAGAAGGCGGATTCGGTGAGGGAATTGACATGGGATTGATAGGAAAGGGTGGAGTCCAGGATAACGCCCAGGTTGCGGACCTTAGGGGATGGGGAGATGGAGCAGCCGTCAATGTTGAGGGTGAGATCCCCAACCTTCCGGAGCAGGGCCTTGGGTGCCACAACCATGAGCTCGGTTTTATTGTTGTTGAGTTTGAGGAGATTAGATGACATCCAGGTTTTTATTTCGTGAAGGCAGTTGATAAGGGAGTGTGGGGGGAGATGGGTGGATGGTTTGGTGGAGAGGTAGAGTTGAGTGTCGTCGGCATAGGAGTGGAAGCTGAGGCCATGGCGGCGGATTATCTGACCGAGGGGGAGCATGTAGATGGTGAATAGGATTGGGCCAAGTACGGAGCCTTGGGGGACGCCTTGGTTGACTGGTGCCGGGGGGGAACTGGAGTCGCCGATGGTGATAAACATATCATACATATCACTTACCTACTCTTGCTAGTTACACTGCTGGCCAGTATGACTTACTGATTAGCACCATTACTCAGTAGTACTAATTCATTTATATATTTTATATCCAGTTTAATCACCTGTACATTGTATATTACTACTGCACTTTACTGTTACATTTGCACTCTGGTTGGATACCAAACCTATTTATATCGTACTGTACTTGTGCTGTATGATGACAATACATTTGAATCTAATCTAATGTTGTGTTGTTTGTCTCCTGCAGGAAGGAGCTTCTTAACACATTAATGGCCAGACCCGAGATATCTCAGGTTAACTCGCCATGCGTTGGCTGCCAGACCTGAGATTTCTCGGGTTTTGGTCATTATTTCTTTTATTCTACATTTGTAATCATTTCAGGCACACGGACCTCGGGGTTACCATAGGGAATCATTCTGAGATCGCCAGAGTGCAATACCGGCCGCATCATGCTAGGTGGCAGTATCACCCACCCTTTGAAACCCTCCTTAACATCGGGTGCTTAAATCCCTCCGGGCGATATATTTTGGGTCAGTCTAGTGGTTCACCCGATCACATTGGAACACGTCCAATGACCCTCCATGCATGTGTGTGCCGGATTATGTCGAGGACACGATGGACACCAATACTGGAAATCGCGATCAGACAATTGGAATATTATTTTTGGGATACTTCGTAGTAAAGGTAAGGACTATATGACATCAATTTCAAATTTCAGCTTGATCCTATAATGTTTTCATATCGATCCAGCCGATCAACATGTGTGGCGTTCAAAACGAATGCCGTTACTGGCGATCAAAGTATCAAAAAAACATAATACCTATTATATACCTTTGAATTGGAAATAGTAGCGTGTACAGGCGAGCAACGCCAACGCAATTAGCAGAGTTCACGTAATGCTCCATAAGACAGTTACCAGGAATTAGCCAGGATCACTCAGAAACTATACAATATTCACCACGGTATAACACACGAACGTATGCATGAAAAAATGTATTCTTTTTCACATGTTGAACGATAGATAGTTGATGTCAAATGAGCCATAGTATTGTCTCCATAGCTATAATATAGAATATAGATATAGCCCTGCAAAAACCGAAGTGAAAATCCCTATACTTTACAGCGCTGGCCAACTAAGTACAAAGATGGGGAAACAGCGTGGCAGTCAAAGTGTTAACAACGTGTCATTCACAGCAGCAGGACAAATTGTTTGACAAATTACTGTTGTTCTGGTAAATCCCTGCAACAGCAGATCTGTCCAATAAAACTGTAAAGCAGCCTGTTACCTGGTTTAGGTTTGTGAGTGGGTGAGTGTACTGCCCTCTGCTGGATAAAAAAAGTATATAATGTAAATTCAGGTTATACATGGTGACATTCTGCCCTCTAGTGGTAAATGTGCAGAACACATCTGGAGGGCCAGGGCGTCAACATTGAACAGAAGAGCTGTGTTCAGTCATATAGTTATGATGAGGACGGATAGAGTGGGACCTTTCAGCTCGCTATAAGGTTTTCATTTGGATTTAAGATGTCCCACCACGGCCTAAAGGTCTACTCACATGGAGCAACATTAAACGTTATGCTTTAATCTCCAGAATGACCTCCTAGACCAGGGGTCAGATGATCTCTTACAGACCAGGGGTCAGCAATTAAGTTTGGCCTCGGGCCACATTATGGCGGGCCAGAAACAAAAACAATGGCTGATTTTATATATTGATAGTGGAAACATTTTAACTCTGTGACAGACCACCGTATAACTAAGGCATACATTTGTGGCATAATAAACTGTAAACATACACATTTGCACTGAACATTATACCTTTGTCTTTTTGCCATTTTATTATAAAACCAGAGACAAGCGTCTCTCTCTTATCGGTCTATCTTACATTAGAGTTCACATTTGAAAATGTGTTTAAATAGAGCCTTGTACTGAATGTTAGTGTATTTCTTTGTCTTCCAACATGGCTGACTGTAACATAGCGGCCATTGTTTTGAACATGGCAATGGAAGGGACAACGGTTGCTATGTGCAAAACGATGGTTGCTATGTGTAGATATTTGAGAATTATATCAACAGGAAAAGCCAGTGGAACAGTAATATGCTTTTCCAATGTTTCACGTCTCAACCTTGCTGCTCGACCAAAAATAAAGGGCACATCAAAGCCTCTCTCTCTCTGATTGCTTAAAACAATCAATAACGCACGACACCAACACTTCACAAACACTGGTTTTATAATGTATGAGGGTGCAGGCTATGACAAAATGCAGTATGCAATGCAACACACTAAAGACCCTTTCACACATGCTGCATGTAAAATCAATTTTTTTTGCTTATTTCACACTGTATTGAATACCATTGATTAACCCTAATTCATTTAATTTCAAACCTTTATTTTAACTAGAAAAAAGTTACGGTTCCCCTCATTCGCAGCGATGTCGGGTATAACAAGAAATATTTTAAATAGATATTTAAATGATAATCTTCATACACAGGAGGAGATATTGTCTCTTTCTGCATCCTGCCCTGCTCTACCTAGGAGCCACCCCTCCTAAACCACAGGCAGTATTTCCTAGTGAGTCCTGTTGCAAAGCTTACAGATGTCAAAGAATAGTTGGGAGGGACGCAATCTTTCAAAACTTTCAAATGCATTGTTGCATCTATATTTAGCACATGATAGAATTTCAATAGAAAATAAACAAAAAAAGTAATAACAGTACTCAGTATAACAGTACTCAGTATAACAGTACTCAGTATAACAGTACTCAGTATAGCACTATACCAGTATAACATGCAAATAAAATACCATTACCACCAGACAGAAAAGGGCATTGTTAGGCTCTGAGGGGAAAGGGCAGATGCTCAAGCACCCCTTGGGCCCTGTGTGTGAAGAAAGACAACTATTGGAAGAGAGGACTAGAGAGAAAGGCTCTATTTAAACCATGAAACTGGTGTTTGAAGATGGGTGTCAGAAGTTCTTCTGATGCAGATCACATTAGTTGGATTGCTAGATGTGTTGTTAAGTATGTTGAGTTTTTAAGCAGATTTCTACACAATTTTAATCTTTAAATCTTGAGATTGTCTGAAGCTCATCCCATGCTGGTCAGTGGTAGGGTTTCTCTCCTGTATGAATTCACTGGTGAGACTTTCTCTCCTGTATGAATGCGCTGGTGTCTCTGTAAGTTTCCAGACCGACTGAAGCCTTCCCCACACTGGTCACAGTGGTAAGGCTTCTCTCCTGTATGAATGCGCTGGTGTCTCTCTAAGTCTCCAAGGGTCCTGAAGCGTGTTCCACATTGGTCACAGTGGTAAGGCTTCTCTCCTGTATGAATGCGCTGGTGTGTCAGTAAGTTTCCAGACTGACTGAAGCCTTCCCCACACTGGTCACAGTGGTAAGGCTTCTCTCCTGTATGAATGCGCTGATGTATCTTTAATTTTCCAGGGGTAATGAAGCTCTTCTGACACTGGTCACAGTGGTACGGCTTCTCTCCTGTATGAATGCGCTGGTGTATCTTTAATTCTCCAGAGGTCCTGAAGCGCGATCCACACTGGTCACAGTAGTAAGGCTTCTCTCCTGTATGAATGCGTTGGTGTCTCTTCAATTCTCCAAGGGTCTTGAAGCTCTTCTCACACTGGTCACAGTGGTAAGGCTTCTCTCCTGTATGAATGCGCTGGTGTATCTTCAATTCGCCAGACTGACTGAAGCGCGATCCACACTGGTCACAGTAGTAAGGCTTCTCTCCTGTATGAATACGCTGGTGTCTATTTAAGTTGGACTTCTTGATGAAGCTCTTCTCACACTGGTCACAGTGGTAAGGCTTCTCTCCTGTATGAATGCGCTGATGTATCTTTAATTTTCCAGGGGTAATGAAGCTCTTCTGACACTGGTCACAGTGGTACGGCTTCTCTCCTGTATGAATGCGCTGATGTATCTTTAATTCTCCAGAGGTCCTGAAGCGCGATCCACACTGGTCACAGTAGTAAGGCTTCTCTCCTGTATGAATGCGCTGGTGTATCTTTAAGTTTCCAAGGGTCCTGAAGCTCTTCTCACACTGGTCACAGAAGTAACACTTCTCTCCTGTATGAATGCGCTGGTGTATCTTTAAGTTTCCAAGGGTCCTGAAGCTCTTCTCACACTGGTCACAGAAGTAACACTTCTCTCCTGTATGAATGCGCTGGTGTATCTTTAAGTTTCCAAGGGTCCTGAAGCTCTTCTCACACTGGTCACAGTGGTAAGGCTTCTCTCCTGTATGAATGCGCTTGTGTATCTTCAATTCTCCAGACTGACTGAAGCGCGATCCACACTGGTCACAGTAGTAAGGCTTCTCTCCTGTATGAATGCGCTGGTGAACCTTTAAGACGTCATATCTACTGAAGCTCTTCTCACATTGGTCACAGTAGTAAGGCTTCTCTCCTGTATGAATGCGCTGGTGTATCTTTAAGTTTTCAGACTGACTGAAGCGCGATCCACACTGGTCACAGTAGTAAGGCTTCTCTCCTGTATGAATACGCTGGTGTGTATTTAAGTTGGACTTCTTGATGAAGCTCTTTCCACACTGGTCACAGCAGTGAGGCATTGACTTGTTCATATCTCTGCTTGTCGTTGGGGAGCAATGCAGCAATTGTACCTGGAGAAGAGAGAAGTACACCAATGAAATCCATGTATTGATTCGCCAAAGAGTAGCCTATTGATCATTAGTTTGTAATATAGCATATTGCCACTAGGGATGCACGATATTGATTTTTTTACACCGATATCGATACCGATAACTTTATGCTCCTCAAGCCGATAACCGATACCCGATATTTATTGTATTCATCGGTACTGCTATCGGTACTCGAGAAATTATGGAGTTTTTTCTTTAGGAATTTAAACGTCGCAAACTAATCTTGTTGGCCGGTCTATATCTCTCCTGCCTCGGTGTCTCTGCCTGAGCGGGCTGTGCTGTGTTCTCTCCTCTCTTCCCCTCCCACACACACACACTCTCACACACACACACACACACACACACACACACACACACACACACACACACACACACACACACACACACACACACACACACACACACACACACACACACACACACACACACACACACACACACACACACACACACACACACACACACACACACGGGTGCCGCTGCTGCCGAGTACAGACAGCTCTGCTCTCATAATGGCGGACAGAACGAAACGTTCAAAAGTCTGGGTCTATTTTACTAAAGTCGATGCTGACAACGCTCGTTGCCACAAGTGCAACAAGACATTTGCCAGTAATGTATAAGCGCTGGTACTTGTCAATGTGGCTGGTGGGGAGATAACGTTAGCTCCGAGTAGAGTAATGGCTGACAATCCGGAGGTAAATAAACGAACGAGAGCTTCTGATTGGTGGTAAAAAGAAGAGGCGGGTGCAAGCGGTGGGACGTAATTGGCAGATCGACTGTCTGCCTCCGAATGTAACGTGACTACGTCACAGCCAAGAAAGGGATCGCTGGATTTGTGAAAAACTCCCTGTTCCTAAACCACACGCTATCAGTTTTACCACAGTACTGGCAAAACGGGAGGAGGCTATAATAAAAACAAGCGCCCTTCATCCAAATCCACCCACACCGGATTTCTTTTAACCAAAAAATGTATTATATGTTATCGGAGCTATCAATAACGTTATCGGGTTTATCGGGATGACATCATAATTGCTGATATCGGCCCGATAATTATCGGCCCGATAATTATCGTGCATCCCTAATTGCCACCCTATAACCTTTCAGTCTGCCCAGCACCAAGACAACTGTTGGCATTGCAGCCTTGATGCTGCTTGTTAATCCTGTTGTAGCCTATGGCTGAAAGGAAAGGTAAAGGAGGAAAGACCTTTTTCTGTTGATTTAGTCATATCCGTCTGTCATAGTTGTCTTTAGTGGTCTGTCTGTCTTTGACCAATTCATTGACAATATATGTCTTTACAGCTAAGATAGACCTATCAGAGGTTGTAATATTGTGAAGAGAGTGAATGTAATATTTAATTGTGAAGAGAATTACGTCGCTGCAGATGCTAGCAGTTAGCTGACCATTATTATAGTAAAATCACATGTTCACCTTCTTCATACTTTGTACCCTTTAACCTCCGTCGGACCGCTCAGGCTAAAGAGGTTAATTAACTAGAAGCAATTTAAAAGTAAAGTAAAATTAGGCATTGTATCGCACTTTAATATTTGTGCACTCCAGACCCCGCAGAATGTTTCTCAGTGGACCAGTTCCAGGCATACCGTTTATCCAGATGCACAGCATTGTCATATTGTGAAGAGAGTGAATGTAATATTTAATTGTGAAGAGAATTACGTCGCTGCAGATGCTAGCAGTTAGCTGACCATTATTATAGTAAAATCACATGTTCACCTTCTTCATACTTTGTACCCTTTAACCTCCGTCGGACCGCTCAGGCTAAAGAGGTTAATTAACTAGAAGCCATTTAAAAGTAAAGTAAAATGAGGCATTAGGCATCTGTCACTCAAAGTGCTTATGGGCTTATGTCTTCAATAGACTCACAGGAATTGTGTAAAGTTGCCCAAATAGTGCTAGGAATAGCAATGCAGGTCCCCTTTAAACAACTCCCAATGTAATTTTCTTCCCCATCTTACCACTGACAATCTCTTGAGCGGGATTTCCAAGAGTCTTGTCTGTAGTTTAGCTCCACTCTTCTCTCCAAGCTCCTCATAACCTTGGATTACAAACCAGTCTGTGTCCTTCTCTGAAACAGAGAACCGTCGTATTTGTATTTGTTTATTAAAAATGATCCCCATTAGCTGATGCCAATGGCACCAGCTAGTCTTCCTGGGGTCCGAAGTCCCACATATCCATATATACACATACAAATATACATATATACGCACACACATATACATACATACACACTATATACATACATATACACACACATATTCAGTATATGTGACTGGGCATGGGGGCAATGGACTTGTTGAGGCAAGGTCCAATTTATTTATTTTTTTTACATATTGTGAAAGTACAGATTCATACCTTAAAAATAAGCCATCACTTGAACATTTTGGTGGGATATTTTTCAAGCTACATCCTATGAATCATGGTGATATCAGTAAACGCATTCAGAGATGAATGGTCTTCGAACTTGTGGAGAGGTTCACACCTGTGATTTAATCAACTACAACCCTACCCAGAATGCATTGTATTCCATGGCCCCCCTCTCTCTGGTCTGATCATTTGACTACCGTAATTTTCGCACTATAAGCCGCACCTGAATATAAGCCACAGCAGCTAAATTGAATGATGTGTACATAATATAAGCCGCACTGGACTATAAGCCGCAGGTGTTTTAATGTTTAATTACCATATGTAAGGGTTCGTTAACAGAGGGGATTGTCGGGAAAGAGATGGCTGTTTGAGGAAGCTCCCATTTAACGCCAGCTCACAGAACGATAGCCACGCTAGTTAGCCAGCGCCAGCTAGGTACTAACACCAGCTCACAGAACGATAGCCACGCTAGTTAGCCAGCCAGGTACCAACGCCAGCTCACAGAACGATAGCCACGCTAGTTAGCCAGCGCCAGCTAGGTACTAACGCCAGCTCACAGAACGATAGCCACGCTAGTTAGCCAGCCAGGTACCAACGCCAGCTCACAGAACGATAGCCAGTTAGCCAGCACCTGCGAAATCGAATGCCAAACTGATGATATCAGGAGCCATCAGTAGCTAGATAACATTAGACAACGCCGCATGCATTAATAAACTAAAGTGAATAGTTCGTTGACTGGGTCATTTTGTTTAATGCTTCAGTTATGTTGAAAGAGGAGCTCCGAGCTGCTCATACACTAGACTCTTGCCGTAATGGTTTGTTGACGTGGGTCTGTGAGGAGGAGGAGGGGCAAGGTGTGCACTGCTGCAGCAGATTTAGGAGTCTGATCTGACGGTCACAGAGCTGAGGGAGCGCGCCCAGTTAGCTGTAGAAATCCATAGATTAGCCGCACCGTTATATAAGTCGCAGGGTCGAAAAATGGGGGGGGGGGGGGGGGGGGGGGGATCGGCTTATAGTCCGAAAATATCGGTATATAAAAACTCAGGCTTAGAGGCGTGGATGCTGTTATTGTAGAATGTGACTGTATTTAAGACAAGCCTTTTATCTACCGATAGCCATAAGAGTTCCCTATGCATACTGTTTATGTCCGTTGTTATGGGGCAATGTAAGACTAGTCTGGCAGCTCTGTTCTGGATAATTTGTAGTTTCCTCTGTGTCAGATGCAGAGGACCAAACAGGTGAGCAGTAGTCCAGGTGGCTTAAAACTAATGACTTAATGACCTGTCCCAGAATATGTGGTGGAACATAAGGACGGCATTTTCTTGCCATATAAATGCCATTACCCATTTTCTTAGCCACTGTGTCAATGTGCTCTACCCATGTCAGTCGACTATCTATTATGACTCCCAGTAATTTAACCTTATCAACCTGTTGTATGGGTTCACCAGACAAGTGCAGACTCAGTGTAGGATTGGCTAATAGTTTGTGACTGGTTCCTATGATAATTGATTTGGTCTTTGAGATGTTTAATACCAGCTTATTTAGTTGTATCCAATTAGTTACTGCATATAACTCTGTAGATAAAACTTTGTGTAGATCACCACTAGTGTTTGCAGCATAATACAGTGTGGAATCGTCTGCGTACATTTGTATACTTGCTTTACACAAAGCAGATGGTAAGTGATTTGTGAATATAGAGTACAGGAGTGGTCCAAGACAGCTGCCCTGTGTCAAGCCACAATCTAGCCCTTTGCAGTTAGACATGCTGCCATTGTAATACACTTTGTCTTCTAACATCTTGGAATTCTATGTTGAGGAAAATACTAAATCTATGTTGAGGAAAATACTAAATCGATGTTGAGGAAAATACTATATGTTGGGGAAAATACTATATCCATGTTGGAGAAAATACTACATCTATGTTTTTTTTTTGATCAAATATTTTTATTTTCTTTTCTTTTTTCCAACATGAAACAAAACATATCACAATACAACAACAACAATACATAAAAAGACTTACTCAACACCACATGACAAGACAACCACTGATACAACTGTACAGTGATCATCCTAACATGGACACTCGCTCGTTCTCTTCCCCCCCCCCCCTCCCCCCGCTCACCCCAGGACCTCAACATGAGTCACACTCATAATACATCACAATACATCACTCAGCAAAAAAAAAAAAGAAAAAAAAAAACAAGAATCAAAACAAACATTTCCAAACTTATATGCGTTCCCTCAACTTTGCCACTGTAGCCAACCAAATTACGATATCAGATTCCCTAACCCCTATAACACGTGCCGTGGATATCTCCAAATAGATCACGTCAAGGTAGGTGAGAAACCATACCTTTGGACAGAGTCTATCTGGATGAAACCAACGTGAGGCAATAAAATTTTTTGCGGCTGTGAAAATTAGTTTTTTCACCTGTATAGAGGTCGGTAATTTAGAGAGATCATTCAGTAATAGTACAGAAGGAGATACAGGTATGGTTAGAGAGAAAATGTCTGAGAGCTGATATGTAACATTTTCCCAAAAAATCACAACAGGAGGGCATTCCCAGTACATATGCATAAATGTACCTGTGGCGCCACTTGGACACAAGGTACACAGAGAGTCAGGTCTGAGACCCATTGAATTCAATCGTCTAGGGGTTAAATAAGTCCTGTGAATAAAATTCAGATGAATCTGTTGGTGATCTGGGTTGTGTGAGGATAACCGAACATTTTCCCAGACTGCATCCCAATCAAAATCTACATCCAACTCCGGAACATCCTTTCTCCAAATCGTATCCAGGGGGAGCTCTTTATACGAGGTCATGAGTAAATGGCGATAAAAGTCAGAGACAAAGCCTCTCGATGTCTCCTTGTCATAAAAGAACTTGTGAAAGCGGTGATGCACTAGTGGAGCATCCCATGGCACGCCATGAGCCTTCAGAGCTGCTCTTATTTGTAAATAAAAGAAAAAGGAGGTTCCGGGGAGATCATATCCGTTGGATATATCCTGGAAAGATCGGAGGCCAGAGTTATCAAAGATATCCCCCAATGTGTGGATACCTTTATTTTCCCATCTAGGGTACCTAATAGGTTGTTGTTCAATAAGGAGAAGATTGTTATTAAATAGAGGGGAATGCGTGTGCCATTGATGGCGGTTTGTACCCACTTTCTGAGTGTCACGCCAAGTTTGGATCACATGTGTGATTAAAGGGCCAAATCTTAATTTACATTGTTTAATTGATATGTTGGTATACACAATATCCTGAAGTCTATATGGGGACACCAACTTCTCCTCCAATGGTCGCCAAGATACAGCTGCTTGAGCATCAAACCAAGTGATCAAAGGTCTCAGAGAGAAAGCCTGAAAATAATATTTAAAGTCTGGAAATGCTAAGCCCCCATCGAGTTTACTCCTTTGGGCAGTTGATCTCTTCAAGCGCGGGCGTTTATTGTTCCAAGCGAATTTATACGAGGCAGAGTGCAATTTCTGCCAGTAACCAACAGGAGGAGGTAACGGGAGCATGGAGCTGATAAAGTTAATTCTGGGTAAAATATTAATTTTAATTATTGACGCACGGGCCTGTAATGAATTTTTTAATTTGGACCATCTGTTAAAGTCATTCGTAATCCTGTCACCCAAGCTGGAGTAATTATACCTTACCGTCTGGCCTATAGTGGGGAATATTTCAATCCCGAGACATTTAAAGTGCTCCACCATAAGCATGTTTGCCAGTAAGATGGTAGCCTTCGCAGGCTCATTAAGTGGAAGAAAAGCAGATTTTGGCCAGTTGATCTTAAAGCCGGACAGGCTGCCGAATTCATCTATCACGCCGAGCAGATGAGGTAGAGAGATGGAGGGATTTTGCATAAACAGGAGTACATCATCTGCGTATAAGCTAATATGATGATGTGTGCCCTGAATTGAAATAGGAGACATAATTTGGGATTGTCTTATGTATTGAGCTAGGGGTTCGAGGGATAAAGCGAAGAGTCCGGGACTAAGAGGACAACCCTGTCTAGAAGAACGCGAGACAGAGAAGAGTGGCGAACAGAACTTTCCCGTTAAGATCATGGCCGAAGGCTCAGTGTATAATACTTTGATCATATGAATGAAACCCTCACCCAACCCCATCCTTCTGAGAACTGCCCATAAGTAAGACCACTCCAATCTGTCAAATGCCTTCATTGCGTCCAAGGATATGACCGCTGTAGGGGCTGCAATATCCTTGCTGGCATTGATCACGTGCAGTAACCGTCTGATGTTGTCAGTAACCAGGCGGCCTCTTATGAAGCCGGTCTGATCAGGGTGAACTAGAGATGTCATGTGCTTTTGAAGTCTGGTGGCTAGAACCTTGGCATATAGCTTAAGATCGGCTCCGAGGAGACTTAGGGGCCTGTAGCTGCCACATTCGGTGGGGTCCTTATCCTTCTTGAGTAAAACAGATATAAGCGCCATATTGACATCTCTAGAAAAATTGCCCTCTTTGATTGAGTGTAAGATCATTGAGAGTAATAAGGGGCCGAGTACATCCCAGAATGCAAGATAGAATTCCGGTGGAATGCCGTCCCATCCGGGAGCCTTGCCCCGTTGCATATCCGCAATCGCCTCTCTAAGTTCAACCAGCGTGATAGGTGCAGCTAACAACCTAGCACTATCTTCTGAGATCTGTGGTAGATTGATTTGATCAAGAAAATCCTCCAGCTTGGTATGATCAAAGACCACCTCTGACTTGTACAGATTGGAATAAAAACAACGAAATGTATCATTAATCTTTTTTGGGTTGGTGGTTACCTCCCCCTGTTGGTTCTTAATGGAAGGGATATCCGCAAATTGCTCACTGGCACGTATCTTCATAGCTAATAGGTGACTAGGCCTGGAGGCGTGAAAGTAGTAGTGCTGTCTTGTTCTGTGCATCTGAAATTCAGATTGTTGTCTTAAAATAGAGTTAATCTCTTTTTTCACTACCTTAATTTGAAGCTCCAGTCGATTAGAGTAGTTGTGCTGCAAGGAAGAGATCAACATGGCTTGAAGCTTTTCCAGTTCCTCTAGCTTGGAGAGACGTCCCTTGCGGAGATTAGATGCAAAGAGAGTAGTGTTACTTCTGATAAATCCCTTAACCGAATTCCATAGGATTCTGGGGTCCTGTACAGAGCCAACATTAAACTGTAGGAATTCAGTGAGCTTCTCTTTAAATTGCAAGTTAAACTCTCCGTTTTTCAGAAGTGTTGAGTTAAAACGCCATCTAGGGGCACGGGATGTTATTTTACTGAGTGAACCTTTGAGGAGGATACCTTTGTGGTCTGAGAGTGCTATGGGCACTAAGTCAACATCAAAGCTATCAAAGAGATGTGGGGAAGAAAAAACATAATCAATTCTGGAAGAGGTCTGCATTAAAATCAGCTCCTACTATTAAAGAGTAATCAGGTAGTTTCAACATAGCTGAAGTTAGTGCAGCATAAAAGTTAGCATCATACAAATTAGGGGCGTATGCAGAAATCAGCGCAATTTTCCGGTTAGAGCATTCTATTTTAGCAATAGTGATTCGACCATTTGCATCAGACCACACATCTAACAGTTTAATATTCAAATTTTTCTTCGCCACTATGGCTACCCCTCGGGTCTTGGTGCCAAAAGAAGAAGAACTTATGTTATGATAAAATTTATTTGCCAATTTTGCATTATCCGCCAATAAAAGATGAGTTTCACTCAGCAAAGCCAGATCCACTTGCTTCCTCTTTAGCCACGTTAGTACACTTGTGCGTTTATGTGGTATATTGAGACCCCCTGTATTCCAGATCAGGATATTCAAATTAGCCATAGTCTAAGAGGGATGCAGTCTGGTTGAATGTAATTCGTTTGGAGTAGAAAACTATAATAGATACATATTCACTTGTTAAGGTTCCATTGAGTACAGAGCGTGAGCGTGAAAACAAAAATAAAACAGAGCGAGTCGACTGAAAAGAAAAACTACCACTACTATAACTTCTCCTATCCGGAGATTAAGCTGCATCCCACCTGGTCGTCTGCAAACTAAAACGCAAACAGCCAGGTAAAAAGCAGACTTCCTTCTCAGTGGCTACACGCCACGCTCCCACAACAGTAACAAAAAAAAGTATAATTAAATGCCTCTAAAAGGTAGAGAGGAGAAAAAAAATAATAATAATAATAATAATAATAATAATAATAATAATAATAATAATAATAATAATAATAATAATAATAATAATAATAATATCAATAATAATAATTATTATCATTATTGTTAAACCGTAATGGTTTAATTAAGTTTAAACAAGTCGACACACACACCCACAACTGCATGATAACAAATGGGCAGCACATCCTGCAAACTGGGGAGGGTGCAACATTGACTATTAGTCTATTGTTTCTTAAAGTTCGCTCTTAAAACTCAGAGCAGAGGGTACCTGCCAATGTACAGTTTCCTCCCCCTCAAATGTATGTATTCTCCTGTATGTCATAAATGTATGGCTGCCGCAGCACTATATATCTGCATGTAACAAACGTTTATGAATTAAGATTTGAAAATGAAAATGAAGCTAAATAAATTAAATGCATTCCTACATGCTGCACATACATACGCTGTAAATGGGCTTTTGGGTGAAGTAATAATAAGTGCATGCTTACACCTGCAGCCCAAGCATATACGCAAAAAAATATATACAGAAAGAAAAAAGAAAAAATACTTTAGATGAAAGAATAAATGCTGTATTCATGTTGCACTTACAAATGCAGTGGGGCTTTAAGCTAAATAAATTAAATGCATTCCTATACATGCTGCAAAGTTGTAAATGGGCTTATGGGTGAAATAATAATAAGTGCATGCTTAAACTGTGCATTCACACACACACACACACACACACACTGCACGAATGCATGTGCACTCACACACATTCATGCAGCCATGTGCATGCATTTGCAAGCCTAACACCACCCTAATTAAAAAACGTGCATACTTGGAGCCAATAACATGATGGCCACATGTAGCCTATAAAGTACATGTCCACAGTATATGCTCGAATAGGCTTTAGATTAAATAATAGGAAGTAGATATGCATGTGTGCTCACACACACACATAGGCTTTAGGTGAAATAATAAGTATGCATGAATGCACACACCCACAAAAGAATGCAAACGCAAGATCCAAGAAAGAGAAAGATGAGTATCTTTCTGTGTGTTTTAGTCATATGTTCGGCAGATTGACATGCAGAATTTAAACCCTACTAGTTAATTTAATGAGTTTTGGTCTGTGAGACAAAGTCAAAAACAACAGTCTGGGCTCGTGACAGTGTTTTTAAATACCTAAGCCAAATATCTTTGCTAAACCAATATTAGACAGTGTGCGCGGCCCAGTCAGGCCTGGTCATCGGGCCTCAGATTACGGCGTCAGGCTATGTGCATGAAATGAGCCTTGAAACTAAAAAGATTAGTGTGACAAACTGCAGTTTTTTCAATACTCGTTTTGATAGACTATTATTATACTTGAATCTCAGAATTTGCATACTTTATTTAATTGTCACGCGAAAACGCATAATAACAAGCTGCAATAGTAATGCAAATAGTTTAAAAAAAAAGAGAACAAGTGATAATGATAATAATAATAATAATAATAATAATAATAATAATAATAATAATAATAATAATAATAATAATAATAATAATAATAATAATAATAATAATAATAATAATAATAATAATAATAATAATAACAATAATAAACAAAGCCCGCTAATTAACCTATATTAGGACAGTGTTGACAAATAGAACGAAACCATTAAGCTGCACTGCATGTGCATATTGGTCAAACGGCAAACGCAACCAAGTTGGCTGTTGACAGTTATTTAGTGATAGTTTCTCCTCCAATATTAGTAGTAGGCATAGCCTATAGTATAGGTGAGAAAAAAAATTAAATAGAGAAGAAACAGTTCAAGTTCATAGAACAGTCACTTAGCTGATCCGTCGTTTGTCCGCTGCAAGACTGGCCTTAGTCTTCAACAGTTGCTGGGACGCTTTTATTCGCTTTTGGAAGGAGATTGTTCTCTTTGAGAAATACATCAGCGTCCTCCTTTGAGTGACACATTGTTTGTTTCCCTTTGAAGTCGATCTGTAACGACGAGGGCCAACGCATTCTGTAGACAATGTTATTGTCTTGTAGGGCGATTTTGGCCTCAAGAAACATCTCTTTCCTCTTTTTTTGAATAGACGCTGGAATGTCTTGGAATATTTGGATTTTCGCGTTTTCAAATGTGAGGGAACGCTTCTCTCTGGCCAGCTGTTGGATCTTGTTTTTCTCCTGGAGACGAAGAAAGCGAACCCAAACATTGCGAGGTGGACGGCCTGCGGCTGGACGCGTGTTTGGGGCCCGGTGCGCTGCTTGTAGTTCGATGCGCCTCGGGAGCGGAGCGTCGGAGCCGAACAGATTCGAGAAGAAAGTCTCAAAAAAGGCGATTGGATCAGGACCTTCTCTCCCCTCGGGAAGACCGTGGATTTTGAGGTTAAACATTCTACTGCGGTTTTCCAGGTCAGTGTTTTTCTCCGTCAGATATAGGACTTCTTTTTCGAGTTTCTGAAGTCGGCTGTCAGCTTGTTGGGTGTGGTCCTCGACGTCACTGACCCGCTGTTCAATTGTCTCGACTCTTGTTGTCAAACCTGTCAGCTTACCATCCATGGCTGTCAAGGCAGATTGAATTTTATCCACTTGGTAGGCAATTCTGTTTGAGACATCAGTCCCGTCTTTGATTGCCTTCATTAAATCACCTAGATTTAATGCCGCTGAGTCTGTCATGACTGTTGACGGCGTGTGACGTATCCGTCGTCTTGGCTGGATATCTGCAAGCGTGTCGGGAGGGCCTTGGCTTCGTAGACCTTTACTAATTTAATAAATGACATTTATATTAAATCCGACAATAAACGAAATGTCCAAGCAGGCAGGGCGGTTTCAGTCTAACAGTGACATTAGTCAACTATTTAGACAAGCATTTAGGTTAGTATAATAAGATTGGCATCGGGAGCACAGGGAGCGTGCGTCTACCCTCTAGCACAGCATTCTGGGTAACTACATCTATGTTGAGGAAAATACTGATTCTATGTTCCCTCTGTAAGATTAGTACAGTATGTGTACATATGTAGTGAAGATGTCTCTGTTCTCTCAGTTAGTTTACTATGTGTACAGATGTAGTGAAGATGTCTCTGTTCTCTGTTAGTTTACATGTCTTAGTTCTCTCAGTTAGTTTACTATGTGCTGCAATCAAACTACAAAAAAGCAAGCTTACAGAAACAAGTATATATATTTTTTTTTTGCTAAATTTTTTTTATTATTATTTACATGAAACAAGACAACACATTAATCACAATCACAATACACAGAACTTCACAGGAAAATAACAAAAACAATAATAATACAGAATAACAATTATACAGACAAAAAGAAAAGCAAACAGAGTTCAACCTTTTAAATTTTAAATTCAAGGGGTACTATCTAATAAATGGCCTTTCCCAGTATTCAGCCCCGATTCCCGGCCGTGTGGCCCTATATTAATAAAACGTACATCTCTAATTCACAACAAGGCCCACTTTTTGAGAACACGACCCGAAAACAGAGCAATGAACCTTCATGAAAAAACAAAAACCTACAGAGGTGTTCCATAGACTCACAGGGACCGTGTAAAAGTGACCAAATAGTGAAGAAATAGCTAAATAGCTGCCCCCCCATAAAATCCCCAGCTAAACTCAAGAGGACAACACAAAAAACAAGACAAGACAAGACATTTCCTCCTCCCCCTCCCACGAGACCGCCGGACTCCCCCGAACAAGCACCCCAACCCCGCTCAGCCGCACACGGCGGTCCTGACCTTCTCAGCTGCTGTGAACCACAGGTCAATCCCAGCCTGCCCCACCCCAATCACCCGCGCCGTGGATATCTCAAGATAAATCACATCCAACAGTGTTAGGGACCAGTTAATCACTGTGAGCTTCTCAGGCTCCTTCCATCTCAATGCTATTAGCTTCTTCGCTGCTGTGACGCCCGCTAGGACAACCCTTTTTAGTTGTACGGACGCGGGTAGTGTTGTTATATCGTTCAGGAGTAGCGTAACAGCTGTGAATGGGATAGTTAAGCCACACAGATCTGAAAGTTTGTCCGTTATTGACCTCCAGAAGCGGGCTACTGGTGGGCAATCCCAATACATATGCATATAAGTGCCAGTGGCCCTTTGAGAGCACAAAGTGCACCGGGAGTCGGTTACCAGTCCCATAGCAAATAGCTTCCTAGGTGTAAGATAGGTCCTATGAATATAATTAAAATTAATAAATTCTCTTAAGTCCTGAAACGCACGAAGGCCGTTCTTATCATAAATATCCTCCAGAGTATGGACTCCCCTCCTTTGCCATTGAGGAATACTAACCGGCTTGTGCCCAACAAGTAGTTGCTGGTTATTAAAAATTGGAGAGTCCAGGTGCCATGGGCATTTAACCCCACACGACTTCTGTACATTACGCCATGTTTGGATCACGTGAGTTATGATCGGTCTATACCTCAGCCGGCATTTCGAAATAGGGATAGTGGAGTACACTACATCCTGCAATCTTAGCGGTGAGACCGCCGCCGCTTCTAAGGAGCGCCAAGATACAGCCTCTAAAGGGTCTAGCCAGCACATCAGAGGTCTCAGTGAAAAGGATCAGAAATAAAGCTTAAAATCAGGGATTGCGAGGCCCCCATCTTGTTTTCTACGTTGAGTAGTAGCTCTTTTGATTCTCTGGCATTTGTTATTCCAGATAAACTTAGATACCATCGATTGTACCTTGCGCCAGTGGTCTATTGGAGGGGGCAGGGGGAGCATTGAGCTAACAAAATGTATCCTAGGCAGGACGTTCATTTTGATTATGGAAGCCCGGGCTTGTAAGGAGTTAGGAAGGGACGACCATCTGTCTAGATCCTGGCGTATTTTATCATAAGTACCCGTGAAGTTGTACTTAGTAGTTTGACTCAGCGTGGGGAATATCTCTATGCCCAAGTATTTCAAATGTTCCACTATGGGGATATCAGCTGGTAGTCGCACAGCCTTGGCCAGCTCATTAAGAGGTAGGCAGGCTGATTTGTTCCAGTTAATCTTAAAGCCTGACAATTTACCAAAGTCGTCGATTATTCCCAGTAATTTTGTGGCCGACCGGGAGGGGTCATCCATAAAAATCAGTAGGTCATCCGCATAGAGAGCAATTTTGTGTGGTGTATTATTGACCATTATGGGGACGATGTCATCCGATTGCCTAATAAATTGGGCCAATGGTTCGAGGGAAAGCGTGAATAGTCCTGGGCTCAGAGGACAACCCTGTCTAGAAGATCTGGAGACTGGAAAAAGTGTGGAACAGTTTTTGCCTGTCAGTATCATTGCCGACGGCGAGGCATACAGGACTTTAATCATATGAATAAAATTCTTTCCAAGACCCATAACCTCAAGTACCTTCCACAGGTATGACCATTCTAGTCTGTCAAACGCCTTCATGGCATCCAAAGACAGAACTGTGGACGGAGCTGTATTGTCTTTACTGTTTTCGACTACATGCAACAGCCTCCTAAGATTATCTGCAGCCAGGCGCCCCGGGATAAAACCAGTCTGATCGCAGTGTACCAATACCGTCATAAATCTCTGCAGGCGGCGGGCCAGCACCTTGGCAAACACTTTTAGATCGGCCCCGAGAAGACTCAAGGGCCTATAGCTACCACAATCATTGGGATCTTTATCCTTCTTGAGAAGTAAAGAAATCAATGCCATGTTGACATCCCTTGAGAACTCCCCTTGTTCGATAGCGTAATTGATCATATCGAGCATCAATGGACCCAGTTGGTCCCAGAAAGCTAAATATACCTCGGGTGGAATCCCATCCCAGCCTGGTGCCTTACCCCTCTGCATTTCAGCAATTGTCTCCCTAAGTTCCATAAGAGTGATTGGTTTCCCCAGTTCCTTAGCCTCTGCTTCAGAAATGTGGGGTATCTCAAGCCCGTGTAGCAGAGTGAAGTGGTTATGCTAGTATCATGGACAGAAACTGGTACCTTTTATCTTAAATATGTGGGTCAAAACAGAAACACTCTTATTTTGAAGGAACAAAAGTGGATCAACGTGGACCAACGTGCACCGAGTCCATTCTAGGTTTTGGAGGGGTGTCTGGTTTACTACTGTATATTAATTCCCTCACATTGAGTTACCAATTCCACAAACGAAATACCGTTTGGGTCCTTTATAATGGGTTTAGAGAAGATAAGATATCTTTCCATTGAACAATTGGTGTATTGTAAATACTTTCAACTAAAGTACACAATGGTTTGGCCGGTTTGTCGACGAGAGACACGCCGGTGGGAGGTGCTCGCTCTCTTTGTGTATGTGCAGCATGAGAGCCAGAGGTATGAGCGTTCGTTTACTTAATATGGGATTTAAATGCTTTGTATAACTTGTTTTGCTATTGAAATACCTTGTTGTGCAATGACATTAATTCGCCTGTGTAAAACAGCAACAGTACGTTCGTGTACTAAACTCGGCATTCTGTTTGACAATATCAGGTGGAGTGCACGCTGATAATGGCCAATAACGCCGTCGTGTCTTGTGTGCGTGCTGTTGTGATTAACAGGTATGAACCGCTGTTTTTGTATTTACTTTGGTTTAACTAATGTTTACACACTGTCTTTTATTTCATGTTGTTTCATATGTTGTTACTGAAGCTAGCTTGCACGGAGCAAATGTATATAATGGTTGTAACTGTAGCCGGCGCGCTGTTCTAAATGTGCGCGTGCGGCGCTCTTTGTGTATGTGCAGCATGAGAGCCAGAGGTGGAGTGCACGCTGATAATGGCCAATAACGCCGTCGTGTCTTGTGTGCGTGCTGTTGTGATTAACAGGCAATAAACATCACCAACTGGGTACCATTGTCTGAGTGTCTACGTCCACCTCACACCAGACACAACGCAGAATTCATCACGCTACAACTGGTGCCGAGACAACCGGATCAACGGGTCAGCAGAGGCCGACCACCGGTGTAGCTGGGGAGACGTGGAGGCTTCAGGTGCGGCCTAGACGCGTGGTGCTGCTGGCGCGACCTAGCCACGGGGACGCTGCATTTGCCGCCGAGTCCTGAGGTCTGTTCCTGAGGGGGCTGGAGAGCACTGAATCCTTTAAAAAAAGTCTCTAATCAAGTTTATTTATTTCAAGTGTGTTACCCAGAACACACTGAAGAGTAAAAAGGTGAAAGCACCATTTGAAGATTGAAAATGACTTTGAATGAAGGAAACACTCCTACAAGGGACTTGAATGTGGGGAGAGGGAGAGGGGTTCTCGACTACACACCGGTTATGCAGTCTACCCCGGGGAGTCAAAATGGTTCAGGCTCCTCTAGCCCTGAAAGGAGGAGGGAAGAGGGTCACGTAGAGGGAACTGCCCAACAGTTACTTTTCACGCCGGTTGTTCCCTCAACTAGTGAAATCAACAACACTAGTGTTGAGACATCCCCCAGTCAAATGGCCAATTTGATAAGATCCATTGGGTCCGAAATAGGGGAAGCTATTAGAGTGACGTTAATGCAGAACACAATTACGGGGATTTCACCTGTTTTAGCTTCTCAAAATCTCCGACAGACGTTCCAACCTGACCAATGTGGGAATACTGTGATTGATGCATCCAAAATGAATCTCGTGTTACGTTCAGATGCAAATGCCCCACCCTATTTTAGAGGTGATAGCACAGATAAGTACTCTGTTTTTGAGTGGGAGGAACTCATGAGGACGTATCTCAGAAAGAAAAATAACTGTACTGGAGCTGAACAAGTTGAAGAGGTTATGAACAAGCTAATGGGGAGGGCCCGGGACGTTACCAAAGTATGGCTGCGTAGCAACTCAACGGACAGTGAAGTGGGTGTTATCTTTAGCATTTTGAGACAACATTTTGGTGATATTATTCATTCAGAACTTCCATTAGCTGACTTTTATGCAGTCAAACCATATGCAAGCGAGAATCCTCTTGACTATTGGATTAGGCTTAACAAAGCAGCAGAAGCCACAGAGCAGTGTCTTCTTAGCACGGGGGAATCCCAGACTAGCCTGAGCAAGCATCTAGTTCTCATGTTCATCCGTCACTGCCCCGATAAGGAGCTGTCCTTAGTGTTCAAAAGTAAGCCATCTCGTGAGTGGACAGCAGGTGAGGTGCAGGGACATTTGGATGAATACTTGAGAGAACATAGAGCGAGTCGAGGTCGGTTGACACAACAAGTGGTCGCCATTGAGTCATCACAGGAGAGGGTGGTTGTTAATCACGAACAAAGCGCGCCCCCAGTGGCTGTCAGTAGCCCAGAGCTAGAGCAGCTGACGCCTGTAGCTGAGAATAACACAATGGAGAGGGTGCTGAGAGTGTTAGAAATGGCGTTAGGCAACAACACTCAGTCGGTACAAAATGGTCCTTACGTACCAAATGGTCCTTATGTACAAAATGGCCCCCGGAGACAGTTCCCCAGACCCTCTCAACAATGTCAGGTTTGTGGCAGTTCGGAGCACGATACTAGGACGCATTGTAGGACGGACAGGCTGTGTTTCAAGTGTCTGAGTCCAGGGCATATTGGTATCTATTGTGGGCAGACCACTCCTAGACAGCCCCCTGGTCAGAGACAGGCTGGTCCTTCTCAGGAAAACTAGCCGGCCCTCGTTCAAAGGAGGACAATGTGGGCCCCTATGGTTTTTCCTCCAATGGCAATGATGATATCCAGTCTGTATATACGTCTGTTTGTGAAGCAGCACCCAAGGACAAGACAGTAATTATGCAGAATGTGACCAGAACATCCCAAAGTGACAGTTTATTTTTCACCACGGTATTGACGGGAGACAAGGTTGAGTTACAGGGGATGTTAGATAGTGGATCCATGGCTACGTCTCTGCGCGCTGATGTGGTTCCTCGGCTGAGGGAGGCAGGGGTAGTGACGGGTGATCTAATCTCGACTACCAATGTTGTTCTTGTAGGGTGTGGTGGGAAACAAACTAGCCCGGTGGGAACGTGTGAGCTGAAACTTAAGCTTTACAGGTTTGAATACGTAGTACCAGTATTGATAGTGGAGGGTCAGGTAGATGAGCTCATTATAGGCACCAATGTAATGAAGCCCTTAATTAGACAATTCAAATCCACGGGAGCCTACTGGCGCATATTGGGAAAAGCTGAGTCACCATGTCCGGACGAAAACAGTCAGTTTATCAGGTTCATGGCCAATCTTGAGAGATGGAGGGGGGAGGAAATTCCTGACAAAGTGGGAACAGTCAAGTTGAAACAGGCCGTAACTCTTGAGCCGATGAGTGAGCATGTAGTGTGGGGTCGTCTCCCACCCAAGACAAAACTGTCTATGGGAAGTACTGTTATTGTTGAGCCCAGCGCCGCTCGTTGTGTACACCGTAACATACTAGTTGGCAGGGTAGTTACACCTCTCTGGGGGGATGGGTGGCTTCCTGTCAAGATTATAAACCCGACTAACAAGGCTATCACCTTGAGAAGAAATGCAAAAGTGGCTGACGTATATCCATGCATTGCATTAGAAGATTTTGACAATGATACGGACACGTCAGTACACCAGAATGCCGGTAGAGTGAGTAGTGACAGCTCTCTCTGCAGTCTGACAGCCAGGAGTTGTGATAGCAACAATGTAGCTAGGGGGAACGATAGACTGGCTAGTCTAGGGCTCCAGAACCTGTCAGTTGATGACTGTCAGGTTTCACCAGTCTGGAAAGATAGACTGACTGATCTGATTGAGAACTATGAAGATGTGTTTTCTAGACACCGGTTGGATTGTGGGGAGGCTGGTGGCTTCTGTCACCGTATCCGACTGACAGACGATCGGCCCTTTCGGTTACCCTACCGGAGGCTCTCCCCCGCCCATTACCAAAAGTTGAGAGAGACTCTGAACGAGATGGAGGACAGGGAGATAATTAGGAAGTCGAGTAGCGAGTATGCATCTCCCCTTGTTCTCTGTTGGAAAAAGAATGGGGAATTGAGACTGTGCACAGATTTCAGGTGGTTAAACGCTCGTACTGTGAAAGATGCACATCCATTACCCCATCAAGCAGATGTACTTGCAGCGCTGGGAGGTAATGCCTTTTTCAGTTCCATGGATTTGACATCCGGGTATTACAATGTCCCACTGCATGAGGATGATAAGAAATACACTGCGTTTTCCTCTCCTCTCGGTTTCCATGAATATAACCGTATGCCCCAGGGGCTGTGTAACAGTCCAGCTACAGATACAGCTGGGAAAAGTCCAGGAGCAGCTGTTTGCCTGCTGTTATCACGTCGCTTGGCATGGTTAATGTTAACAATGACCAGCGGGGGCGCTCTCATACAGCTGGTGACAACTGCCCGACGCGCCGGCTTTTTGTTCATTCATTGGAGGAGCTCCGCACAGCTGGTGACTTCATTCATAGGATGCTACAACGTCCTACAGTATGTCTACAGACTGCATGAATGAATGTTGCTGAATTAAAGAATGAATAAGTTAAACGTGTGCATAATACAATAGTAATAATATATAATAAGAATCCAACCAATAGAGCGACATTGTGCAATAAACAAGTAAACAACGTGTCAAATCTAACTTCATTAGATGGCCGACGTACAGTACGGCTCTCTTTTCCATTCATTTCATCAAAAGAAAGCGTTAGTGTAATGCTTCTTGGTAACAATAGGTTTGTGTACGCAATGTTGCTGAAATAAAATAATTAAACCGTTAAGACCTGTCGAATTAGCAGTGGAGGTGCTACAGTAGGTGGGCTCTATTTATAATGGATATATTTTGTCTGGTACCGTGGTCTAGTGGTTTAGGTTATTCCTTTCAAGCTGACGCCCGGGGTTCGAATCCTAGCCGGTTTAATATATGTATTTTTTTTTTTTATTTATCAAATGAAATTGCCCGCAACGATGTGCATAATACAATAGTAATAATATATAATAAGAATCCAACCAATAGAGCGACATTGTGCAATAAACAAGTAAACAAAGTAGGGCATATTTTACAGTAGGGCACTTTGAAACAACCAATCACGTTGCGCGATAGCACGAGCGATGCACAGTCAGGAAGTAATGTTACAGCTGAGTTCACTCATTCCGAACGGCGAAATGTAAAATGCTACCCAAGATTGTTGCGTTTCGTTATAAAAACTATGCGGTGATAAACAAAAAACGAATCGCAGTATGCAAAACGTGCGGTTCAAGGATCACAGATGTACTATGGTGACAGATAAGGGGGGGGACCCTGATGTAAACAAGACGAAAGTCTTTCTCTGGTCTGCAATGTACAGTGTTGTTTGTACAGTTGTACAGTGTCCCCCCTCCTACCCAACCCCCCCCCCCCCACTCCTAACCAACCCCCCCCCCCCCCCCCCTCCAATGTACAGTCCCCCCCCCACCTACCCAATCCAATGTAGTTTCCATGCCTAATGTATATACTCTTTTCTTTCTGGACTCTTTTTGTATCACAAACAGTACTGTAATTGCAAATCTGGTATGTCATAAATGTATAGATGGAGCTGTACTGTACCCATTCTGCAATCTGTTAATAAAGTTTTCATTCATTCATCCCCTTAACAATTGTGTGTATTGAGCTGTACTGTATTGTACCCATTCTGCAATCTGTTAATACAGTTTTCAATTAATGTCAGACTGCCAAATTACTTCCACCCTCATCTCCAAAACAGTTGGCGTGAACAAATAATACTAGAGACAGAATGAGTTTAGCTTCTTTTTTTGGTTTTTCTTTTAATCAGTGAATTATATTCCCATCCATATCCCCAACTTTGTGATTTTTACATACTGATCAGACGGAGGCAGAATAGCCTGCACATACATCAATGCATCTCTTGTAAGATATGAATTGCGGCATACATTTTCCCAAACATGGTGCTGTTGGCGTCAAGCACAGGAGGTGAGGGGTGGATTGTCACCACCTGTTTAGCTAGGGCAGAGCGCATGTAGAGGGCATAGAAGAACCAGACGAGGCTGAAGATGCACAGGCCGATGGAGATGTTGATGAACACTTTGCCCATGTCAACCTTCTTCTTCTTCTCCTTGCGGTGCCGCTATATATCAACAACAATCATTCACAAATAATAGACCGGAACAGGAATGGAAAGGAAACGTCAGTGACGTCACATACTGGATTTACTACATCGCCCTCTGTAGAACACAAATGAGCAAGGGCGCACATAATAATAATAATATATTTAACACCCCCACTCGAACTTAGCTTATTGTGGTACAAAACAAAAATATATATATATATATATTCTCCCTCTTTGGCCTTCAATACAAAATAAACAACAACAACAAAAAAAACATATTGGCACATCCATGCTTTTCTTTCACTCTAACTAAGTGCCAAACAAATACTGAGCAAACTTCTTCAGTTGTAGCTTAGTGGCTGGTTTTGTCATCACATCAGCAATCATGTTGTCAGTAGGACAATATTCCAAACATATCCTCCCACTATTCACAGTTTCTCTTATGAAGTGATATTTTATATCAATATGTTTACATCTTTGCCTGTTTACAGGATTCCTGGCTAGTGCAATAGCTCCTTGGTTATCATCATAAACCTTGGTTTGTGCATACTGACATCCATCAATACCCTTGAGTAGCTGTTGCAAATACATACACTCCTGTATGGCTGATGCTAAGGCCATGTATCCTGCCTCGCAGGTAGAAAGTGCAACTGTTGGTTGTCTTCTACTCTTCCATGAAATGAGAGAGCTTCTCTCACTTAGGTGTACAGTAGGTGTGACATTGGATTGGCAACCCCCCATTGGTGTGGCAACACACCATTGAAATGCTAATTGTTGGGGGACCCTGATGTAAACAAGACAAAAGTATTTCTCAGGTCTGCACCCCCTTAACAATTGTATGTATTGAGCTGGACTGTACTGTACCCATTCTGCAATCTGTTAAAATTTGATATTACATTTACATTTAGTCATCTACCTATTGAAGCGTTGAGAGAAAAAGACAGCCAAGATTGTACTTTAAACTAAATTACTTTTATTTGCCTGTATTCTAAATTACATGCAATGCAAAGTAGAACTGTAATATGTACTTTCTCAGTCAGTGCTAAATGCAGTCCTCTTATGCAGCATCACTTTTCACATCAAAACAAAAGTAGAACTGTAATGTGGACTCAGTCAGTCACACTTATTTAACATGATCAAATAATTATTATAATATTTTTTACTTCACTTTGAAATATTATAGTGAAATATTTTGCAATGTTGTCGCATTTATCTTGTTGAAATCCTCCAACAGGCTCTTTTTTGTAAGTTGACTGGTTTGCACACCAATAATACAGTGCAATAATAGAATAGTAGAATAGATAGTAAAATTATGCAATAGAATGGCCAGAGTAAAATAGTGCTACAGTACAATCAACAGCGGGGTGTATTAGAAGGCTATGGTGAAGAGGTACGTTTTTAGCTTATTTCTGAAAATATTAAGAGATCTAGCTTCCCTAATGTCCATAGTGTGTTCCATAACTTTGGTGCATAGTTAGTTAGCAAAGGCTGCATCACTGATTTTCTTTAGACTGTGACTCAGAACCTTCAATAGTAGATGATCGCAATGTTTATACTTTGTATATAAGGAGGAGGACCTTGAAATCAATTCTAAATGTTACCGATGATTACTGATGTAAACAGGGGGATCCTGATGTAAACAAGATGAAAGTCTTTCTCTGGTTTGCATCCCCTTAACAATTGTATGTATAATTGTATGTATAACATCTGCCAAATTTTTTTATAGTTTTTGATTCGCAGCGGGATCCGGAAGCGCCACTGAACCGTGAGTCGAATCAGTGAATCGGTTCATTGCCGTGAGCGTGTATCGAATCGCTCACTCACTGAAATGATCCGTTGGGCACATCACTGACTGTTGCCTTTGACACACCTCTGATGTGGGAGATGAGGTCAAAGGACATGTCGTGACGCAGTTTGACAAGGGTGATAAATAGCTGATCTATGGGTGAGATTATGGTGCTCCTTGTCTTCTCTGTGTGCAAGAAAGAAAACAAGTGCTGAAGCACTGGCCAGGTAACACCTGTCATCATCTTGCATTTGGTGTCGTTGCTGTCCACAGATGAAGCGGTCAAGGAGCTTGACTCGACCTTGGTTCTCTGTTGGTCACCATCCTCCTTGGCTGCATCACTCTCCTTTTTTCACGCCGCTCATGGCGACTGATGTTTGTTGACGTAGATGGTGTAGACTGTGATGTTGAAGGGAATACAGGTATGTAGTCTGGGTGTGTTTGGTCATTGACCTTTGCTCCTGAATGAATGAATGAAAACGTTATTAACAGATTGCAGAATGGGTACAATACAGTACGGCTCAATATACACTCTTGGATCAAATAACAAACTCAGCAAGGCCAACGGCTTCTCTGTTACAGTGGGTGACAATATTGTCACAAGGAAAGATGAAATTACCTACCTGGGTTCCATCCTAGAGGCAAATCTTTCCTGTGACAAAATGGCAACCAATGTAATAAAAAAAAGTCAACCAACGAACAAGATTCTTGTACCGGATCTCCTCTCTGGTAAACAAGAATACCCTGAAGACTCTGGCAGGAGCACTCATTCAAGGGTATTACGACTAGGGGTGGGACGATACATCGATCCAGATCGATACATCGATGTAATTATCAACAATCGAATCGGATCGATGCGATGTAATAAGATCGATTCATATCGATACTCTTATTTTGAAAATCCTGTGGCGAGTCTCATATCCGCCCAAGAACAACAGCAGTAGCTCCGTGTGTGTAGATGTTACAGCATAGCATTCTCCCTTTCTGTGTGTGTGTGTGCGCGCGTCTTTGGAAAGACCAGATGAGGTCAGAGGAGTTTGATGTTTAAATGTTATTTAAACATAAACAATATAATACATAATAAATGTAGGCCTATACATGATCATGCAACATCAACAAATTGTTGTAGGAACGGTTTGGGAGAGGGAGGTTGTGAGTTTTGAGTTCCAAAAAATGTAGCTTAAAGTTTAAAGCTCAATATATAAAAACGTGGCACTTTACAGTGAACAGGAGGTCTATTTGTATTAAAAACAATAGATTGATTTTCCTTTAAATGTCTGGAAGAGCTCAAAAATACAAATGTCAAATGATATTTTCATTACCTTTTTTTTGTTGATCTAAATGTTACTGATTGTGTTAAATGGGCATATGATATCATCTCGTATCGATTGCAGGCACCTGAATCTAATCGTATCGTATTGTATCGTGAGAGACTTTGTGATATCGGCATATATCGTATCGTTGTCCAAAGAATCGATATCGTATCGTATCATGATGAAACTGGTGATTCCCACCCCTAATTACGACTATGCTTGCACCTCATGGTACCAAAGCACCCCAAAAGCGCTAAAAACTAAATTACAAACATCACAAAACAAACTGGTCAGACTACTGCTTGACCTTACTCCTAGAACCCACCTCACCCCTGCCCACTTTGACTACCTAGGATGGCTTAGAGTAGACGACAGAGTACAGCAACTTGCAATGGGCCTGGTCTACAAGATACTGTACACTACACCACTAAGATACCCATGTGCATGTCGAAATACTTCCCAAAGGTCAGTGAATACCACGACCACAACACCAGAGGGAGTTCCACAAATCATGTTCAACCCAGATTCGGCTCAAACAAGGGACTAAACATGTTTCGCAATTATTAAAATGATAATACTTTTATTAATATTAATTAGGCTACTGCTGGCCATTCATCAAGCGAGACATTGCTGATTGTTTATGTATTTTATAAGACAAGACTACAGCAGCCGTGTATCTTGGATGTAATGATTGATTGATTGATTGATTGATTGATTGAAAAAAATTAACAGATTGCAGAATGGGTACAATACAGTACAGCTCAATAAACACAATTGTTAAAGGGATGCAGACCAGAGAAAGACTTTCGTCTTGTTTACATCAGGGTCCCCCATTTTCAATTCATCATAACATGACATACAGATACAGTACTGCTACATCTATACATTTATGACATACCAGATTTACAAATACAGTACTGTTTGTGATACAAAAAGAGTCTAAAAAAGAGAGTATATGATAACGTTAGCACACTGTCGATGGCTCATTGATTTAACTGTAGCTACTGTACAGTAGCAAGCCAAGTTACTATGGGGGACCCTGATGTAAACAAGACAAAAGTCTTTCTCTGGTCTGCATCCCCTTAACAATTGTGTATATTGAGCTGTACTGTATTGTACCCATTCTGCAATCTGTTAAATAAAGTTTTCATTCATTCGTTCATTCACTTACCGATCTTTGTGCACCTTCTTAGTTCAAGTGTCGAACGAAGTTGGACGTTGCATGATTGCATCTCCAACTGTGATCCTCGAACCGCACGTTTTGCATACTGCGATTCGTTTTGTTTATCACCGCATAGTTTTTATAACGAAACGCAACAATCTTGGGTAGCATTTTACATTTCGCCGTTCGGAATGAGTGAACTCAGCTCTAACATTACTTCCTGACTATGCATCGCTCGTGCTATCGCGCAACGTGATTGGTTGTTTCAAAGTGCCCTACTGTAAAATATGCCATACTTTGTTTACTTGTTTATTGCACAATGTCGCTCTATTGGTTGGATTCTTATTATATATTATTACTATTGTATTATGCACATCGTTGCGGGCAATTTCATTTTATAAATAAAAAAATACCCGCTGGGATCCAAACCCCGGGCGTCGGCTTGAAAGGAATGGGCATTAACCACTAGACCACGGTACTAGAAAGAAAATATCCATTATATATCCCTTATATGAACCTCCACTAGCAATCGACAGGTTTTAACTGGTTAAAACAAAGTGGGTCTGGGAAATGAAGTGTGGATTCGCGCAAAATGAATTAATATATATACATTTACATACAGATCGTTATACAGTATACTGTGTAGGACGTTGTAGCGTCCGTCTAATGACTTTGCGCCTCCTGGCGGCATAAAATAGAACAGCAGCCTGGGTTCCTAATTAATTTCCGACGTGATATAACCGTGCTCACGTCGCGGCAAAGCGCCCAGGAAAACTAAACGCTTCATCTGTACGTTCATGAGAATGATGCTCACAATCTTTGGTGATCAGAACTCGCTGAGTCTTCTTTGTTACTTAGATGACCTTCTGGTCTTTGGCAAGTCGGAGGAAGAGAGCTTGCAGAGGCTGGAGATGGTATTCCAGCGTTTACGAGAACACAACCTGAAGTTGTCTCCATCTAAGTGTCAGTTTCTGAGAAAGTCACTGAAGTTTTTGGGACACATTGTTTCTCGGGAGGGGATAGCCACAGACCCCGATAAGGTGCAGGCGATAGTGGGGGTGACGGAGAGCGATATTATGGAGTCGGATGGGGTCACCCCGTCTGCCAATAAGATCCGGTCATTTTTAGGAATGATGGTGTATTATCAGCATTACATTGAGAACTGCTCTGTAGTTGCAAGACCACTGTTTCAGTTGACCACGGGTGTGAAGAAGCCACGGAGAGGCAAAGTAAAAAGCAAGAGAGCTGCCCCCCTTCGTAGGCTTGGTGCAGCAGACTGGACTGTGGAGTGTAGGGAGGCCTTTGAGGCGTTAAAAGCCGCATTGGTGGGACAAACTCTGTTGGCTCACCCTGACTTTTCTCAGCCATTTTTATTGTCTGTAGATGCATCCACTAGTGGACTGGGAGCTGTGCTTTCACAAGTGCAGGAAGGGTGTAGCACAGCCAGGCCCATAGCTTTTGCTAGTAAATCTTTGAATCATGCTCAGTCTAAATATCCCGCTCATAGGCTTGAGTTTCTCGCCATGAAATGGGCTATACACGACAAGTTTAGCCATTGGCTGCGAGGACATAAATTTACAGTGTGGACAGACAATAATCCCCTTAAGTACATCCTCACAAAGCCAAAACTCGATGCATGCGAGCAGAGATGGGTGGCTAAGCTGGCACCTTTTGATTTTGACATTCAGTACATCCCTGGGCCTAAGAATACAGTAGCTGATGCACTGAGCAGGGAGCCGTTTGCTAAACCTAGAGTGATGCACAGGCTGACAAGGACCTTGTATGATGTCTTGTTGAGGGAGGCTAGAGGTTTAGAAGTGGATGACGTGCAGAACATGTTCCGTCTTACCTGTGAGGAACCAGAGGTGAGGAGGAAGGGTCTAGGACTGTCAACTCAGAGTTCCTTTAAGGCCAGTGGTGAGGTGGGTAGTGACAGTGGGAGCATATCTCGTGAAGAGGTATCTGCTGTACTCCACACACATCGCTGTTGGGAGGATGGCGCAGCTATGAGAGCAGTCTCTCACGTGCAGCAGTTAGAGAGGTTGGTGTCCATGGGACAGAGCCCATTGCCTGTTCTCACTCACGAGGAATTGTACAACAGACAGTGCCAGGACCCTGTTACTGGTAGAGTCAAATTCTTTGTAGATAGAGGCCGCCGTCCATCTCGAAGAGAGAGAGTTCATGAGTCGAAAGAAACAAACCGCACATTGAGACAGTGGGGAAAACTCACAACAAAATTGGGAGTGTTGTACCGTGTTTCAAAACACGTTGTGAGTGGGAAGAAGGTCTTTCAATATGTTGTACCGAGCGCTCTGAGAGGACAGGTGCTGCAGGGGGTACATGATGAGGCCGGGCACCAGGGCCAGCAGCGCACATTGTGGCTCACTAGACAACGTTTCTATTGGGACTCCATGGAGAAGGATGTCAAAGAATATGTGAGTCATTGTAAGAGATGTGTACTGAGCAAAGCGCCTGAGCCGGAGGCGAGGGCCCCGCTGGTATCTATAGTCACCACCGCACCACTGGAGTTGGTGTGTATTGACTTTTGGTCGGCTGAGGATGCCAATAATAAGTCCATTGATGTGCTTGTTATAACTGACCATTTTACCAAACTAGAGTGTGCTTATCCGTGTCCCAATCAGTCTGCAAAGACGGTGGCCAGAGTGCTCTGGAATAATTTCTTTTCTGTTTATGGCTTTGCAGCCTGCATTCATAGCGACAGAGGAGCTAATTTTGAGAGTGCACTCATAGCAGAAATGCTTCAGATGGCAGGGGTTGAAAAGTCCCATACCACGCCATACCATCCTATGGGAAATGGACAGGTCGAACGTCTAAACCGCACTTTAGGTAGTATGATACGTGCCTTGCCACCTCGTTCCAAGGTGAAATGGCCTCAGATGTTGAACACTCTGACGTTTGCTTATAATTGCACAGTGCATGAGACCACAGGGGTCCCACCCTTCTTTTTGATGTTTGGTCGCACTCCAAGATTGCCTGTCGATGTCATGTTTCAGAGTGTCCTTTTGGATGGAGATACGGTAGATGTGGATAAGTATGTCCAGTCACTGGGAAAGGATCTAAGGGAAGCAATGGCGCTTGCTCAAAAGCATACTGAGAAGCAACAGACCAGGCAGGCTGAGGTGTATAACAGACAGTTGAAGGGACATGCAGTAGAGAAGGGGGATCGGGTCTTACTGGCAAATAAGGGGGAGCGAGGCAAGAAAAAGCTAGCTGACCGCTGGGAGAGTGCCGTCTATACTGTAGTGTGTAAAAACAGTGGGCTGAATGTATACAGTATCCGTCATCCTGTCACAGGGAGGATCAAGACTGTTCATAGGAACTTGATTATGCCCGTCAATTTCCTGCCTCTGCCGTCATGGGACGAGCCAGAGATTGAGGTGTCTATTCCTGGCACTGCTCCGAGTGAGGAAATGACAGATGATTCTGATCAGGATGAGCTGAGAACTGCCCGGTGGGTTGCTCATCTTCCTGAGTCCAGTGTGGAGGGGGTAGTAGATACCACGACACCAATGGGTGTATCAGAGCCAGCAGGGGAGCAGGCAGGGAGTATGAGTAGTGATCAACATCATAGAATTACACTTGAGACACATAGTGGTGAGGAGCAGGAGTGTAAACTGAAGAAACCACGCCACTTTTGGGAGGAGGGACCAGATGCAGATGTTGAATCAGAGGAGTCATACTCTGTAATTGTTTATCAGGATAGTGATCAGTCGTCAGACACGACAACTGTGGAATCATTTACTGGAGACATGATTGCTTCGGAGGAGGCCCCTGGTAATGCATCCTTATTGGTACCAGTGAGTGAACCTGAATCGGCCATTGTCGATGTCACACCAAGTGTAGTTGAGCCACCTCAAGGGGTTTACACTAGGCGGGGGAGACTAATCAGGCCAGTTAACAGGCTCATTCAGACGATGGCAGTACAAGTCAGGGCTCTGCTGTCATCCTAGAAGATGATACAATTTTTTTTTGTTTTCTTTTGAGTAATTATTTTCATTACTGGAATTTTTTTCTTTTCTTTCATTGATTTTGCTGTTTGATTTTCTTTGAGTCATACTGGTAGTTACGGTTGTCTATTGCACTAGACATGATTTGGTAATTTTGGTGTATTCCGTGGTATAAATATGTACATGGCATGTTTTTTTGCCTGTGGTTGGATAAGGGATTAGCTACCCTTTATTTTTCCTGATCCTTTATCGGATAGCTTTTGAGCTGGTCGACCTATTTTCTAGGTCTGGAATGAAGGGAATACATTGAGTTGCAGGTGACACGTTGACTTGTTGTAATTTTTTATTTTATTTTCTGTTTCTTTGGTTTATACGTACGCTGTTGAGCTGATTGAAGGGAACACTGTCCATGATCTGGCATAAGTCAGTGGGGGAGTATGTAGCAGAGTGAAGTGGTTATGCTAGTATCATGGACAGAAACTGGTACCTTTTATCTTAAATATGTGGGTCAAAACAGAAACACTCTTATTTTGAAGGAACAAAAGTGGATCAACGTGGACCAACGTGCACCGAGTCCATTCTAGGTTTTGGAGGGGTGTCTGGTTTACTACTGTATATTAATTCCCTCACATTGAGTTACCAATTCCACAAACGAAATACCGTTTGGGTCCTTTATAATGGGTTTAGAGAAGATAAGATATCTTTCCATTGAACAATTGGTGTATTGTAAATACTTTCAACTAAAGTACACAATGGTTTGGCCGGTTTGTCGACGAGAGACACGCCGGTGGGAGGTGCTCGCTCTCTTTGTGTATGTGCAGCATGAGAGCCAGAGGTATGAGCGTTCGTTTACTTAATATGGGATTTAAATGCTTTGTATAACTTGTTTTGCTATTGAAATACCTTGTTGTGCAATGACATTAATTCGCCTGTGTAAAACAGCAACGTTCGTGTACTAAACTCGGCATTCTGTTTGACAATATCAGGTGGAGTGCACGCTGATAATGGCCAATAACGCCGTCGTGTCTTGTGTGCGTGCTGTTGTGATTAACAGGTATGAACCGCTGTTTTTGTATTTACTTTGGTTTAACTAATGTTTACACACTGTCTTTTATTTCATGTTGTTTCATATGTTGTTACTGAAGCTAGCTTGCACGGAGCAAATGTATATAATGGTTGTAACTGTAGCCGGCGCGCTGTTCTAAATGTGCGCGTGCGGCGCTCTTTGTGTATGTGCAGCATGAGAGCCAGAGGTGGAGTGCACGCTGATAATGGCCAATAACGACGTCGTGTCTTGTGTGCGTGCTGTTGTGATTAACAGGCAATAAACATCACCAACTGGGTACCATTGTCTGAGTGTCTACGTCCACCTCACACCAGACACAACGCAGAATTCATCACGCTACACCCGCCAATGAACGATTCAAATTTAGCGTTATCGAAATTAACCTCTGAGCTATACAACTGTGAGTAAAACTCTTTAAAAGTGTCGTTGATCTTTTTTGAATCAGTAGTGACTGTTCCCTGTCGCGTCTTGATCGAAGGGATATCCGAGAAATTATCATTCGAGCGTATCTTCATTGCCAACAGATGGCTAGGCCTGGAACCGTGAAAGTAGTAATTTTGCCTTGTCCTATGTATCAAGAATTCAGACTGTTGTTTAAGTATGGAGTTTATTTCTTTCTTGACTATCTTACGTTGTGTGTTTAGTCGTTCACTATAGTTAGTTTGCAAAGATAGGTCTGCGTATAATGTTTCCAGTCCTTCTAGTTTTTTTGACCGGGATTTACGCAAATTGGAGGCGAAAAGTGTGACATGACCCCTGATAAATCCTTTCAATGCGTTCCATAGGACCCTAGGGTCTTCGACCGTGCCGACATTGATCTGCAAGAATTCAGTTAGTTTACTCCTGAACTCAGTACAGAAATCATCGTTCTTTAATAAGGTTGAGTTAAAACGCCACCTGGGAGCTCTCGTGGAGAGCCTGCCAAAGGTTGCCATAAGGAAAATCCCCTTGTGGTCCGAGAGAGCTAGGGGAACCAATGAGACGTCGAAACTATCAAACATATTAGGGGACGCGAATGCATAGTCTATTCGAGAGAAGGTTTTGTGTCTGGCTGACAGGTGAGAGTAATCCTTGAGGGTGGGATTGGATATGCGCCATAGGTCTGCGAGCCCCGTGTCCTGGGCCCACATCCTGAGGGCCTTAGAGGACCGTTTTTGGTCGCTTGTTTCAGAGGACCCGGACCTATCCATCTCCGCATCCCAGCATGCATTAAAATCACCACCCACAATGAGAGCGTATCCAGTAAGTTCCAACATATTCTTCATGATTGTGTTATAGAACGCTGAATCAAATGTGTTAGGGGCATACAATGCTATTAATGCCATCTTCCTATGAGAGAACTCAACTTTTGCTATAGTAATCCTTCCCTCCGTGTCCGACCACACATCCAGGACTTTGATATCAAGGTTACGTCTTGTAACTATGACAACTCCTTTTGTCTTATCATCGGCTGAGGATGAGGAGATAACGTGATATTGTCGATTTGCTAGCCTTGACACATCCCCCACCAATAAGTGCGTCTCACTAAGGAGAGCAATGTCAATATTTCTTCTCTTCAATAACCAAAGGACACTGGCACGCTTGTGTGGGGCGTTAAGACCACCTGCGTTCCAAATTAAAATATTCAATTTAGCCATGGTCGAATTTGTCAAAATGCGTGGAGAACATACCAGTGCAGCCAGGCTGAGGACAGAGGCGCTGATCCAGGCGGGCCCAGACGGTCAATCCCAAGAGTTCAGAGGAGGAACAATTACACATATATAGGACAACAGTACAGAAAACACAGAAAACACAGAAAAATACCACCCCAGTTACAACCCCCCCTACTCCTACTCTATACCCTAACCCACCCGTCCTAATATTAACCCTCCTATACCCATTCTCCAATCCCCTCCCTATGCTCCATCCACTAAGGATGGTCATCTTCCTATCGTTTCCCACTGGAATCATGGATCCAATAAGACTCTCTCCACTCCGACCCCCTCTCTAGATAAACCCCTAATTAAACCCCCACTAGTCCAATAAACACAAATAAAAATAAAAATTTTAAATTCAATAAAGTTATCGGTCGAAAACCACCGTGAGCCTTGGCCCTAACATGAGAACTATAAGGGAAAAAATAGCCATTATTATATAATAACTCAACATCATCCCTGTAACCAACTACTTCCGACTCTGCGTATCAATGTCGCAATGTTATAGCACAAATGGATAAAGGAAAATTAAAAAAATTAAAGCATACCAGAAGATAGTCTAAGGCAGGACCCGATCACATTTAAATTGTGCAAACAGACGTCATTTAAACAGCAATCATTCCAACTTCCATTCCAAGATCTACTTTTTAATTTACCACCTAGCCGAGAGCTACCAGCCAAAATTGTATATTGTAAGCCGTCATTTGAGGCTTTATAAAAGCAGCATAATGAACACAAATCAAGTCAGTGCCGAGTCCGACCTCATCTTAAATAACATACAGCATTGTTTGTTGTAGTTAACAAGGAGAGGCAGAGTTGATTTAGCAAAAAAAGAATTTAAAATTAAAAAAATTATAATCGAATTTTATTAATCGAGATCTACTTGAAATCAGCCCGCGATCTACCTGTCGATCGCGATCGACTGGTTGGGCACCACTGCATTTAAGAGTTAACATTGTAAATTGTATATTGCATAGTAGTGTTTACTAGTGTATATAAGAACCAGTTTCTCAGGAACCTAGCATGTCTTTTTTCTACCATGCATATCTTGTGTCTTATCTATTTTATTTTTTCTATGCCTATTTTATTCTATTTTATTATTGTATTTTAGCATCAATTTTAGAGGACGATGATCTTGACCTGGACAGTAAAGCTGATAAGAGTCTACATTTCTGTGTTGATGATGCCATCCCCTGTAAAATTATTAAAATGATAAACCTTGAGTATCTAGGGAGGTGAAAGCTGCAATTAACCGAAAGAAGAGGGCATTTCTTAGTGGTGATAGAGATATGATTAAACATAGGGCTGTCGCGATAACCGCAGATTGCGGTGTGTCAAGTGACCCGTGGGATGTAGAACAGACAACTGCGACAACCGCGGGTAAAATAAGAGGGGCGTCATCATTTTTAACTTCATTTAATGACGAGGCGTCCGTTTTCCAGTAGCATGAGCTAACTTCACATTTCCATACAGTTTACAACTCACAGATGAAATCAGGATTTATTTTCATATCCCGGACTCGAGCCCCCAATGTATACCTTTTCCTGTATTAATCTGAACCGCAGTAGAGTACAGGGGAGTACACTCTAGGGCCGAAGTGCCGGTCATGTAACGTGCTTGTTATAACTAGGGGTGCACCGATATATCGGTCGGGTATCGGCCGATAAGTGCCTCATTGACTGCCATCGGCCTGTCGGCCGATAAGCTCAATTATGCCGATGGCAGTAGCCGATAAATATCCATCAATTTGTGTCGCGTCAATCTGGCCCACACATTCAAACTTTGAAAAAAGTTTCAGTCAAGCGACCTGCACAACGCCGCCCCCACACACACACACTACTGCATCAAAGTTACTACTTATGATTAACAAAGGCATTCGTTTTGTGGCATTAACGTTATATAGTTACACGTTCAATAACATCAGCGTATTTACCCGACCATAGCAAGCATTACTCATTCATATCTCAGTTCCTTCCTTTGCTCAGAGAGCCCGTACTGAGTTGTACCCATTCTGCAATCTGTTAATAAAGTTTTCAATCAGACAAATGTATAGAAAAGCTTTTATTATAACATTCGTTGCAGTAAAATCATTATGCCTCGTTTGGTCATCCTGCAGAGGCTAGCGCTGGTAAACTACTCGTGGCCGTGGGGAGCTAAAGTTATTAGCGCCGGTAGGTTTGCTGTTGATCTCTCGCTGCAGATCAATGGCGGACTTCCCGGAAGTAAAGCGTTTGCCGATTGGTGGTAAGAACAGCAGGGGCGGGTGCAAGCGGTGTGACGTAATTGGCAGAATCAACTGTCAATCAAAATTGTTCTGTTGCATTGCTTTGGTTGAGAGATAGTGCTTATTATTATTATAAGTATTCGAACAAAGCTTTGAATGTCTGTAAAAAAAATCATTAAAAAAATATATATATATTATATTATTTATTTTTAATGATTTTTTTTTTTTTTTTACTAAATCCTCAATTTGAATAAAGTGATTAATCTGATTAAAGGAGTCTTTTTCTTTTATTAAATCAACTTTCTTTATCAGTTTCGTCAACATAAATAATCCAATAAGGGCACGGTTGGTATGAAAGTGATGGTGACGTCTTATAGTATAATATTATAATATTAGTGTAGCCTAGGCCTGCCGCGATAAGCAATAAATCGATTAATCGGCGCGATAATTAAAATGAATGCAATGATTTTGACGGGCGCGATTAATTGATATTTGCGCGTTTGTTTTAATGAGGCGGAACCAGTACCCCTTGTCAGTCACTCTCCGTGTGGGGGGCCGCTGGCCTTACTACAGAGCACAGCACGGGAGCTCCGTGGGGCACTAGCAACGCCACATAGCTTAACTACATTTCTCAATAGTGTTGCTCCTTTTAACCAAGTAGCGTTCTTTGTAATGTAACGTTAGCTATTTTTAGACCCAAGTAGTTACTCGCTACTGCCCGGAGAAACTGGACTGCTAAATAAAGATTAAAGATCTAGTGTTGACGCTATCCAATGCTAACAACATTAGCTAAATAGCTAACAAACGAAATACAACGTATAATAGCATAGCTACAACACAGAATAACGTTAATACAATTACATGCATCATTGTTTACAATGAACGGGTGGGGCTGGTCAAAGGACTGGACACGGGGACAAGTTAAACATGAATTAATTTATTATAACAGGTAGTTTCGAGTCGTGCTGCAGTGCCTACGCACCACAGCTATTCTATTATATACGGCTTTGACGCTTCCTCCTCATCGTTGATTGCCTGTAGTAGCTGCATCTAACGTTAGTAGCTAACGTTAAAACTAACCTAAAGTTAGTTGTTCACCAACAATCTCAACATTTGTTTTATCATTAGCTCAAAAACACAGAGCCGGACGAGACAAGTTGTCCGCTCAATACGTTCTGCTAGGCAGCTAGGATAATAACAACAATACTTCCGGCCGGACCGGTGGGTAGGGATGACCCCCGGACCCCGGTTCTAAACGGGAACCGGTACTATATTAGAAAATACCGGAGTATTTATAAGCTCCGACATCATCGGTACTGCTATCGATACTCTAGAGAAAGTATTATTATTATTATTATTATTTAAAAGTTGCGAACGATCTCTCCTCTCTCTGTCTCTGCACAAGAAGCGAGCCGCAGCGAGTCATTATTACACACACTCCTCGCGAGTCGCTACACATACGGGTACTTCTTATACATACGGGTACTTCTTATACATACGGGTACTCCTTAATGAAAGTGCTGTCCCCGTGCTGAAGCGCGCTGCACACAGACAGCTCTGCCTCTGAGTCTGCATGCACTGAGTCGTGATGACGGATAGAGCGAAGCGTTCTAAAGTATGGATATACTTCAAGGGTCAATACGAACAACGCACGTTGCCACAAGTGCAACAAAACATTTGCCAGTAAGGGTGGCAATACGAGCAATCTATCAAAACATTTGTTGGCAAAACACGATATTAGTGTGCAGAAATGCGCCGTATTCGACTGCCTTGCGCGCAGTGTCCCATCTGCATCCACGTCCACTGCAGCCGGTAAGCCAAGATACAGAGTTGCCTAGGCTAATAACGAATTATTACAAATAGGCTAATAAACAAAATAATTGTTTAGCTACAAATACTACAATCTAAAAACGTTTTATAGATCGTCAAGCTGAGGCGTCAGCCACCAATGTGTCCCAGGCCAGTGAGCCCACCACACATCCTCCCTCTACCTCCACCACCCAAAGTCCTTTCTCCCTAGCAGCTAGAGGAAGGATGACAGGATAGGGTGAACGGGTGTCACAGGGCTGTGACCCAGTTTGTTGTCAAAGGCCTGCACCCGTTCTCTACAGTGGAGTCCAAGGGGGGTAGTGTGATCCTTCCACACGTTACACCTAGAGCTGCCGCGGTATCGGTATTACCGCGGTATCGCTGTTACATCATGCCCACCGCAGAGTTGGGCTGAATACCGCATCACTGCTGTTTTTTATAATAATAATAAAGTACCCTGCTCTCGTTGGGCTTGCGGCTCTGCAGATATACCCTACTTCTCTGTCGAGGTTCCAAGCGACCCTATTGGGTACCAGAAAAGTCACATGAAACACTGCAGACCACTGATTGGTCAGAAGAGATACGCGTCACACGTTGGAGCGTCTTGCAGTGCTTTTACTTCCTGAATGTCAGCCATTGATCAGAGCTCACAGTCACAACACGGCTAATACGTTAGCTCCCACCGGAGACCGGAGTGGATTACCGTCGCTCCTCAGGGAACGAGGCATAATGATTTTACTGCAACGAAATGTTATAATAAAAGCCCTTCGTTCTATACACTTGTCTGATTGAAAACTTTATTAACAGACCGCAGAATGGGTACAACTCGGCACGCTCTGAGCAAAGAAAGGAACTGAGATATGAATTGAGTAACGCTTGCCTTGCTATGGTCCGGTAAATACGCTGATGTTATTGAACGTGTAACTATATAACGTTAATGCCACAAAACGAATGCCTTTGTAATCATAAGTAGTAACGTAATAATAATAAGAAGAAGAAAGGGTCGGGGGGGTAACCGGCGGGCGCGCCGCTACCACCCCTGCCCGCGACACAGAGGGGAGACTTCGAATCCGTGTTTCACTTTTAATAACGAATGCGTGCATGCCGAATCCCAAACAATATTCATGCTGCAAAGTCATCCTCTAAAGATAGACAATTTAGACTAGAGGCAGGCTATATGCTATAAAGAGTAGACAAAAAAAAAATTCATTCAAATTTTTTTTTTTGTGTGTGTGCGGTAATAACCACAGCGGTAGGAAATATTTTGCAAATTTGTGCGGTAAGGAAAACATCAATACCGCGGCAGCTCTAGTTACACCCTCTCAGTGAGAGTCCGCGCTGCCAGGTGAAAAGAAGCGGTTGATTGGCTAGACGTGTGTCGGAGGAAGCATGTGATAGCCTCCACTCTCCCAGACCGACTGTGGGGGGTAAGTGCGCAGCGACCAGGAAAGGGATTGGGAATTGGCATAACGACTAACATTGGGATGGGAGAAAATCGGAGGAAAAAGGAGGGGAAAAAAAGACAAATAAAAAAAAAGAAAGTGTTCTATCTTTGTTCTTAAGCACATAATTTAGAATGTGTGTACGCACAAAAAAACGGGATTTATCACACGTGCGTACACAGGTCGTATGCACACCTGTCTTGATAAATATCACTTTGATCCTACGCTGCAGCTCGTGCACAGTTTTACGTATTTGCATACCAGAACCACCCCGATTATCCATATATGGTAATGGAACACCCCCATGGGATGTGAAATAATGGACTGACCCGAGCGAACTCTGAGAGATTGTTCACAGAGGCGCTGCCTAACCAAGAAGACACAACCCGTATGGGATAATAAATAAAATGCTGGCGGACTTGTACATGGTGATGTCAGATATCAACGACTCTCTTAAGACCAGGGAACAAAATAACTAGACGCCCATCGCCAAATGCGTGTAGATTTACCGTCTGGCGTCTGAAAATAATAGTCTGCCCGCCAGCTGGCGTGTAGTTCATATCGATACTCTTATTTTGAAAATCCTGTGCGGGTCTCATTGCCGCCCAAAGCGCAGCTCCAGTCATAATATCTGGGCTCCGGCTAGAGCTGCCGCGATAACCGCATTACCGCGGTATCGCTGTTGCATCACGCCCACCGCAGAGTTGGGCTGAATACCGCATCACTGCTGTTTTTTATAAAAATAATAAAGTAGCGCCCAGACGTAGAGCTGCCGCGGTATTGATATTTTCCTTACCGCACAAATTTGCGAAATATTTCCTACCGCTGCGGTTATTACCGCACAGTGAGTGCGCAAAAGAAAAAAAAAAAAAAAATTGAATGCATTTTTTTTTTAGTAGTCTACTCTTTATAGCATATAGCCTGCCTCTAGTCTAATGGCGCTTTTCCACTGCATAGTACCTACTCGACTCGACCTTTAGGTACCTGGTACTTCGTTCCTTTTCCACTGCAGCCAGGTACTACTCCGTTTGTCTCCGTGTGGGGATGCAGGCGGGGCCGCTTGTGTACACTGAAAGCTCCGTGGGCATAGCCATGTCCGAGGGCTTGCAGCAAGCCAGAGTTTAACACAGTTTCAATCAATCAATCAATCAATAACAACATTAACCAGACTCTCGTTGTGGCTATTCTGCTAAAGCTAACGTTACCTCTAACGTTGCCGCCATCTTGAAACTGTGTTAAACTCTGGCTTGCTGCAAGCCCTCGGACATGGCTATGCCCACGGAGCTTTCAGTGTACACAAGCGGCCCCGCCTGCATCCCCACACGGAGACAAACGGAGTAGTACCTGGCTGCAGTGGAAAAGGAACGAAGTACCAGGTACCTAAAGCGGGTCGAGTCGAGTAGGTACTATGCAGTGGAAAAGCGCCATTAGACTAGAGGCAGGCTATAAGAGTAGACTACTGAAAAAAAAAAAAAAATGCATTCAAACTTTATTTTATTTTTTTGTGCGCACTGTGCGGTAATAACCGCGGCGGTAGGAAATATTTCGCAAATTTGTGCGGTAAGGAAAATACCAATACCGCGGCAGCTCTAGCTCCGGCAGCTAGAAACTTTCCGTTCATATGATACTCTTATTTTGAAAAACCCTGTAGCAACTCCGCGAGTCATATCCGCCCCAGTCCGTGCTTCTGCTCCATTAAAGCCGAGCAGAGCAGCGATACACAGCATGCAGCCATAGAGCAGACTATTTGATTCCTTAAGGGCTCGAAGTTGCCTGGGTTTTGGTCATATGCTCCCGAAATGCTCCCGCTGTTTGACTGCTTCTATGTGCAGTGAAAACTACTATGATTTGCAACCTAGTTATTCATTTAATTCGGGGCAAACTAGCGTTAGCTCCGCGTTAGCCGTGCGGAGCTAACGCTGCTCCGCATAAACACAGAGAGAGAGAGAGAGAGAGAGAGAGAGAGAGAGAGAGAGAGAGAGAGACAGAGAACAGCAGGCTGACTAGAAGAGGGTGGGGGCTAGCGGGGGAGGAGCCGCGTGTGTGGTGTGTGCGCGCTGACAGAGAGGAAAGACAGAGGAATAACGAGCAGTTGACTGACTCATTCCTTCAGTCCACTCAAAATTATGCTAATATTCCTTATGTTGTTTATGATATTAATTGAAAATAGCATATGAGAGTATTAATAATAACACATGGCGATATACTAAAAAGTTATTTATAATTTTTGGCTAGTAAAAAATTTGCCCGGCTGGTAGTTTTTAAAATCTACCAGCCAAATGGCTGGTAAGTCAAAAAGTTAAGTTTGTTCCCTGCTTAAAGGGGAACTATTTTACTATTTCTTTCACTATTTGGGCACTTTTACACAATTCCTGTGAGTTTATGGAACACATGTGTAAGGTTTATTTAAAAAAAATATATTTTTTTTCCTTTCTAATCGAGTACTCAAAAGCAGCATTTGTCTACCTCAAAATTTTAAGCCGTTTTGAGGCTTGGCCACGCCCATACTCTGAATGCGATTTGAGCAGGGATTAAAGCAAAAAAAAATCTCCTGACTGAATTTTTTTCAGGCCAAGTCATATTCTTATTTTAACCTCCACTGTATTTCTTTTTAATAGCGTTGGTGTTTTAAGGGAGCCTACTTGTTTCGGTTTCGTCGATAATCCAATGTACAGTTACCCCCCCACCCCGCCTACCCAACCCTTCCCTCCCCAACCACCTCCAATGTACAGTCCCCCCCCCTTCCACCCAACCTCATCCAATGTAGTTTCTTCGTCAAATGTATATGCTCTTTTTTAGACTCTTATTGTATCACAAACAATACTGTATTTGTAAATCTGGTACGTCATAAATGTATAGATGTAGCAGTATTATCTATCTGTATGTCATGTATGTCATATATGTTATGATGAATTGAAAATGGGGGACCCTGATGCAAACAAGAGGAAAGTCTTTCTCTGGTCTGCAATCCCTTGACAATTGTGTGTATTGAGCTGTACTGTATTGTACCCATTCTGCAATCTGTTATAACAATCAATCAATATTTAACCGATTGCAGAATGGGTACAATACAGTATGGCTCAATACACACAATTGTTAAGGGGATGCAGACCAGAGAAAGACGTTTGTCTTGTTTACATCATCAGGGTCCCCCATTTTCAATTCATAGTGACATTTATGACATGCATGACATTGACATCATGACATTTATGGCATAGGGACATACTACACTACAGGTATATAGTACTGTTACATTTGTGACATATACGATATGCAAATATACAGTAATATTACCCATAGATCCTGACAGAGATTATACATATGATGGGGAGGAGACTGTACATTAGGAGGGGGTGGGTGGGTGGGAGAAAATATACAGTACCGTTACCCATAGATCCTAACAGAGATTATATACATATGGGGAGGAGACTGTACATTAGGAGGGGGTGGGTGGGAGAGAAATATACAGTACTGTTACCCATAGATCCTAAGAGAGATTATATGCATATGATGGGGAGGAGACTGTACATTAGGAGGGGGTGGTGGTAGAAAAAAGATACATACGGTGGGGAGGAGACTGTCTACAGAATACAGATACACCTGTGTGATGTTGCTACGGAGTTAAGCTAATAAACGTATACTCACAACCACAGTAGGGGACTCACATATTGTACTGTGAAGTAACACGACAATGACAAACGTGTTGTTCTGTTTTTCTTTTTGACATCGTTGCGGCACACGGAACAAGTTGCCTAGCCAGTCTCTTCAAACGTCCTCTCCTCTCGAAACCTTTTGTTAGGTGGTCCCGTTGATCCTTTTCATCTGAGAAACCCGCGGTGGGTTCTCTTTTTAGTGGCCGGCTTACTCCTTCCATTTAACCGACGCTATTAAGCTAACGTTAGCTAATCGGTATATAGCAGCGAGCCGAGTGCAAGCAGCGTGGTGGCTGTGACGTTGGTAAACAAGCAGTTGACGCGTGAGGCTGCAAAAAAGGCGACTCGTAAAACCAAAACACACCGCAGTTTTTAATTATTTTACATGACTATTTTGTTACCCTGCCATGTGGCGGACAAACTTCTCAGACCTCGCAATTGTCACTCGCCCAATAGCCTGCAGCTGCAACCGCGGAGTGAGCAGCGTAATCCTGTCTCTCGAGTCGCTGAGTGATGATGACTGCTTGGCGCGATAGGGAAAAAAAGCCCTTTTCCATATTTGGCGCCTCTGATTGGCTCAATTTTGTTTCAATCTGTATGCATCTACAAATCATATTATACCAGGTAGCCAATTCCGTCAGACTGCGAATCAAATGGACGGATCTCCCCAATCAAATTGACGGAAATCCGTCTGGAGACGGAATGCTTTAATGCATGGATTTGAGTGACAGGGAGAGAGAGAGAGACCCCCACCTGTAGCTCCGCCCATACGCGTGCGAAAGTGAACTCGTAAACAAACATGGCGCACGCATATATTTTTGATCCGGAGAGTGACCCCGACTGCGACTCCGAGGAGGAGGAGGACGAGATTGAACGACGAGGGCTTCAAGTTGTTTCTGAGTGGTGGGTAATGTATACTGTCTAACAACAGTCAGTAACAGTAACGTTAGTTAGTAGTTATTTATGACGTTATAGCGAGGTATAACGTTAGTTTTCTTTGGGTAAATTAGGTAGCATGCCCAACGAAAAGAGAAGCATAATGTTATATATTGCATCCACGTCTTACAAGTACAGTAGGAATTGTGTTGAATCTGTTCACTTTACAGTATATGCACTTTCGTTTATGCACTGCAGGTGTGTCTGTGGCAACTGTGCTCGAATGCCTACCGCGGTGGAGAATCTTTGTTGCCTGGAAATACCTCAGGTATTGATTGATTGATTGATTGAAAACTTTAGATTGCAGAATGGGTACAGTACAGCTCAATTACATAAGGGGATGCAGACCAGAGAAAGACTTTCGTCTTGTTTACATCAGGGTCCCCCATTTTCAATTCATCATAACATAAATGACATACAGGTAGACAGTACTGTTGCATCTAGACATTCATGACATACCAGATCTACAAAATATACAGTACTGTTTATGAGTAACATAAACTGGCTAACAGTTACAGAAAACATGCATCTGGCTAATGTCACATTCTTTAGATTGACCTTGAAGGATGAGGACAGGGTTTAGGGTGAATAAATGGACTAACTGTGTTGTTTTATATAGGTCAGGAGAAGATGTGACCAAGCACCGGAACCCCCGTTGTGCATGGTAGACCACCCAGGTTTGGAACCGGTCTGCCTAAACCGATATTCGCTGCAAATGGCAAACAACATTTACAGGGCAGATTATGGGTGTCTGCCAATCCGGGGCGTAAACAAGTATGTATAATGTAATAACAGTACAGCTGTATAATGTATTTGAATACTGTGTTGTGCATGAAGGAATGTCACTGTGTTGTACAGCACAAAACACAATTTATTTTACATTATAATACCAGCGAATATTACTTGTACATCATACAATTGTGTAATTGTAAATGAACAAAGGCAGTTGTGCAAATAGTGACAATTCAAGTATATACGTTGGCTTCCATAAACACATACTAATACTGGGAGGAATAAATCCACTACTATAAGAGGAGTAAATAGCACTGACTTGCCAAACACTTTTAATTATTAAATGGGGTAGTGTTTACAGTGTTCACGAGAATAGTCCACATGAAGGACCCAGTGTTGTGGCTTCAAGACGCATTGCCCAGTTGCCTCTGAACTCTGAGACAAGCTCACAAATTCCAACAGCATCTTCCATACACCACTAGCTTAGCTAGCTATATACATTACTCTACATGCTAATGTTACAACAAGTAAAAATATCTAGTTAGCAAAATATTTACCACAAAATAGTACAAATGCTATTTACTAAGGTTAGGTCATTGAAAATCAGCCTATGACTATTTAGAAAGCTTTACATCGGTTAACTGAGAGCTTATGATAAGGTGATGGAGGTAGCCGTTGTGTAATGCACATAGGATGTACAGTTTACAGGACAGGGTGAATTGAAGTCCACATCATTTGCTCGTATAACAAAATGCAGTTGTTTCAATGTAGGGAGTAAATGAGCCGGGGCTTTCCCTAAACAATGATGTGGGGTGCAGAGCGCCACCATGTGTTTATATACACACACAGCTCAATAAATTAGAACAGTGTAAAAGTCTATATATTTTGCAGTAATTTGTGCAAAAGGAGCCCCACCCAAGTACTGAGTGAACATACTTTTCAGAAGGCCGACATTTCTATATTACATTTCTCTTCAAACTCTCAAGATATTGAATTTTGGGCTTTAAGCCATAATCATCCAAATTAAAACAAATAAAGGCTTGAAATATTTCACTTTGTATGTAATGAATCTATAACCGAGTTTTGCTCGAATTACTGAAATAAAATAACTTTTCCACGATATTCAAATTTATTGAATATATACCGTATATATAAAAATCTTGGGGTTAGACAGACACATCATTGGGCAATAGTGATTGAGCCCAAAGCATGCGTCTCAATTTCTTTTATAGACTTAGCTGGCACGGCCGGGTATCACCTTAATTCCACTGGGAATTCAAACAGACCTATATCAGTGGAATGCAAAATATCCCAACGCTGATAATAATAATAATACACTTTAGTTGTATAGCACCTTTCATACAAGGATTTGGACATTTACGGTGGCCAGTTTAGAATTGCAGCCTCCCGTAGGTGCTCTTTGAGAGCGGTTTTGAAGGTGGGTAGGGATTCACATTTTTTGTAATCTAGTGAAAGATTAAATCTCTATTCATTATGTACACGGACAGCTGCAGATCGCTTGATGACCAAAGGCATCTGGTTAAGTTTTCAGATGACACTGTCCTTGTATCCCTACTGCAGCGCTCCTTTTCATGGACCTTTTCATAAATAAAATACTTCTTTTTCTTCTTTAGTCGTTTCAGATATGTAGCTTATCGAAGCTTTGTCAGCTGGTGCTGGGGTTTTCTGGGCCGCCACGTGAGGGTCGTCATTCCCTCTTGTGTGGTCCTTCGCATCCATGCAGAATACCCAGACGAGGAGGGGGTATACACTGGCTTCAGACCGCCGCCCCTTGACTAAAGAAAATAAAAACATTAAAAAAAACTCTAAAACCTTTGTGTTACTACTGTATAATGAGTCTTGGTTGGTATGAGTGTGTATAATGAATATAAGTATGGGTTGGTAATAGTGTATACAGTACTCATTGTTTTATGGTTGAAATGTTCGAGATAAATAAAGAACATTACTGACTATGAGGGAGCAGGTTCATTGGACCAATAGCCTGGTCTGGCTTCAGACCGCCCCTTCATTAAAGCGTGACTCATATCCCGCAATGGCATCCTCCATCGAAGGCCTGTCAAAATGCGCAGACAGATGTTCAGGGATGGGAATCTCAAGCACCTGCTCCATGTAACGCTCCGGTTCAAGGATGACGCTGTCAAACAAGAGCTCCATGAGCTCGTTCACATAGTCTGTAAATAAAAAATGCCATGTCATGTTATAAATGTTATTTAAATGTATTTGTATTCTTATAACTTTATTGTTATCGTTGCTGTTCAACTGTAAGTGCAGTTTTAGTCTTTCAATAATATAGTTTATGCAGAAAATGACAATCAAATGGGAAATAAGATAAACTAATAAGATGAAAATAAATATGCAGTGCCTTTATAACCCTATACGCTCTATACAAGCCCACTTTATCATATATAAATATCATATTGATAAGCCTTGTGTACTTGGCTTTATACAATTAGTCAAATGTGTATAAATACCAGTACTTGGCCATTTAAAAGGGAAGAGGGATATGGCCTGTTGAGAAATGTTACCCCCAATAGCCAGTGCCTCTGTTTTGTCTGTTAATTTTATATCCAGAGTAATAACCAAATGTTTTAATTTGACTCATACGGCATGGAATCGACCTCGAAATAGAAATGTTAATTAAAAGGAAAAATCTAAACCCAAGTGCCCAAGAATAAGTTAACATTCCAAGAAATTGCATGTTTTACTCACTGAATGTTGCTGCAGCCCTTATGGGTTTCAGAGTGTAGCCCCCCTTCTTTGCCTTGGGAAAATGTAACTTGAAGGCAGGCTCTCCAGTGGAACTTGTAGCTTGTGGGCGTTTGGCATTTTCATTGAAATGCATTGCAGATAGGTAGAGTCTGAAAGAACAAAAATATATATAAGCAATATATTTTTAATAGATCTAGTAGGTAATCTATTTTCTACATAATGAGTGATTACACATCAGGTGTTCATAATTAGTCATCTGTACACAATCTAAATTACCTGCAAAGCATTCCTAGAAATGGAAACACAACGTTCTTTGGTGCGAACCGTAAGATGACACTGTGATAAGACTCCAATGGAGACGTTTGGTGGTGTGGACTGAGTTTAGCGACATCCTTCAGGATTCTCTTGTTTAGAAGCACTTTTTCAAGTCTGAAGGCAGCCTTTGATTCTAAAGGTAAAAAGAAATTGCATTCAGAAAAAAATATGTTAAATATATACTCATCATGAAAGATGGACAGACATACATAGGTCTTTTGACAATATCAACTTCTGACACATAACCATAGTGTGTACATACGAGGCTTCAACCACTTGCTCTTATCTCTTGAGAGATGGTCCGCATGAAGACACTTTTTAAACAGTGGGTCTTTATGTGTATGGACATCATGCATGTGGTTGAACAGTGACGTCCACTTTGCCACTTTCTCAGGGCCTGTCTGCGATGAAGATGCAGTCCAGTAGAGGTGGTTTGTTATGGCTTGCCTCCACTTCTTCACCACCAGACAGTCCTTGTCCTTGGCCACTTGGTCCACCTTCTTAGACAACCCTTGTAATAGGATTTTGCAGAACATAAGTCATCATCCAGTCTATTACATAATTGATTTACTTACCAAGCTATACATTGTTTACACAGCTTAATTTTAGACCTTTGATATCATGCATATTTAAACAGAACAGGATAACAACAGCATAAGAGATTGAATGTGTCATACCCTTTGCTAGATGCCAGACATCATAGAAGTGATTGATGCCCTGATCTCTCAGGAACTTCTGAATCTGGGGGTGACGGTCTGTGACAATGCAATCCAATGTCACACCACTGTCCTTCAGAAGAGCTAGGCTTCGCTGCAATCCTTCTTTTTCCATATGGTAACTGCCACCAACCTCATTGCTCTGTTGAACAGAACAGAGGCAGAACAGTATTTTTTTTTTTTTCTAGATTTTTTTTTTGTATTTTTTATTTTTTTTTAAACAGACATATAAACAAACATGACAACACACGATAAGATATACAAGCATTAAGGCGGCTAGGTGGTGTAGTGGGCAAGGCACTCGCCACCAGTGTGGAGACGCTAGGATTCGCGTGTTCGAATCCAGCTCTCCACATTGTTTTCAGTTTAGCTGGTCGTCCGCAGTAATACACATTGGCCGTATTACGGGGAGGGAAAACTGAAGGGTGGGGATCGAACGTTGTGAACAAGCGACTCCTACAAGTCGGTTGGTGTGCCTGCGCAGTAGAATCAGGAAGTGTCTGGGGCAGCGTGAGCCTCCCACGCGTTACTCCTCGACACTGATCGAGCTGCGCAGGTGAAAAGATGCGACTGCTGTTACCTCAAGTACCGGAGGGGACTTGTGCTATGTATGACTTAGTCCACATTGCAGCCGGCTTGTGGGAGGCAAGAAACAGCGTTCGTGACAGGGGAGGGTTGAATTGGATGATACGAAATTGGGATGGGAGAAAATATAGAAAAATGGGAGAAAAAGTGGATCAAAAAAAAAATATATATACAAGCATTAATTCACAGTGCATATCCAATGAAATTACCATTTAGTCATGTCTTATACAGGATATACCCCTAATACCCGTTATGTGATTATGCCATTTATATAATAATAATAATAATTTAGGATCGCATTGCTTAATTGGTAATTTGGTGTATACTATGCCCTTCAGCCTATGTGGAGCTACTATATTTTCTTCTAAATTTCTCCTTGGATACTAATGCTTGGGGATCAAACCATGTTGTTAGTGGTCTTAAAGTGTACGCCTTAAAGTAGTGGTAGAAATCTGGAAATGCCATACCTCCGTCTGCTTTGTTTCTCTGTGCGGTGGATCTTTTTATACGTGGTGGTTTGTTATTCCAAATAAATTTGTATGTGGAGGAGTGTAATTCTTTCCAGTAACCGTTTGGAGGGGGTAACGGTAGAACAGTATTTATGTTTGGACACTAGGGGGCACACCAGCTCTATTATAAGAGGCTCTGTATTCAGAGCTAGTACATGCACCTGCGAGGATTCACTCTCAAACCTGGAACTGCTTATCTGCAACAAACAATTGACAACTGCTCTGTTCAACTTCATCATCATTCATCTTTTCCTTTGGACAATAAAACCCTGCAAACTACATCGGCTGCATCTTGGACATTCAAGTCATTCAATGAGACAAGCGGCCACTACAAGTAGTATACCGGTATTCACCTGCACTAGCTGGATGTCTATGACAGTGTTGGAGTCTAGTTCCATGACGGAGTAGCTGCCGTACTTTGCGCAGTGGCCTGTGGACATACAGGAGTAGAATAACAATTTCATCAATGTAGTGCAATACTCTGAATTAAATCATAAAGTAGAAATCTGACATTGGGAAATGCTTCTAACCTGGGGAGTCTGCACGCATGTCGCCGCCAACGATGACCTTATTCTTCTGGCTCAAAGTTGCAAGAGTCACCTGAATGAATGAATGAAAACTTTATTAACAGATTGCAGAATGGGTACAATACAGTACGGCTCAATACACAATATCGCCATACTACTACTGTTACAAAGGGTCAGATTAAACCGAATATATATATTTATTGCTTGAGATCCCTTGTATAATATTTGTATATCGTTTGATATCCCTTGTATATTATTTATATACACGGAATATCCCTTTACCTGGGTACAAACCAGACCATAATACTCGCTCTCCTATTGGACAGCGACCCCTAGGCGCCAACGACCATACACCCAATGGCAAGTTCAAAGGCAACGCTAAAGTGTCAGAGTTTAACGCAGTACCGTTGAGTTCGCCTTATTCTAATGTGAAGTAATAGTCTATCATTTATAGTGTATCGTGCGGCTACCGTTCTTCAGTGACCAGCATTACCACCGGTTCGTCGTGTATATAGCTAGTGCACTTATCCAGGCTGGGCGGCCTAAACTCGTGCCCCCACCCGAGGAGTCCTAGACGAGAACCGTTGGATATGTACACTGGAGAACCTACACCGGCGACTGCAGAACCTTTTCTGGTTGGATTATATTGCTTCACAGGCTGCCGACATGTCATTTGCATAAATTAGGAAGAGTAGCGGTCCTAGTATGCTTCCTTGTGGAAACCACACAGCTCACTGTGAGGGGGGGGGGGGGTAGAGTACCGTTTACCTCCTGTTGTGTCTTCCATTTGTTAATAATGGCAGGTTCCAAGTACATCCTGGCGTGTCTCCGAAACGCGCTGTACTTCATCGTCTTGACGCGGAATGCATTGAGAACCTAATATTTTTTAAGACAAGAAAATAATAAATTAATAACGCTAAACACAAACAAAATGGAAACATAATGGATACATGACTTATGCAATCAATACCTTCTCCATTTGGTTGAAAGATGCCCCTGTGAAGTAGACAGCAGCAGAAAGTTGTAGGTTCCCTGCAGGTGTGGTTCCAATCAATGGCTGACTCGCCCACTTTCTGCTAAACTGGCAATGGGGGCACCGTTGATTGACAGCCAAGAAGGTTCCTCGCGTTGTCTTCTGGACATCACATGCAGCACTGCACACCGGACACTTTTGGAATAACTGGAGGAGACAGTCTTCGTATACGATGTATTTAGGTACATTGTATATGGGTGGTGAGGCTTGCCTGCTCAAGGGATATGAGCGTAAGAATAAAGAAAAAAGAAACACAATGACGTAAATAAATGACGTCATCTACATCAGAACTGGCACATTACTATTAGAACAGCATTACTATTTACTGGCTAAGAACTTACGCTAGAATCGAGGACTCGGTCGTCGCTGAGTCAGGGGTGTAGGTGGAGTCATGAGGCTCTTGGTCCTCAAAGGGGGAGCTGAAGAACACATCATCATCATCCAAATCCAGCCGTGGTCGTTTACCGGATCGAAAGGTCTTCACTGGTGTTGAGGTGGAGGGAGCAGGTTCATTGAACCAGCAGCCTGGGGTTCCAACTCCAACCTCTACAGACGCCACTTTTGCCTGAACAGCTATTTAGAAAACATACAGTAGTTTAGTCAAAGAAGGCAGACTTTCGTTCAATGTGTACAGATTGCTAGGCATTCACAAGTCTTATGGCCTGTTCAGTTTGTCTGTGGATGATATTACAGTAGATAGATTTATATCTAACCAGACAGAAGAGGAGAGAAGAGCAAACATAGAAAAGGAGGTACACAGCGACTTTTATTTCCAAAACGGCACGGAGCATAAGCACCTGGCCGTGGGGACAGCGACCGTTCACGCAACATTAACGGCCAATCCTGAAAGAAAGAACAGACCCCCGAATGGCAGAATGGACCGAAAGACCTTTTTGTCCCTTATCCTGCTACTCTCGGGAGACATTCATCTAAACCCAGGCCCGGTCTTGACCAGAACTCAGGCGAGAAGACTTGGTCTGGCAGCGCAAGAAGCGAGGGACGTTACCATCGCGACCAACGTCAACAACTCAACCTGTGGCTACATCCACTGCGCGGACGGCAACTCTTCCCAAATGACGCCGCAGCAGACGAGCACACGTGAGGCAGAGACGAGAGGAGGTGAACCGAGGGTCGAAACCATGACGACCATCCCGACGCGGGATTTAAACATCTCAACGCCCGATAGCCGGCTAGCCAGCGGAGCTAACGGCGAAAACATCCAGGAACAAAGGACTCTGGACCGAGTCCTTTGTTGTACCAGCACGGCGCGGGTCCCGACCCCCCCCTCCCCCCTTCCCACCCACGACAACAAAGCCCCCCCAACCGGCAACCCCACGGACAAATCGCCTGATAAATTAGCCAACCTAGCCAGGCTGGCTATGTTTACCAGCCCAGGAGAACAAAGGGTTGCCGCCAGAAAAGACAGGACAAAGGATCCCCCCTCACCACACACCAGCACACAGACCTCACGGAGACAACAACAAAGCCCCCCCCCCCCTCCCCCACAGCAGCACCAGAAAACAATTACCTGGAACTTGAAGACATCAATAACACAGCTAATAAAAACGGACTACACATCTTTCACCTTAATGTGAACAGCATTAAGCATAAGCTGGACGAAATAAGAAACCTGTTTATGAGCGGTAAGGTAGACTTAATATGCTTTACTGAAACTAAACTTGATCCATCTGTAACAGACCCTGAAATAGAAATAGAGAACTATACTATAGTCCGTAATGACAGAAACCAGTATGGAGGTGGTGTTTGTATGTACATACATAAGGACACCAAATTCATTACCCGTACTGACCTTCATCATGAGACAATTGAAACCGTATGGGTGGAAATTTTATTTGAAAGGGCAAAATCTGTTCTAGTCGGCACAATATACAGACCGCCAGATCAAACTGGCTTTTATGATACTCTGGATGTGTGCTTAGCTGGAGCTGAGGATGCGGAAAAAATTCTTATTGGGGATTGGAACACGGATATGCAACAAAAAGATGCACCCGTCTTCAAATCCTTCAATAGGTTTTGTGATCTGCACGGCCTCAGCCAACTAATCACCCAACCCACAAGGATATGTGAATCAACTCAGACTACCATTGACCTCATACTGACCTCTGACAAGTCCAAGATCTCCAATAAAGGGGTTATAGCATGCGGGTTAAGTGATCATTATATGATATTCTGTACCCGCAAAAAGCTAAAACTAAAGGCTGGCTGTCACAAAACAGTCACATCTAGAGACCTCAAAACCTACTCTAGCGAGGCCTTTAACCTTGAACTGGAGAGTCTGGACTGGTCAGATGAACTCAATGGTACACTGGTTGAAGAAACTTGGCTTGGCTTCAAAACCAAATTTTCATCAATACTAAACAACATGGCCCCCCTAAGAACCACCAGGGTAAAAAATCGCGCTGAGCCATGGATGCACACTGAAATACTGACCGCTATGAAAGCCAGAGACAAAAAATGCTCTGAGTTTCGTAAAAGTCAGTCAAAGCTTACCAAAAGCACGAGCAGTGAACTCCAAGACCACGTGACTGAACTCAAACTAGAAAGAAACAGACTAAGAAATGACGTAAACTCCATGATCAAAACTGCTAAAAAAAATTTCATCAATGACAAAACCGAGGGAAACAAAAATAAACCACGTGAACTTTGGAAATTACTCAACAATCAACTAGGCTGCAGTAAAAAACTCAAAACCAGGTTCTCAAACATAAACATAAAGACGGACAACACGCTCATCACAGACAAGCTGGATGTAGCCAATTACTTAAACACTTTCTTCACAAACATAGCCACAACACTGGTAAACAAACTACCCTCCCACTCAGGGCAGTATGGGGTAGAACACATAGTAGCATACTACAAGAACCTAGGCGTCCACAAAGACGACTTCAAACTGGAAATAGTAACTACAGATGAGGTACTCAAAAAACTGAGCGCCCTCCAACCAAACAAGGCCACTGGCCATGACAACATCCCCTCCAAATTCCTCAGAGACTCAGCAGCAGCCATCACCCCAGTCATCACACACATAATAAACCTCTCCATAAAACAGGGACACGTCCCCAAGGACTTCAAAATTGCGAGAGTAACACCCCTGCACAAAAAGGGCAGCAAATTAGACCCGGGTAACTACCGCCCTGTTTCTATCCTTACATCCATCTCGAAAGTCATGGAAAAAATAGTATACGAACAGATCGAAAAGTATCTCGCGGAAAAAAATCTAATCTACGAATTCCAATCTGGCTTCAGAACATCCCACTCCACTGACACATGCCTTCTCTACTTGAACGACCACATCAAACAAGAGGTGGACGCGGGCAAATACTGCGGCATGGTCATGCTGGACCTACAAAAGGCCTTCGACACTGTCAATCACACCATTCTGATTGACAAGCTAAAAGCAATTGGTTTTGATAGTTTATCAGTGAGCTGGATACAATCCTACCTGGAGGGGAGGGAACAGATGGTGGAAGTAAATGGTACACTATCCCCCCCCCTCACAGTGAGCTGTGGTGTTCCACAAGGAAGCATACTAGGACCGCTACTATTCCTAATTTATGCAAATGACATGTCGTCAGCTTGTGACTGCAACTTGTTCCTGTTTGCGGACGACTCAGCCCTGCTGGTCTCTGACAAGAACAAGTTACAGGTTGAAAAAGCCCTCAGCTCGGAACTAGGCAAAATCTGTATGGCTCGCCGACAACAAACTATCATTACACATGGGCAAAACAGAGTCCATTCTCTTCGGTTCAAATAACAAACTCAGCAAGACCGACGGCTTCTCGGTTACAGTGGGTGACAATATTATCACAAGGAAAGATGAAATTACCTACCTGGGTTCCATCCTAGAGGCTAATCTTTCCTGTGACAAAATGGCATCCAATGTAATAAAAAAAGTCAACCAACGAACGCGATTCTTGTACCGGATCTCCTCTCTGGTAAACAAGAATACCCTGAAGACTCTAGCAGGAGCACTCATTCAAGGGTATTACGACTATGCTTGCACCTCATGGTACCAAAGCACCTCAAAGGCACTAAAAAACAAATTACAAACATCTCAAAACAAGCTAGTCAGACTACTACTTGACCTGACTCCTAGAACCCACCTCACCCCTGCCCACTTTGACAACCTAGGATGGCTTAGAGTAGACGACAGAGTACAGCAACTTGCAATGGGCCTGGTCTACAAGATACACTACGCGACCAAGGTACCCATGTACATGTCAAAATACTTCCCAAAGGTCAGTGAATACCACGATCACAACACCAGAGGGAGCTCCACAAATCATGTAAAACCCAGATTCGGCTCAAACAAGGGACTAAACACGTTTCGCAATTATGCCACATCAATGTGGAACGCCCTGCCTAAAGCTGTAAAGGAATGTGAATCACTACCCACCTTCAAAAACACTCTCAAAAAACACCTACGTGACACTGCAATGCGAAACTGGCCCCTACAAATGTCCTAACCGAGTTGTACAGTAAATGACCAAGTAAGGCTTTGTCAATATTCCAATGTACAGTGTAAAATGTGTGTGTGTCCCCTTCCCAACCCCCCCCCACCTCCAATGTACAGCCCTCACCCAACCCACCCAACCCCACCCCACCCAACCAACCTCCTCCAATGTACAGTTTCTATGCCAAATGTATATACACTCCTTTTCTGGACACTTTTGTATCACAAACAGTACTGTATTTGCAAATCTGATATGTCATAAATGTATAGATGTAGCAGTACTGTCTATCTGTATGTCATGTATGTCATATATGTTATGATGAATTGAAAATGGGGGACCCTGATGGAAACAAGACGAAAGTCTTTCTCTGGTCTGCATCCCCTTAACAATTGTATGTATTGAGCTGTACTGTACTGTACCCATTCTGCAATCTGTTAATAAACTTTTCAATCAATCAATCAATCAATCTAAAGGCTATTATAGCTACCAAAACTACATGTGTGCATTACATGTGCAATAGCTACAGAATTGATATTCTAAGCAACACATCACAGCACTAACTGGAATACATAATTTGCTAATTGATCAGAAATGTTACAAACCTTGACTTTTGACATGCGTCTGTAAAGTTCTTATAGAGAGCTGAGTGCCAATAGATATTCTATTTGGGGGGTCGGTCTGGCAACAGATGTCCCGGGAGCGTGTTGCGTCCCGCGTAGCTGGGCGCTGCAAAGGCCTGCTTACATTTACATTGCCCTAAGGATAAAAACAATTACATATATAATACAATACAATGCATAATCTGTCTGTAACATATTTTGATTCACTACTTGGAATAAAACCATTGAAGGTAGGGTAAGAATAGTGCAGGTAAAGTTTAGATATTGAATATAGTCAGGCCCGACTGGATTATCTGATCATTTATTTCACAATTAGGATGGAATACCTTACACTCCGTCTACCACACACACAGCGTGTACTAACGTTAGATTTCCTTGGCGCAATAAACAGCTGAGATAAACCTAGCTATTCCCCCCCAAACACACACAAGGAACACAATCATTCATTCGCAATACACACAACTAGGTCTACATATATATAATGAAGCACAGAGCTAAAATAACGTTAGCTAAGCTAGCAACAATTATTTAGTTAGCTGACTAATTACATTTGTACTTACGGATTCGTTCGGGTCCCGAATACACGGTACAGCACCCTTCTTTAGTGTAATCCTGAAACTCATCCCAGCATCATAAAGTCCTTTGTTATCAATGTCATCCTCGCAAAAATGTGCGGTACAGACGCGACTACGATGAGTTGGAAAACCATTCGGCGGGTCGCCGAAAATAAACTTTGTCCATTGATGACGGGTCACGCTATCGTCAGGGAATAAATGCAAGGTCACATTCGTTGCACGGCAGCTAGGAACAGCACAACGTAGCCCCGATCTGTTCATAACGATAATCCAATGCTAAGTAACTCACTTCAATTCAATTTGCTTGCGGTTGCGTCCTGCAATAGATACTGTTCAACTGTGTTTACCTGCGCTGGCTCGTGGCTGCCTGGCAGATAGAGGGGGGCGGGTGTTATTATGCAAATTCACCATGTGACGTCCCATATAGGCAAATTTTCAGATGACTCACTTGAGGGAGGGACATTATTGTGAGGGGAGAATTGGAAGAATGCGCCAAATCGAGAATTAGAGACATAGATTCTATTACTATAAGTCCACATAGCTATAAAATAACCCGAAACACTGGAAAAGGTCATTTATAAGATAGTTCCCCTTTAAGACCATTGCTGCAATTCTGCCTGGACAGCTCAAAATATTAATAAAGACCGTTCGTTAACCACTGTCTGTTTGGCGCGTTGCTGTATCATTATCATAACCATGCTGGAATATGGATTGGCTACCGGGTATAATATGATGTGTGTAGAGGCATATGATACAATCTATTTTGTTGTCGGTATTAGGCAGCCTATATGAATTACATATAATAGCAGCCAACCCATAGCCTACATTATGCAACAGTAACTTGCGCATATATAATAGCACATGACACAGCCCTGCGAACCCTGCACAATAAACAAACTTGATCATTAATCTAGCTGTTGTATCTTTACGCTTATGAAAACATTAAATAATATGTATAGGCTATAGGCCGTCGCTTTGCATTCATTCTCAAATGGCATTTAATGGCTATCCGACTCCTCGCCATATCCTCGCGGACGGACCAGTATACATTATATCATATCATATTCATATCATAGTTTACTCTATCAGCCCACCCAGCATGTAATACGTTCTTTGTTAGAACTCAACTCGTTATTATTTTGCGCATAGATTGCAGAAATACGGGAACGTTTTGATTTAGGCTTTGACATTGTAAAACTAAATAAGTGAAATTCTGTCATGATATCACCCACACGATAATGCTCTGTGTCCAGAGCATGTATGCTTTTCATTCATTTAAGACACATTTATTGCAAGGGTTTTGTAATACACATACACCCTCTGTTCTCATTGCAATGCATTTTTTATTCTTTCTTATACAGTAGAAAGGGGAAAGAACACTATATCGTGGGTGTTCATATGACTTGTATTCTGCTTACAGCTTCGAAATTCCACTTGTTTCATTTAACGTAAAGCCTTTTAAATATAATCAAAACGTTCCCGTGTTTCTGCGGTCTGTGCGCAAAATAATAACGAGTTGAGTTACGCGGAGCGCAGTCAGTCAGTACACCCCGTATATTCCGATAACGCTATAAACCATGCTGCATTCATTCGGAGAGAAAGACCTATTATTCCAAATGCTATTTATAGGGTTTTGACCATAATTACACTACTGTTGCTATTTTACAATGAACTATAATGAATTACGGTTCATACAGAACATGCCAGTGTTGAAACTAATGCACAGAAGCTTATTTCCGTGTTGTAATAATATATTCTACCAACGGGCGCCAGCTACGCATGCTCCGAGCTGTGCGTAGATATACGCACAAAGTCAAGCACAATTTCAAATTGATAAGTCCCACACTTTGCTTAGAAATGATCGTACACAGGGGTTACGCACATATCTGTGCGTACACAACATTGATAAATGAGGGCCCTGAACTCTGCCGGTGTCTGTGAGGTTAAAATACCTGACCAGTGGACCATCCTAAAAACAAAAACTATACCAAGAGGGAAATGTGGTAAACCTGTCCTGGTCTGAAGTGAATAGGCTCCACAAAGACCTATGCCCTGATGTGCTCCATCTGATGGACCTGGTCCTGTCCATCCCAGCATCCACAGCTCTGCCTGTGAACGAGGCTTCAGTGCCATGAAGCAGGTGAAGACTTGCACACTGCACACGTTACCATTAAGCTCTCTGTGAGTGCCAAGAAAATATGCGTTCACTCACTGCCATTTCCCCCCTGTTTTTGTTGTTGTTTGTATTTAGGTTAAGTCTGAGTGGAGGTCCAAGCTGACCCCTGCCTCCCTATCAGATCTCCTCACAGTACAGCTGACCTCGGAAGACATCAAGGCGTTCGACCCCAACCCCGCTATTGACCTGTGGTGCACAGATGGAGTGCGTATCAGAAGGCCAGGCTCCATGGCGGACCGTGTTGAGGAACTGTCTGAGGAAGAGGACTATGAACTAAATTAGGGCTGGCCGCCAGAACAATTAGAATATTCGTTCCGTTCCGTTGGTATTCTATTACTATTATTATTCCATACAAGGCTGGATGCATTACAGACTCCGCTAACATCCCTTGTAGGTGGCAAGTATGGATTTGTTTATCTTGTCTGAAGTTGTTTTAATATGTTCTTTTGCTTCCATATTGTAAATAAATTCGCAATAAATTATTTGCATTTAAAACTATTAACGCTGACTCATTCCTTCAGTCCACTAAAAATTATGCTAATATTCCTTATGTTGTTTATGATATTAATTGAAAATAGCATATGAGAGTATTATATAGTAATAATAACACATGGCGATATACTAAAAAGCTATTTATAATTTTTGGCTGGTAAAAAATCTGCCTGGCTGGTAGTTTTTTAAATCTACCAGCCAAATGGCTGGTAAGTCAAAAAGTTAAGTTTGTTCCCTGCATGTGGCGTTTCTGAACCCTCTGCTTGACTCCTTCTCTTATGGTCACTGCATCCTTCATTCAAGGGGCCTGTCTTGAAATGTCGTCCCTGGAATAATACTCATTTACTTTCTGTTTGGTTTCATTTGGGGTTTCTGTGTTTTTTGGGGTGGGATTCTTGTCACGACACTCTGCAAAACAATAACAAATACACATGTAGGCTGAGCAGACACGAGGGGGAGATGGCTGACAGCAGCCGATTAGCAGTAGGCTAACGTGGACACTGCTCTGCCTAGACCAACAATGTGTGAAAAAGTTGTGTCTGGAAATATGTTGGATTTTAATCAAACAAGGAGTCATAAAATACTTCTGATTTAAATCAAACAAAGGGGTCATAATCGGACTTAACACACATTTTTGATAGTGTTTTTTGTCTATTTCAGACGTGTAACATCCATAACGCAAAAATGTAACATCCATAACGGCACTTTTTTGTGATTCATTCCTTGAGAGGAAATGCCAGGTTTTCCTGAATGTGCTTTTTGGGTACCTCAAACCCTTCCCTACAAAGTGATAGTAAACATGTTATTCTTTGAAAAGGATATTCACAGAGCTTTCATCATGTGTTCAGTGAGTCCGAAAAGCTTGTCAATTTCCGTAACATCCATAACGCTGTGTATTTTGTCACCTATCTCAAAATCCAAAAGGTCAAAATATTTCTTACTGCAGGCTCATCTTTATCTCAATAAATGTAACTAAAATGTGTAAATTATACTTCAAACAAATGGGTCATAATCGGACTTAACACACATTCGCAATGTAACATCCGTCACTTGCAATGTAACATCCATAACGGTAACATCCATAACACTTGTAAAGAATACAAAAAATAAGACCAGAATGACTAATTGTTGCTAATATGTCATCTTTATAAAAGTTAGCTTTGCTTAGGAAGTTTGGTTGACATTGCATTCCAGATGCATGTTTTATGACAACTTTTCCTGGAAAACGTTATGGATGTTACATTCGCTGTCCCATAAAGGGGCATTATAATAACAGCATGCTTCACCTGCCAATGGAAAGACAAAGTACATAATTGATTCACATATTGATACAACAGCCCTTCATGACCAAAGGTGAGGTTAGAAAAATATCTGTTGATTTTTTTTGCCATTCTGGCCATTCAGAAAGTCATACAATTAGGTTAATCGAAAATAAATTTTTACATCATTGTGTCTCCTCCTGTAGTGTGAAAAAAACATGCATTCTCATAAATATTACGATCAAATCTATTTTGTACTTCAAAATATAGACCTTGATGATACATTTGAAATTGGTTTGGTTATGATCATGTTATTTAAATTTTTTCATGGTGAGGTTGACATTTGCATGGAATTGCCCCAAAGTGAAAAGTGTTGGCTCTGCGCTAGAGGACGCTCGTCCCATCTCAGTTTATGGTTGTTTACACACACCTGCAACTGTCACCGAGCCTTTTAACGGTTTCATCTATATACCTTGTGGTTGTTTGTGTTTTAATTATTTATTTGCAATACCTCTGTGATGTATGTATCATGTCTCTCTATTTATTTTATTAACACATTTGGTCTCCTTTCCCTGTTACTCTTCGAGAGGTCCTTTTGTCCTCTCACCAGGCCTTCATTGTAAATAAGAATTTGTTCTTAACCTACCTGGTTAAATAAAATAAAAATATCAGTTTATGGAATTTGTTACCGGCCTCAGATTTAGGGGAATCTTGAGTCGGTACAAGTGATACACAGGCAAGAGTGCGCTGTGTATCTGTGAATGATGGAGAGATAAGACGTTATTTATTGATTGATTGAATTGAATTGATTGATTGAAAACTTTATTTAACAGATTGCAGAATGGGTACAATACAGTACAGCTCAATACACACAATTGTTAAGGGGATGCAGACCAGAGAAAGACTTTCATCTTGTTTACATCAGGGTCCCCCATTTTCAATTCATCATAACATATATGACATGCGAGACTAAATTAAGAGAGAGGAGAGGACGCAGGCGTTTGTTGTTCGCCGCTTCTCCGTCTGATTTGACATCTTATTTATATACAAAGCCAACTTTTTAGATTAATAAATTTGAGAACTTTTATATTGTTTATATATGTTTTAACGTTTTGTGATTTTTACTCGGATCTCTATACGGATACATTTTTGTTTACTGTTTTTTCGACGGCTGTTATCAACTACACGGGCCCATTGTCCTCCTGCTGTCGCTATCATTTGAATCCTATTCAACATCCACTGAGATACTTCTCCAAGTTCCACCTCCTTCCTCGATGCCATGGATCATCGCTCAGTGGATCCAGCCCAGGGCTAATTCAACAAATAGCTCCCGGCTAACAACAACAGCTAAGTCCAGTGTTGTTTGATATGACGATCGTCTGGCTGTAGATACATGGCTAAACGTGGTGGTAGTCTACACCCTACACCAAGCTAAACGTCAGATTGTTTCAAAGTGTCTTACCTTGGGATTGTTGCACGGTTTTCGACTGATCTGACGGCTGTCAGAGCTTCCTCCTGCTTCGCCCAAACTCCGTTGCTACCGAGCACCAGCTGACTGCCGTTAGCATTTAGCATTCGGCTAACTGTTTCGGCGCCGGTATGCTGAAATACGCCATCCCGCAACTCCTGAGTCTCAACAACTACAACTTCCCAACGCTCGCCACAACAATAAAACAATTTGGACTTCTTCGCCGGCCTCGTTACATCCACAGAAGCACACAGAGGAAGGTTGTTTACTCCCAGCATGAACATGCAGCTATTCCAGTTCTGCCGGTCGCCGTGTCGCAGATCTGACGCGTCATCGGAGCTCTGTGAAACCCCGCGAGACCTCTGCATGTTACCACGGGGAGTAACGCGAGATCACAACCCGCGAAGGATTTCAGAAATCGTGGAGTGGATTCTAGCCTACTCCGGCCCTTACAGAGACTCACCTCATTACCAAAAGTCAAAATAGAACTTCTAAATACACAATCTCTCAATAATAAATCATCCTTCATACAAGACCACATTATCGACAAGGAGATAGACTTCATGTGTCTCACTGAAACCTGGCACCAGCCAGAGGTTTACTTCACCCTAAACGAAGCCTGTCCTCCTGGCTACAGTTACCTGGAGAAAGCCCGCAGCACCGATCGTGGTGGAGGCTTAGCCGTTATTCACAGAAACCAACTGGAACTGCCCCCCTGCCCCTGCCTGTACTGTCCTCATTTGAATGCCTTGCTTTCAAATGTAAACCCCCTCTCCTCATGACAATACTACTGATTTACCGGCCACCTAAACCCAACTCTGTTTTCATCCCAGACTCGGATGCAGGACCTCCTCACCACACTCTGCACAACATCTGCCAATATCATAATACTTGGAGATATAAATATTCACGTCGACACGCCCTCCTGCCACCCTGCAGCTGAGTTTTCTGCTACTTCTGGACTGCCTCAACCTCACACAACACATTGATGTCCCCACACCAGTGGTGCAGTGGCAAATTGACAGTAGGTCAAACGCTCCACGCGCGTGCGCACGCATGCACAGTTTTTTTTGGCTGCTCTCGTCCTGCAGCTGGATACTATTGCCTCACAGCGCGGCCGTCAGCGCGCGGCCCAGAGAGCGCCGCTGGCTCTCCGGGAGTCCGGTTGGATAATGCCATGTAAAAAGCGATTGCGCGTACTTCAGCCTCAGTGAGCGAGGTATAACGCCGTTATACCGAGTTATACCAGCACTGCAACACTGCCCCACACACAAAGGGCCACACGCTCGACCTGGTCATCACAAACTCCGCCCCCATCAACAACCTGCTAGTCTACGATCTGGGGGTATCTGACCACAAGACCATCTCAATGGAGCTGTCTTTCCAGTCTCCACTCAACAAGCCCAAGCGCCAAATCCGTTTCAGGAACCTCAAAAATATCAACCCGGACACCATAACCCTGGACCTCCAGCTTCTCTCCTCTGTCAACTTCTCATCAGCAACTGAGTCAGTGGACTTCTACAATAAATCCCTGAACAGTCTTCTGGATCTCCATGCCCCTGTCAAATCCAAAACAGTCACCTTCGCACGCTCAGCCCCCTGGTACACCAGCGAGCTGCGGAGTATGAAGACTGCTGGGCGTGTCCTTGTGCGGCGACTCAAGGTCTCAGGACTCACTGTACACAAATTGGCCTACCGTGAACACCAGAAGGCCTACTCAAAATCCCCCAGTCTGGCACGGTCCCAGTACTACTCCTCCATCATAAATGACAGTCCTGGAATTCTCCACCATCAACCACCTCCTCAAACCCCAAATATCACCTCACTCTGACTCTTCTGAGGAACAGTGTAGCAACTTTGCCACCTTCTTCAGGACCAAAGTTGACACCATCCGCTCCCTCCTCTCTAGCCCCTCTGCCCCTCCAGTCCAAACAGTGGAACAACAGCCGGCGACTACTCAACCTCTCTGCTGCTTTTCAATCATCCAATGTCGCCCGTTCCATCTTCCGCGCGAATTCACTGCAGTGATCATGACTGCAGTGTACATTCCCCCCCAGGCGAACGTCGGCAGGGCGTTAGGGGAACTACACGAACATCTGAACACACACCAGATCAAGCATCCGGAAGCAGCCATGATAGTAGCCGGGGATTTCAATCAGGCGAATCTGAAGAAAGTCATGCCGTCTTTCTTCCAGCACATCGTCTGCTCCACAAGGGGAGGAAATACACTCGACCACTGTTACACCCCGTTCAGAGCCGGTTACAAGGCTGTACCGGCTCCACCATTAGCGGGAGCAACAAACACGTCGGATCATGCCGCCATCTTGCTGGTCCCAGCATATAAACAGAGATCACGTGACGCCACTGTATTGCACATCGTTGTGGGCAAGACCACCCGCATTTCATTGTATACTTGTATGCCGTGACAATTAAAACTCTTGACTTGACTTGACTATCACACAGCGAGAGGGTGAGGAAATCGACTCAAGTTCAACAATTCGTAAATTGCTTTGGATGAAAGCATCAGCTAAATGACTAAATGTAAATAAAACTGTTACAATGTGAAATAAAATCACAAGTAGAAGGAAGAGTCATTAAAAATATATTATATTAATATATATATAATATAATAATTTATATTATAAGATATATATTATTATATAGATAAAATAAGATATTCCTTTATTGATCCCTTTGGGGACATTTGGGGAGGAGTGCACTGTTCCTGGGGATACTGGGGGTGGACGGAGCAAGCCTCTATTCCATCTCCCTGTTCCAAAAATCTATTTAATATGGTACTCAAGTAGGGCACGTTTCAGAAATTAAACCGATAATAACAGATACTACACTTGATCTTAGCCAAAAGGCAGAGAAGCGAATGGAACGTCTCTCAGAAAGCAAGCCATGTGATTTGGCCTAATTCCCATCACAAGTTTGATCAGAATGCCAACAAAACTATATAGACCTGTAGGAGAAAAGCTCATTTTGCATCAACATTTTAATTGAATACCCTTTCACCAGATTGAGTTGAGGAGGACATTCTCCGTCAGATTGTTGGTGCTCTAGTCTAGATTATACTGCTGGTGGAAGGAGACAGTCGATTCAAAATGCACTCCGTTGTGATCCACTTGAGGCCTTTCATGGAATATTTGTGTAGTTATCTCTCTCTTCCAACATGGCTTCCCAATTTATGTACAGTGGTCGCATAGATAAAACACTGTGAAAGCATGATTTTACGGTTCTACTGTGATCTGTGTACCAGATGTACTGTAGCAACCATTATTTCTTCCAACATGGAGGACGTATTAAGGGCTTCGTCCGTCAAAAGCCTTGACAGGCCTTTTGGTCGGAATTGATTGGTATGATGTCAAGGTGATGGAAAAAAATTGTGTCTAGGTCAGAAATAAATGTAATTACCCTTTGATTAAAGACAGGATAACTGTTCAAAGGCGTCAATTGGTGCTTGTTACTGGCTAACAATGTTAATTACTGCATTAATTTAATCAGGACCTCCTGGACACTTGCCAGCTCCTCCCCCTACATCTCCTGCTCGGCTTATCGCCTCTCAGAAGAAGGAGGGTGTGTGGTGTGAGGGTGTGAGGGACCCGTTTTCAATGTTTAGTAAGAGAGACATTATAAATTAAGAATTGTTTTTAAATAAGACTCATTGGCCTTGGCTCATTTTCTGTGAAGAACATAAGATAAGATACGATAAGATAAGATAATCCTTTATTGATCCCCTTGGGGAAATTCAGGTGTCAAAGCAGCATGGGGGGGGGGGGGTACAGGGGGGGGGGGATACAGAGCATCACAGTCCTATACAGTCCAGTATTTATATACACTTTAGATACAATATAAATACAAATACAATATAATATAAAGAAGTACAAAATACAAGATAGTAGAGTGATATGTGTCTCTAGTACACAATACAAGATAGTCAGTACGGTGATGTAAGTCTCTGGTTCTCAAGTCCCGAGTTCTGACAGTGATAGTTCTGGCAGCAGAGCCAGCCGTCCGAGCCCTTTGTTGTAGAGCCTGATGGCTGCCGGTATAAAGGATAAAGCCTCCATAAAAAAACACATCTTCATTAAATACACACTGAGCCCCTCCCTACATTTATATTACATACAGTAAAGAGCACATCTTCATTAAATACACACTGAGCCCCTCCCTACATTTAGATTACATACAGTAAAGAACACATCTTCATTAAATACACACTGAGCCCCTCCCTACATTTATATTACATACAGTAAAGAACACATCTTCATTAAATACACACTGAGCCCCTCCCTACATTTAGATTACATACAGTAAAGAACACATCTTCATTAAATACACACTGAGCCCCTCCCTACATTTATATTACATACAGTAAAGAGCACATCATTAAATACACACTGAGCCCCTCCCTACATTTATATTACATACAGTAAAGAGCACATCATTAAATACACACTGAGCCCCTCCCTACATTTATATTACATACAGTAAAGAACACATCTTCATTAAATACACACTGAGCCCCTCCCTACATTTATATTACATACAGTAAAGAGCACATCTTCATTAAATACACACTGAGCCCCTCCCTACATTTATATTACATACAGTAAAGAGCACATCTTCATTAAATACACACTGAGCCCCTCCCTACATGTATATTACATACAGTAAAGAGCACATCTTCATTAAATACACACTGAGCCCCTCCCTACATTTATATTACATACAGTAAAGAGCACATCTTCATTAAATACACACTGAGCCCCTCCCTACAGGGGTGTCCCACAGGGGTCAGTCCTTTCTCCGATGCTGTTTAATATTTACATCTACGATCTCCCAGTCACAGCATCCAGAAAGTACGGCTATGCGGACGATCTTGCCATCATGCTGAGAAGACCCACATGGAAGGCACTGGAGGACGGTCTTAACCAAGACATGGACATCCTAGTAGCCTATCTACAAAAGTGGCGCCTACAGCTCAGCACCAGCAAGACCGTTTCAGCAGCATACCATCTCTGCAACAGAGATGCCAAGAGGGAACTGGAGGTATATGCTGACCACAAGCGTCTGGAGTCCCAGCAAGCCCCTAAATACCTTGGCGTGCGTCTGGATCGGACACTGTCCTTCAAACAACACCTCGAAGATGTCAGGGCAAAGACAACATCAAGGGTTGCGCTGATCCGACGCCTCGCAGGTACAACCTGGGGAGCCACTGCCAAGACCCTTCGGATATCCACCCAAGCCCTGGTCTTCTCGGCAGCAGAGTACTGTGCCCCAGTCTGGAGCAGAAGCCTGCACGTTAAAAAAGTTGATGCGGCTACTAACAACGCCCTCCGGATCATCACTGGATGCCTGAAGGCTACACCCGTCTTCCTGCTGCCAGTCCTTGCAGGAATCGCACCAGCTGGCCTACGACGAGAGGCTGCCACTCTCGCCCTAGCAAGGAAGGCAGTGAAGCATGACTGGCACATCCTACACAACACCACAACAACAACAGCACCTATGAGCAGACTCAAGTCCCGCCACCCCTACAACAAGGTGGCACAAGAGATGCTCCGTTCCACCACTGAGGACCTATCCAGAAATGGATGGCTGGCGGCAGCCTGGAAGAGAGAGTGGGAGAGTGCTGGGCCAACCCGTATCCACCACCACATCTGGGATCCAGGAGATGGCGCCACAGGAGACGATCTTCCACGCCGGCAATGGGTTCTGCTGAACCGTTTAAGATCTGGGGTTGGTCGCTTTAAAGCATCATTAAAGAAGTGGGGCCTGGCAGACAGCGCTGCATGTGAGTGTGGAGACCCTGAGCAGACTGTTGACCACATCCTGACCATCTGCCCCCTATACAAACCACCCTCGGAAGCCAGCCTCTTTGATGTGGGACCAGAGTTAAGGGCATGGCTACAAGATACGGAGTTGGACCTCTGACGTTACACGAAAGAAGAAGAAGTAAAGAGCACATCTTCATTAAATACACACTGAGCCCCTCCCTACATTTATATTACATACAGTAAAGAGCACATCTTCATTAAATACACACTGAGCCCCTCCCTACATTTATATTACATACAGTAAAGAGCACATCTTCATTAAATACACACTGAGCCCCTCCCTACATTTATATTACATACAGTAAAGAGCACATCTTCATTAAATACACACTGAGCCCCTCCCTACATTTATATTACATACAGTAAAGAGCACATCTTCATTAAATACACACTGAGCCCCTCCCTACATTTAGATTACATACAGTAAAGAGCACATCTTCAACCTGTTCCACCCCTTAGGGTAGGTACCGACCCCAAAATGACATTATGGTTATAGATCAATATTTTTTGCGATTTTTTTATCAAACGTTTTCAAGTATTAACATCACTAACATGTCACAAAACCATGTAGAATGTATATTATCATCAATACGTTAGTTTAGTAATAGGTTAAAAGTGCCATTAGATCGTTTTAAGTTTTCGATTTTCGATCGTCTATCCAAGCCGGAAAACGGAAATGGACATTTTGAACCATGGGAATTGTAGCCTTTTTGTGGCCATTTTGTAGAGGACATGCATAGCTGTCGACCAGCGTTTTTCCAAACTACACTTCCTGTCAGATACTGTGGGCTTTCAATGTTCAGCGTTCTGAATGAATCATATCCATAACTGTTATGATTTGCGATAATAAGCCACAAAAGGTAACGTTTGACAAATATTGAAACGCAGTTAGTTTCTCCTCCCTATTGTTAGAATGTAGGAACAATTAGATCTGAAATTAGTTTCAAAACGGTTGCACTGTGAGGAAAATAAAAAAGTACACTAGATTACAGTAGATATCATTATCTGTTCTTATGCACGCCTGGTGATACTAAATCCAAATTGAACTCAGGCATTTGAAAGATAATATATGTATATATATATATAAATGTGCGAATTGGCTATAATAAGGTAATGTATAAGCATCTATTCTATAATAATATTTCAAATTGCATTGGTCCGGATGGGAGAATTCAGTACTGTATCTACAGAACCTTCGGTTTTATCATCTTCCCTTTATTAATATCCTTAGATTTTTTTTACACATGATCTCAAGAGGGTACTGAACGAGATCAGTGGCAGGTTTTTACATTTGGTCATTATTATCATCAGATTCATCAGATTCACTGTCAAGGATGCAAAGAAAAATCATAATTCATATTCTCCTTTGTTTCATCATAATTTAAGCAAGCCTAGTAATAGACACAATATTTCTGACACTGTGAATACATTCCCTGAGGTCCATAGATGTACCTAGATACCAAGAATATGCAAATAGCCCTTGTAGAAGTGGAGCAATATTCCATTTACCTATAGGTATATATTTTATGCGGATTTTCACATCATGTGGAACAGGTTAAATACACACTGAGCCCCTCCCTACATTTATATTACATACAGTAAAGAGCACATCTTCATTAAATACACACTGAGCCCCTCCCTACATTTATATTACATACAGTAAAGAACACATCTTCATTCAAAATGCATTCAAGTTGGTCATGAGCAGTAAAACTCCTGTTTTTATACATAAACAGGTTATTTTTAGTAATACTGTGCATGCTCATTACGGGTTTTCTCGGGTTTACCCTCTGCTGGTTGAAGGCCCATCACGAGAATATTCGTTATTTTTTTTTATTAGCGATCTGAAATCATATTTCATCAACCAAGTCTACCGTTGGAAATCCAACCACTCCAGGCACTCAGATGTGGAAAAAACCGCCCCTATCGTCTCCCAGATGGTAATTCACCCTTTTGGATTGAACTCAATGAAAATGAATGAGAAAAAAAATCCCTGACTCCACATTTTACTTCTCACTCATGCAGCCGGGGTCGATCAGCTCCACTAGTGAGCCTCAGAGCAGCGGAGATTATGTGTTTTTACAGTATACACGGTGAATCAATAAAAATATCGATTTTTTCGAATGGCGATCAGGAATTGGAATAATCCATTTGGATACCATCTGATCTCAGGTAAGGAATCTATGTTACCAGTATTAGGATAATCAGACTAGTTTTCACAGAGATAAGCTTTTATGTGATTATGTGATATTGCTGTTTGGCTGTGCAAGCGCTCAGTAACTAGGAGAATCGATTTTCAACTTGCGGCATGAGCGTGCATGCGCACACATATACTATCGATAATCTAGCGTTTATTTGAAAACGATTCATAAATAGGCCGAACAATGACAACGTTCTAGAATATTCCAGTAAAAGGCGATTTTCATGGAATGTCTTATTTTTCCCGTGAAAACGAGTGATTTTCAAAATGCTAGAAAACGGAAATGAAGCGATAAAAAAACAATCTGCTACGACAATGTTGACTGGAAAATTAGTCTTTAATAAGCGACGGGCAGATTAGACACAGCCATAATTTAAAACATAGATTAGGCGATATTAAGGTTAACATTGAAGTGGCCTTGGGCATTCAAGGGGGTAAAAAGGAATTAAGCTTGGGCAATCAAATTGTTAAACTAGATGTTCCAGTAATGGGCATCTTGAATTACCAGGTCCAAAAACCAACGCTTTAATGAGATCTTTTATTTTTAGAGCATTAACTCTTTGGAATAACCTGCCTCAAAACCTCTGCTGCATTTACAGTAGATTCACTTTCAAAAATAATCTTAAATTGTATTTAACACTGTAAAGTATTTTTTTTTGTTTTTTTTTGTTTTCTGTTTCTGTGCTTGCATGTCATTTTAGCCATCTTAATTGTTAGTTTCATTATGCATTGTGTGTTGAGTACTGACTTTTAATAATTTTGCTTTGTGATAATACATTTTTTTTGTATGGACCCCAGGAAGACAAGCTGGTTGCTATGGCACCAGCTAATGGGGATCCGTAATACAATCAAAATCAAAATCATTAAATGCACACTGAGCCCCTCCCTACATTTTATATTAGATACAGTACGTGGTGTTCGGGTCCACTGGACCCAAGAGTGTGGCAATTGTAGGTGAAAACAAGTAAATATGGTATAAATTAAGTAAAAAGGTTCTCTGTGTACCTTCACTGTCTGCCTCCACCTTGTTTCATTCATATTCTTCGAGATAAACATGATTTATTCCATTCATTCAGTCGTGATTATGATGTCTTTTTATTTTTTTTACATCTCATTTTATTACTTTTATTGATAAATGTGATCTAGCAGAGGTAAATGACACATTTATGCTGTCTATATTATTATATGTTTTAACCCTTTCACTACCACACGGTCACCGTCGGTAGTGTGATAGTAAAGGGTTAACCTTCTGTAGTGTGGCAGTGAAAGGGTTAACCTGCTGTTGTGTGGCAGTGGAAGTGTTAACATTCTGTGTATTGTCGCAGTGAAAGGGTTAACCATTTGGTAGTGCGGCAGTGAAAGGGTTAAAATCCCAATAATGAGGCGGGACCATTGGATGAGTAACAAGAACACAGACACCACCAAGGGTTAAAACAAGACAGTTTCACATCCGTCACCTCATCACTGATGAAGATGATGAAGAGTGTCATTTGGTTGTGTGTGACACTGTCAGGACAGTCAATCAGCCAAACAGCCAAACAGCCTACACAGGTTGTACATCAGTAGTTCTTAACAAGGGCAGCCCAGGGAACCAGAACAATGAGCAATAGTTAAACACATATTGTATTCACTAGAAGTTAACTTAAGCCTCATCAGAGAATGTATGAATGACTTCTGATCACAACGTTCCTGTTATCTCCCCACCTGCAATACAGACAGTTTTGGAATTCTGTACTGAATCATATCTAACAGCTAGGGCTGTCTATCCATTCAAATATTCAATCACGATTAATCGCACATTTTCTATCTTTTCTAAAGGGATATTTTTCAAGTGTTTAATTAATACTCTTATCAACAAGGAAGTACATTACATACATTGTGTGCGGAACAAACGAACTGCCATAATAATTATAATAATAATTTAGGACCTGCTCCGAGGTCATCAATTGGCACACATGCGATGCATGCATGCAATTCGTATCTGCGATTAACCCATCCCGTCGTCCTTCCCCCCCAAGGGCAGCCGGGAGCAGACAGGCGTCAACGTGAGCCGCGCCAGGGGACCAATCCAAGTGCTCCTGTCCGTCTTCGTCAAGGACGCCACAGCGTTAGCGATCTTGTTGTTGTGCATGTTTTTCCATTGGGTTTATCTTATCGGGGGGGAAACCCTTGCGAGCACGGGGAGAACATGCAAACTCCACACAGAAAGGCCTGGGAGATACCCCACCTGGGTAACTGGCATCATGGAAACCTGGTCCCCAAGCGGGAATCGAACCCTGGACCTTCTTGCTGTGAGGCGACATTGTTAACCACTACACCACCGTGCCGCATCATACGGTTGTTAGATGCAATACATGTGACGTGCAATGTTTACTTCCACTTCCTATATACAATGTACTGTAATATGTCATCACGTCAACCCGTGGGACTTAAGTGCAACTATCCTGAGTACTCAAGTCTGGTTCGAATTAACGAGACAGTTTGAGACCGAATCAGGCTTCGAGAAACCGAGATAGCCTGACATCAATCATCGGGTTAATTTAAGTACCTGTATTCCAATGTGGATTCGTCCATACATGGCAAATCAAATCTCTGACGGGTCAGTGTAGTGACGGGTCAGTGTAGTGACAGGTCAGTGACAGGTCAGTGTAGTGACAGGTCAGTGTAGTGACAGGTCAGTATAGTGACAGTGTAGTGACAGGTCAGTGTAGTGACAGGTCAGTGTAGTGACAGGTCAGTGACAGGTGACAGGTCAGTGTAGTGACAGGTCAGTGACAGGTCAGTGTAGTGACAGGTCAGTGTAGTGACAAGTCAGTGACAGGTGACAGGTCAGTGTAGTGACAGGTCAGTGTAGTGACAGGTCAGTGACAGGTCAGTGTAGTGACAGGTCAGTGACAGGTGACAGGTCAGTGACAGGTCAGTGACAGGTGACAGGTCAGTGTAGTGACAGGTCAGTGTAGTGACAGGTCAGTGACAGGTCAGTGTAGTGACAGGTCAGTGTAGTGACAGGTCAGTGACAGGTCAGTGTAGTGACAGGTCAGTGTAGTGACAGGTCAGTGTAGTGACACATCAGTGGAGTGACAGGTCAGTGACAGGTGACAGGTCAGTGTAGTGACAGGTCAGTGACAGGTGACAGGTCAGTGTAGTGACAGGTCAGTGACAGGTCAGTGTAGTGACAGGTCAGTGACGGGTCAGTGACAGGTCAGTGTAGTGACAGGTCAGTGACAGGTGACAGGTCAGTGTAGTGACAGGTCAGTGTAGTGACAGGTCAGTGTAGTGACAGGTCTCTGTACTGAGCTCTGTTAAGGAAGGACAGGACACACTCACTGAGAAACATTGCTTTATACTGAAAACTAGGGTAAGCCATTTTAAGTTTATTAGTGAATCTTAAAAGTGAGGAACCAGCTGACTTGATTAAAGGGGCGTGTTTAAAACGGCCATTTTGTTTAGTTAAGTGCCCCCATTAAGGGACTGTTTCCTGTTTACTAGTAGCAACTGATTTGCTGAGTGAGCCATTAAGAGCCTGCCCTGTTTAAAAGCAGAGGTCCAGACTGTGTTGAAATCACTCTGTACTGAGCTCTGTTAAGGAAGGACAGGACACACTCACTGAGAAACATTGCTTTATACTGAAAACTAGGGTAAGCCATTTTAAGTTTATTAGTGAATCTTAAAAGTGAGGAACCAGCTGACTTGATTAAAGGGGCGTGTTTAAAACTGCCATTTTGTTTAGTTAAGTGCCCCCATTAAGGGACTGTTTCCTGTTTACTAGTAGCAACTGATTTGCTGAGTGAGCCATTAAGAGCCTGCCCTGTTTAAAAGCAGAGGTCCAGACTGTGTTGAAATCACTCTGTACTGAGCTCTGTTAAGGAAGGACAGGACACACTCACTGAGAAACATTGCTTTATACTGAAAACTAGGGTAAGCCATTTTAAGTTTATTAGTGAATCTTAAAAGTGAGGAACCAGCTGACTTGATTAAAGGGGTGTGTTTAAAACGGCCATTTTGTTTAGTTAAGTGCCCCCATTAAGGGACTGTTTCCTGTTTACTAGTAGCAACTGATTTGCTGAGTGAGCCATTAAGAGCCTGCCCTGTTTAAAAGCAGAGGTCCAGACTGTGTTGAAATCACTCTGTACTGAGCTCTGTTAAGGAAGGACAGGACACACTCACTGAGAAACATTGCTTTATACTGAAAACTAGGGTAAGCCATTTTAAGTTTATTAGTGAATCTTAAAAGTGAGGAACCAGCTGACTTGATTAAAGGGGCGTGTTTAAAACGGCATTTTGTTTTGTTAAGTGGCCCCATTAAGGGCCAGGTGTTAAGACAGCACTAATTAGTGATAGAGATTTAAAGGCTTGCTGGTGTAGCGTCAGCGAAGCGTCGAGAAACGAAGAGGGACAAAGAGGAGGAGGAGTTTTCCTGGAGTTATCTGCCGAGGGATCCACCGATCCACCTAGTGCTAAGTACACCCTAGTCCTATCTTACACTCCACTCTGAAAAATCCCCCTTTCCCTCCCACTCTGCTATTTCTCTACTTCCTCCCTGCCACTCTTGACAAGACAATGTGTCTCATACCTATATCCACAATCTGCTCCTCTAGAACAGATTTAACCCACCCACGGCAGTTTGCTAGCAACCCGGCTAATCTCTCCTACCCTCCTACAGCCACTAATACACCTGTCACAGTACGGGGAGGCTTATGGAATTGTCAATCAGCAGTCAAGAAAGCTGACTTCATTACTGCCTACGCCCATAGTCTAAATCTGCAGCTCCTGGCTCTAACTGAGACCTGGATAACCCCCAATAACTCATCAACACCTGCAGCATTATCTACAAACTATAACTTCACTCACACACCTCGACCTTCCAGACGGGGTGGAGGCACTGGCCTCATGACATCTCCTTCATGGGCTACAAACGTAACACCACTCCCAGAACTGTCACTCTCCTCTCTCGAATATCATGCAGTATCTGTCTCTAATCCTTTCAATCTCACCATTGTTACACTCTACCGCCCTCCAGGTACACTCGATCACTTCACAGATGAGCTGGACATGCTTCTTAGCTCCTTACCGGAAGATGGTACCCCTCTCCTTCTATTGGGCGACTTCAACCTGCCTGACTCATCTCAGTCAGTCATAGTAGTCTCCCTCCTACAATCGTTTGACCTGACTCCCACTGCCATGCCTCCCACCCACAAAGCAGGCAACTCCTTGGATCTCATATTTTCCCGTAACTCCAGCATCATTAACACCACGGTAACTCCCCTACATGTATCTGACCATTCCTTCATATCCTTCTCACTAACTCTCATGCTTAACCGAAAGGTCTTCACCCCAACTCAAACAGTCTCACTCAGACGCAACCTGCCCTCCCTATCCCCCTCCACCCTCTCCTCTGACATACTATCCGCTCTACCTTTGAGTGACACCTTCTCTGCTCTCTCCACAGAGATGGCAACCTCCACCCTCCTTTCAGCCCTTGCAACCTCCTTCAACAAGCTCTGTCCCCTCGTTGAGAAACCTGCCCGCCGTTCCCCACCCAGTCCATGGCTGACAGATCCAGTGAGAGAACAAAGACAGGTCCTGAGAGCAGCTGAAAGGAAGTATAGAAAGTCACGCCTCACTGCTGACATCGACACATATCACAACCTCTTGTTAACATTCTCCAAAACCATCACTAATGCCAAAGCTTCTTTCTTCCACCATAGGATCGAGGCCTCTGCCAAGAATCTTCGCAAACTGCATGCTACCATGTCCTCCCTCCCCCCTCCCTCATCTTTCTCTGCCGAAGACTTTGCGATCTTCTTTGAGGAAAAAGTGGAGAACATCCGCAGCTCCTTCTCCCAACCCCCACCCATTCCAAATGCTGAATCGAGAACCTCATCCTTCACTCTGTCATCTTTCTCTCCCATTACAGAAGCAGAGACCCTGACACTGGTAACGTCGAACCGTCCGACTACTTGCCAGCTGGACCAGCTACCCTCCCCACTCCTCCAGACCATAGCACCAGACATCCTCCCATTCCTAACTGCAACCATCAACTCCTCACTCAACTCGGGGGTGGTCCCCACCTCCCTAAAACAAGCCAGAGTCACGCCGCTCATAAAAAAACCAACCCTGAACCCTACCGTCATAGGCAACTACCGTCCTGTCTCTCTTCTCTCCTTCCTTTCTAAAACACTTGAACGTGCTGTATCCAACCAACTTACTGCTTATCTCTTACAGAATGACCTCCTAGACCCTAATCAGTCAGGCTTCAGGACTGGTCACTCCACAGAGACAGCCCTCATTGCGGTCACAGAGGCACTTCACTTAGCAAAAGCGAAAGGCCTCTCCTCTGTCCTGATTCTCCTAGATCTATCTGCAGCCTTCGACACAGTCAACCACCAGATCCTCCTTGCGGCCCTCGCAGGAATGGGAGTGGCTGGCTCTGCGCTGACATGGCTGTCATCATACCTCAATGACCGCTCCTACCAAGTGTCATGGAGAGGGACCCTGTCGGCCACCCGCCCCCTGCGGACGGGTGTCCCCCAGGGCTCGGTTTTAGGACCCCTTCTCTTCTCCCTCTACACTAAATCACTGGGTAACATTATCACGTCTCATGGCTTCTCCTACCATTGTTATGCCGACGATACTCAACTCTTCCTCTCCTTCCCTCCCTCAGATATCCACGTCTCTGAGCGGATCTCGGCCTGTCTGTCCGACATCTCCGCCTGGATGACGTCCAACCACCTCAAACTGAACCTAAGCAAAACAGAATTGCTCCACCTTCCGGCCAAATCCTCCCCCCTAACCGACCTTTCAATCACAGTCGAGAATGCAGCTGTGACTGCGTCCCCGACCGCCAAGAACCTTGGTGTTGTCCTCGACGACCAGTTGAACTTCTCTGCTCACATCGCAGCGACGACCAGAACCTGCCGATTCCTCCTGAGCAACGTCAGAAGGATCCGCCCCTTCCTGACAAAAGAAGCCACCCAACTCCTCGTCCAATCAACAGTCATCTCCCGCCTCGACTACTGCAATGCACTGCTCGCTGGCCTCCCGGCCACTGCCACTAAGCCTCTTCAACTCATTCAGAACGCAGCGGCCCGCCTGATCTCAAACCTACCGAAGTCGGCCCATGTCACCCCACTTCTTAGGGACCTGCACTGGCTCCCCATTGCTGCACGAATCCGCTTCAAGGCCCTCGACCTAGCATACCGTGCGGCAAAGGGAACCGCTCCCGCCTACCTCCGGTCAATGGTCTCTAACTACACACCCTCAAGACCCCTACGCTCTGCATCTTCTGGCCGCCTCAGACCTACTCCTATCCAAGCTCCGGGAGGGTCATCAAAGAGAAGTCGCCTATTCTCAGTCCTTGCCCCACAATGGTGGAATGAACTACCCACCCCAGTTAGGACAGCCGAATCACGTCCAATCTTTCGCCGTCGACTAAAGACGCACTTCTTCAACCATTATCTGAATTAAAAAAAAAAACAATTAAAAAAAAAATCTAACCCTAACTAACCGTACTGTCATGCACTTGTCCTAATAAACTAACCTACACTGTAGCACTCAACACTTTGATGAACATTGTTGCTCAGCTGATAGAGTTGTGCCCTTCCTGATGGCTTGTCGTACAGAACTTGTAAGTCGCTTTGGATAAAAGCGTCAGCTAAATGACTAAATGTAAATGTAAATGTAAATGTCAGTGTGGTGACAGGTCAGTGTAGTGACAGGTCAGTGTAGGGTGAGTGAATAGAAATCTGAAAGTTGTTTGGAGCATAGCACATACCTCAATATCTTTATTGCATTAACTTAATTTCTCTTACCTTTTCCATGTATGAATACAACACATCTTCAGGACTCAGTGTTCCCTCCTTCAAACGCTTTGTCAACTCGGTCAAAGAAAGAGATATGATGGTAGGGCTGTCCGTCAATGGATGCTATATGAAACAAGTAAGTTAGACAATGAGTAAGTCAACATACTGACACTACCGTCTATGACTGACAGTACCCTTACGAAACGTTCCTGTGGTAAAGTACGACAAGCTCTGTATAATCTATTGCATTTCTCTGGTAATTGTTTTTTATTATGCTATTGTAAACTACGGGTCTGACCCTTTAGCTCAGCTCGTTAGTGCGGCCGCCTGTGGATCCTATGGTCTCAGGTTCAAATCCACTCGGTTATACTATCATGGTTAAATTGGTTTATATTATCTAAGTACAAAAATGGTACCATGATGATACATAATTTGTATCATGGCAGTACCATGGTCAATTATTAATACAGTGGCTGACGCGGGCGGTTAGGTGGCGTAGCGGAGATTGCGTTCGTCACCAACCCCGGAGCTGTGAGCAGGATTCGCCTGTTCGAATCCAGCTCACAGCTCCGGGGTTGTCACCAGCTTGGCTGGCCGTTCACACTAATACAATTGGCAGTATTAGAGGGTGGGAGAAGCTGGTGGGGTGGGTCCGGGTCGTTGTAAACAGCGACTCCTACAGTTCGGTCGGGGCGCCTGCTAAGCGCGGATGGGACCTGAGTGGGATAGTGTGATCCTTCCACACGCTACACCCTCTCGGAGAATATCCGCGCTGCCAGGTGAAAAGAAGCGGTTGATTGGCTGGACGTGTGTCGGAGGAAGCACGTGATAGCCTCCACTCTCCCAGATGATCTGACTGTGGGGGGTAAGTGCGCAGCGACCAGGAAGGGGATTGGGAATTGGCATAATGACTAACATTGGGATGGGAGAAAATCAGAGGAAAATGGAGGGGGAAAAAGATCAATAAAACATGTATACAAACCTCGATTTCTTTACTACTGTTTAAGGCTGAAAGTGAACCTTGACGTGTCGCTCACTTCTCAGATTGTCTCTCTGCTTTGAATTGATCCTTCTGTGCGCAAAGAATAAAACTATTTTCTTTGCTATCCCTTGACTCGATCTCAATTGTTGTCGAAGCAGTTTTCTTATCAGTCCTGGGCCCTCATTTATCAACGTTGCGTACGCACAGATATGTGCTTAACCCATGCGTACGACCATTTCTAAGCAAAGTGTGGGATTTATCAATTTGAACGTGAACTTGACTTTGTGCTTATGTCTACGCACAGCTCAGAGCATGCGTAGCTGACGCCCAGTGGTAGAATATCGTTACTACGGCATATGCGCTCCTCAGTTCATGCATTAGTTTCAACGCGGAAATAAGCTTTCATGCATTACTCCCGACACTGGCGCATGTTCTGTATGAACCGTAATTCATTATAGTTCATTGTGAAATAGCGACAGTAGTGTAATTATAACGGGCTCATGCGCGAACAAGAGGTTGGTTTGCTTGTTTGGCACGGGGGGCAGACGCAGAACACCTAGTGTAACTGCCGCCGTGTCATAGTGTAATTCAAGTTAAGCTTCAGTATGATGTCATAGTAGAACCGGTTAGAACAGGCTAGAACCTTCCAGAACTGCGCTCCACAGTGTATAAATAGAGAGAACTTACAAGGGTTCTCTCTCTCACTTCTCAACCACCATCAACCACCTAGCCCCTTTCGTGACTGTGATGCACCGAGTGAATCCACAGTCACTTGCTCCTCAATAGGAAACCAACCTAGATTTACCCTGAATGACTGGTTCTGACCGAACCGTTCGTTATACAAGAATCACAGAGACGTTTCAAAGGTACTCACAGTTGCACGAGGGTTTCGGACAGAGATACGGGATGGTTTGAAAGCTCTGCATTGCTAATAAACATTTTAAATAATTTTCATTAGGGATGCCCCGATCGATCGGCCACCGATCGTTATCGGCCGATAATCAGTATAAATATGCGATCGGTGAATTCCGATAATGAGTCATATTCGCCGATCGCGGAAACCGATCAAGCGGAGATCTCACTCGCTGTCTGTCTCAGACACACAGGACCTGCAAACTGCCGCTGCTCCTCCTCCCTAGCCCCGCCAGCACCCGTGTACAGTTTGTAAACACTGAGGACTGAGAGGAGGCTCCTCTGCTCGAGTCTATAGTGCATTCGACCATGAGCTAACGTTAGCTACCTAGCTATCGTTACTGTTTAAACAAAATTACCCAGTCAACTATTCACTTTTAGTAGGCATTGTTTAACTTGTATTGTATTGTATTTAGCCGGCTAGCTACTGATAGCTCCTGATATGAACAAATGCTCCAGCAAGTCTAGTAGTCCATGTTGATACCTCCGTTAGCTTGCGTTAGCTGACGTTAGTTCACTGTTCAAAACTAAATGTCCCATTGAACTAAATAGTTGTCTTAACGTCATCTAGTCGGCTAGCAGTAGCTACAGATAGCTCCTGATATCAATGTCTTATAACATTGATTCAATGCGTATTCGAGCTGAGGGCTTGCTGAATGTGATATGACCAAAGCACAGTAACGTTATACCAATAGGGTCCAGCTGCAGCGCAGGAGAATCCTTGCTGGAGCTGGAGGCTACTAGAGTACACACAGACAGTGAAGCTGTTTGCAGATAGCGAGCATTTTGACTTGTTGCGTGGTGGCGATGTCTCGCAGATAATACAAGTACAAGTCTAATTATATAATATATATATTTTATTAAAAAAAAAACATTATATAAAATAATGTTTAATTTTTTTTTTAATCAAAAACGATCGGTATCGGATCGGTATCGGCCGATATGGCTCACGACGATCGGTGATCGGTATCGGTGGCAAAAAACATGATCGGGGCATCCCTAATTTTCATAAACTGGTCAACACTGCATTATTTCCGGCGTTGTGTGCATGATGCGCATGCGCTGTGATCACACCAGGCAGCCAACGCCGGAAATAATGCTGTGTTGACCAGTTTATAAAAAATATTTAAAATGTTTATTAGCAACGCCGAGCTTTCAAACCATCCCGTATCTCTGTCCGAAACCCTCGTGCAACTGTGAGTACCTTTGAAACGTCTCTGTGATTCTTGTATAACGAACGGTTCAGTCAGAACCAGTCCTTCAGGGTAAATCTAGGTTGGTTTCCTATTGAGGAGCAAGTGACTGTGGATTCACTCGGTGCATTACAGTCACGAAAGGGGTTACAGAACACCCACCTCCAAACGCGATTAAATATTGTTTCAAATAAAAAGCGACATACTATTATTTTGTGTCATGTTTCCAAATAAGATTGGCCACAACGAAATGCTTTCTACTTCAATTTGTTGGTTAGAATAGATTACCTCGCTCCTTTGAAACTTCACTGAGCTCCGCGCACAGACGTGATAATAATAATAACAACAACAATAATAATAGCTTCATTTTATATAGCGCCTTTCAAGAGACCCATGCAAGGTCGCTTTACATAGATAGGGGGGGGAAATAACAAAGTAATAAACATAGTGGACAGACTATGTAAATATGATGATGGGATTCAAGTTCACGTTTTTATTGATCACATAGGCAGTGAGATTCATTGTTCTTGTATATGCTCTCGTATTATTGTTTATATAGGCTACCCAATACAGACATCAAAATAGATTGTATGCCTCTAGAAATCATATGCAGCAGGTAGAAAATTGATGGAAAATCCGTTGCGATTTGGAATAAAATTGAGGAGAACTTTAATCCCTGGGTATTAATCGAACAAAACGGAAAAAGGCAGTCATATTCCAGCACGGTCTTTATTAGTGTTTGCGCTGCCCAGGCAGCAATGGTTAATAGATATCATATCCGTCTGTCAGCCTGTCACGTATTTCTCCATAACACGCTTCCCTCGGCTTAGTCCACTTTTCCACATTTCATGGGGGTGTTCCATTACCGTATATGGTTAATCGGGGCGGTTCTGGTATGCAAATACTTAAAACAGTGCACGAGCTCCAGCTTAGGATCAAAGTGATATTTATCAAGACAGGTGTGCGTAGGACCTGTGTACGCACGTGTGATAAATCCTGTTTTTTTTGTGCGTGCACACATTCTAAATTCTGTGCTTACGTATGAAAATAGAATACTTTCTAAGAAAAATTTATAAATGAGGACCCTGGACTATGGTGATAATAGGCATGCTGCGGCCTAAACCCTTACTTAAGTTACAGTACATCCTTGGACTCCGTCTATCACTCTGCCCTCAGATGCATCACTAATGATAGATACAACACTCATCAGGGGCGTTTTTAGGGTTAGAAAACATTGGGGGCTTCAGCCCAGGGGGGTGGAGGGGGGGGGGGGGGGTCCTTTTTTTTTTTTTTTAACCACAGAAATACGCAATTTTAGAGTAATTAGAGATGAATACTGAATAACTAGAATCATTAGAGGTTCTCAAAGTGAGGTCCAGGTCCATGCGAGGGATCTGGGCAGTCCCCATAGAAAATTCAAAGTTAACAGGACCAAATCATCAGTTTCTTATTTATTTATTTATTTAGCCAGATAAAACATTGATCTGGTCCAAGAAGCCCCAACAGGAGTACAAATATACATATATACACATATATATACATATATATATAATATATATACATATACTGTACATACACATATACACCAATAACAAAATAAAAACACAGTTAAGAATCATACACATAAGCAAATAAACAAACAAACAAACATATGCACAGCCTATGTACAAAATAAATAAACAGTTCATCTCTAGTCTTTACAGTTTTCTTCAATTGCATAAACACTCAAATCAAAAGTATTACACAATTATCAAAACCTTACACTCAAGGAGCAAAATATAGGCCCAGATTTGCACCCCTACAATGTCAGCCTCACTTTTTGCAAAACAATACACACAGTGATTTGCAAAACACTAAACACACTTGCATTACATTAGACACAGAATGTCAAATTACCACATATGAGCCAATTGGTTAAACACAGCCATCAGATGCGCAAACACACCATTGCTTAATTGTAGATACACAATCAGGTTTAAGCACTATAAAAATGCAGCAGGTGAGTTCACCTGTCTTCAACCAAAATGGAAGGAGAGTGAAGTACTGTACACAGAGAACGTGAAAATATACAATACATTCTCTGCATACTTCACTTACAGTACTCTAATCACTGAGAAGTAGAATTGCTAAATGTGTTTTAGGTTAAGCACAGCAGTGTGTGTAACTGGTTCAAACAGAATTAAGTCATTATGTAACGTGTGTTTCATATGGTAACAAAATTAGTCTATGGTTTTGACAAGTGTTTAATTTAGCAAAGGATCTGAGGTGTTCTGATAATTGTGTGTGTGGTTGTGCTAATTGTGTGTTTTGAAACACCGGGCCCCGTTTTCAAAATCATGCTTAGGCAATCGAAAATCATAAAAAAAATATTCGATTTTTGGGTCTTTTCCTGCCTTTGGTCCGCTTTGCATTCACATCTCAAATGAACCGCAGCAGGGTTCACTTGCAAGAGTGAATGAGCTTTCACACCACCCCAAACCAACCGGACTATCCGAGGTTCGATTAAAGCTTATTATAGGACACTGGACATGGGTATGGATGGCTCCAGGTGCTGCTGCGTTAAAGTGCACATCTTCAATATCTGTACTATTTAAAAGCACAGTGCAGGACACACTCAAAGGTTATCGCACCTCAGAGATGGCAGTGGACATGTATGACAGGACAAAGGCCATATGTAATGGCCTTTGGATTGAGGAACATACTACCAGCCAAAGGAGGAAGCAGAAAAGGATGGACGAGTATGTAGTTGAGTCATCTTGTGGCACAAGCTCAGACCTCAGCTCAGGAGATCAGCTGAGACAGAGACTGTTCTATCCAGTCGTGGACAGAATGCTGCAAGAGCTTGAGAGCAGGTTCTCATGAGTTGGATAACAACTTATGAGAGGCATACAGGCATGTTATCCAGCCTCAGACCAGTTTCTCTCAGTGGAATTGCTGCAACCCCTTGCCACACATTACAATATCCAACTATTGCCAGAGGAGATCACAGTTGCAAAGTGTTTCCTGGTCAGGACAGGCAGAGATGCAGTCCCTACTATCCAAAGTGTCTTTTCCCTCCTGGATGATAATAATAATAATAATAATGCATTTGATTTATAAGGCGCCTTTCAGGACACTAAAAAAAAAAGTCCACAAATCGGTGAATGAAAGAATTATAGGATCAAATGAAAACTACTTACTAAAAATGTTTAAAAGTACTAAAAACCAACAAAAAATACCAAACACTAACAAACATTCAGCACAGACAATGGGGATGCTGACATAAAAAAAAAAAAAAAAAAAATGTAAACAATTTTATTTTATTTTTTTTTAGATCCGGGGCTAGGAGAAAAACATCCGGGGCTAAAGCCCCGGAAGCCCAGGGCTAACGACGCCACTGACACTCATCACCGTGTCCTTTATGAGAAGGTTGGTTGGTCCTCGCTGTTGGAGAGGCGCAACAAACACTGGTATTTGTTCATCTTTAAAGCCGTTTTTGGTAAGATACCTAATTATACTACATCATTATTGGAATGGAATTTTGGAACCTATGGAACCCGTTCTAGGTCCCTCGAGTTTGCTGGGAACAGGGTAAATCTACATTTTACTATGATGCCCCCTAGCTCATGGAATGAACTCCAACAGTCCAGCTTGAGATTCTCCCCTCTGTTGCAGTTTAAAACCTTGATCTCCAACCATTGTAAATCAAGTTGTAGGCCTACATGTTTTAATTGATTGTTATCCTTACTTGTCTTATTGTTATGATTTTATATTCTGTGTTATATTTTTAACTCTGTGTGTACACTCAACGTGACTGTAAATGGGGGAAACCTCAGTTGCCTTTCGAGTTTAAATACAGGTTTGAAATTAAATGTATTAAGCTCACCGGACTTGGTAAAACTAAATTTCCACAACAAACGACATTACTACTGTACTTTGATTGATTGATTGATTGAAAAAATGTTTGAACACAGATTGCATAATGGGTACAATGCAGTACGGCTCAATACACACAATTGTTAATGTGATGCAGACCAGAGAAAGACTTTCGTCTTGTTTACATCAGGGTCCCCCATTTTCAATTAATCTTAACATAATATGACATGACATACAGATAGACAGTACTGCTACATCTAGACATTTATGACATACCAGATCTACAAATACAGTACTGTTTGTGATACAAAAAGAGTCTAAAAAAGAGAGTATACAGTATACATTTGACGAAGAAACTGTACATTGGACGAGGTTGGGTAGGTGGGGTGGGGAATCGTCTGTGTAAAAAACACTTACAGACTCTTTGAATTGACGGACAGCTTGCTCTGCCCTCAGCAGGGTCGCTGCCCTTCGGTCTCTTGCTTTCAGAATAGTCCTTCTTGCCCGTTGTCCTCCATTGAGCCATTTGAGCAGCAGGACCAGGGCTGTCAGACACGTCGTCCAACTCAGCTCGGCTCCCAAAACAAGTTGCTTTGCCCTTTCCATCCGAAAGGTCTCCCCTCGCGCTAGCGCTCCACCAGACACACGGACCAGTAAGCTATTAGCTAAGTAGGCTAACGTTAATAGGACCAGCAAGAGCTCCTTCAATCGTCTAGTGAGTAACGTTAACCCGAAACGTAATGTTTAAACAGATACAAGGCATGTCGATACAAGCACAAGCTTTATATGGATATTAGTGATGCACGATATAATAGTGGCCGATATGGTAATTTTTTTACACATCGGTATCGGTCAGATATCAAGATAGGGCCGATATAAAAAAATAAATAAAAATGATTATTTTATTTAAAGGGGAACTATCTTATAAATGACCTTTTCCAGTGTTTAGGGTCATTTTCTAGCTATGTGGACTTATAGTAATAGGATCTATGTCTCTAATTCTCGATTTGGCGCATTCTTCCAATTCTCATCTCACAATAATGTCCCTCCCTCAAGTGAGTCATCTGAAAATTAGCGTATTCGGGACATCAGATGGTCCTCATTTGCATAATAACACCCGCCCCCCTCTAGCTGCCAGCCGAGCGAGAGCGAGAGATAGACCCACGTGGTGGACTTCCTCGAACGGGAGACACGCAGAGTGTTTACAGTTCTCTCTCTCTCGGTTCGGGAGCATGGGCTGTGGCGCAGCGCGGTGGTGGACTTCCTCGAACGGGAGAGGGAGACTGCGTGTCTCCCTCTCCCTCTCCCGTTCGAGGAAGTCCACCACCGCGCTGCGCCACAGCCCATGCTCCCGAACCGAGAGAGAGAACTGTAAACACTCTGCGTGTCTCCCTCTCCCGTTCGAGGAAGTCCACCACCGCGCTGCGCCACAGCCCATGCTCCCGAACCGAGAGAGAGAGAACTGTAAACACTCTGCGTGTCTCCCTCTCCCGTTCGAGGAAGTCCACCACCGCGCTGCGCCACAGCCCATGCTCCCGAACCGAGAGAGAGAACTGTAAACACTCTGCGTGTCTCCCTCTCCCGTTCGAGGAAGTCCACCACCGCGCTGCGCCACAGCCCATGCTCCCGAACCGAGAGAGAGAACTGTAATATATCTCTCTCTCTCTCAGACTGTGTGGGCTGACTGTCACTCAAAGTGCTTATGGGCGGGGCCATAACAGCCTGAAATCCGGAGGCTGAAAAATTATGGTTTTGAGTACTTGATTAGAAATATAAACCAATGCATTTTTTTTGAAAAAAACAGATGTCTTCAATAGACTCACAGGAATTGTGTAAAGTTGCCCAAATAGTGCTAGGAATAGCAATACAGTTCCCCTTAAATAATTATTTTTACACGTTTTGGTCTTAAATAGTTTCAAAATATCAGTCATTTCTGAAAATAAGTTACAAAAGTAAAAAAAAATAAATAAAAAAAATGCGTTTTGGAAAATAGCTCTTTATTTGATTATCATAAAAAAAGTGTTTTCTATACAGAGATATCGACATTGGTAAATATCGGTACCGGCCAGAACAGCAATATTAATATCGGTTATCGGCAGTGATGGGCAAGCTACTTGGAAAATGTAGCAAGCTACACTACAAGTTACTCTCGATTAAATATAGCTCAACTACAATGGAAGCTATCCCCAGAGAAATGTAGCAAGCTACACTACAAGAACATGGCAAAAATAGCTAGCTACAACCGCACATTTTTCTTTTTACTTCATGATCAAGTTTCCACCAAAAAAATAGGCAGGAAAAAAGATTCTCAGTTTGATTGTTTATTATAAAACTGAAACAAGCCCTCGGTCTGGCTTTTTGTGTCGTCCTTTTAACATGAACTTATATGTACAAAATCCAGGAAGGCAAGTTTAGCTGGGTGCAGCCTCTACAAAAGAAAAGAAAGAGACCATTTGGTTTTATCAGTTTTTATAGTATAGTTTGTAGATTACTTTTGATGCAGTAATGGTCTTTTTCTTTTCTATTCTATCTTTATGTATGATTTATCCCTAAACTCTGCATCTTCTGAAACCTGCCCACTTTATCAACCAAAAACACACTTCTTCAATATCTGAATTGTAACTGTTTTACTTCATTTTACTAGTATTATGCTACCATGTATATACTACTACCAACTATGCTAATATGTCTATACTACTACAGTATGTACTCAGAGTATAACACTCAAGCTTGACACTGACAAACAATACTACTTATCCTTGGCTGCTAGATATGTACCACTCCTGCTGACTTGTTGTACACAATTTGTAAGTTGCTTTGAATGAAAGTGTCAGCTAAATGACCAAATGTATTTAAATATGTAACTCACAAAACATTCCATGGCCCCAAAAACATGTGGGGACCCCCCCTGGGGGTCCTGTCCCACAGGTTGAGAACCACTGCTTTTCCCTTGTTTTTTCTTTTCTCCACCCCCATAATATTGTTCATTTTCTGCCTATAGTGAAACATCATCATGATAGCAGCTATCTGTTAGTTAAAGCTGTTGACAAAAAGTGTACTGACTTGTGTGCTGTTTGGGAACAGTTGATTTTCATCAGCTCACCTGAATGTGTTTTCAAGTTAGTGCTGGACGTGTTGAGAGCAGCATATGTTTTAGCCGTTTTTTCAGTCAAACTCATAAATGTGTCCCAGATAGGGCCATGGAGAGGCATTGTTGTTATTGACATCATCATCTTCATCAATGCCATCGAACCCCTCTGCCATTTCGCGCGGACTGGTTCATGTAATCCGTTAAATTGCATTCATTCAGTACGTCTGTGTTTTGATTTTCACTTCCTGCTTTGCGGCTGGAGTCGCGCACTATCCTGCCTCTGATTGGCCTACCCGTAATGTTTTGGCCTACCATACCCAATCGTGAGTCGTCATACTCATATCTAAACCAACCAACCAATCATAGTGGGTTTTTTACGGGGAGTTTTTTTTTCTCCTCACAAATCTTCTAGTCTAGACTGTTTCTCCCGAAAGTAGCGTGTAACGTTTCTCGTCGCTACTTCGTTCTATAAATAGCTCCACTACAGAGACCGCTACCCGGGTTAAAAAGTAGCGACACTACCAGCACGCTACTGAGAATTGTAGTTAAGCTATGTAGCGTCGCTACTTGTAGCTAGCTACTGCCCATCACTGGTTATCGGTATCTGCCACAATTTTCACATCGGTGCATCACTAATATAATCCTTTTTACATAATGTAGATATTATATATATATATATATATATATATATATATATATATATATATATATATATATATATATATATATATATATATATATATATATATATATATCTGTACATATCACTTACCTACTCTTGCTAGTTACACTGCTGGCCAGTATGACTTACTGATTAGCACCATTACTCAGTAGTACTAATTCATTTATATATTTTATATCCAGTTTAATCACCTGTACATTGTATATTACTACTGCACTTTACTGTTACATTTGCACTCTGGTTGGATACCAAACCTATTTATATCGTACTGTACTTGTGCTGTATGACGACAATACATTTGAATCTAATCTAATGTTGTGTTGTTTGTCTCCTGCAGGAAGGAGCTTCTTAACACATTAATGGCCAGACGCGAGATTTCTCGGGTTTGTCATTATTTCTTTTATTCTACATTTGTATTCATTTCAGGCACACAGACCTCGGGGTTACCATAGGGAATCATTCTGAGATCACCAGAGTGCAATACCGGCCGCATCATGCTAGGTGGCAGTATCACCCACCCTTTGAAACCCTCCTTAACATCGGGTGCTTAAATCCCTCCGGGCGATATATTTTGAGTCAGTCTAGTGCAGTGGTGCCCAACCAGTCGATCGCGATCGACAGGTAGATCGCGGGCTGATTTCAAGTAGATCTCGATTAATAAAATTAGATAACATTTTTATTTTTTTGCAAAATCAACTCTGCCTCTCTTTGTTAACTACAACAAGCAATGCTGTTTGGTATTTAAGATGAGGTCGGACTCGGCACTGACAGATTTGTGTTCATTATGCTGCTTTTATAAAGCCTCAAATGACGGCTTACAATATACAATTTTGGCTGGTAGCTCTCGGCTAGGTAAATTAAAAAGTAGATCTTGGTTCAAAAAAGGTTGTGCACCCCTGGTCTAGTGGTTCACCCGATCACATTGAAACACGTCCAATGACCCTCCATGCATGTGTGTGCCGGATTATGTCGAGGACACGATGGACACCAATACTGGAGATCGCGATCAGACAATTGGAATATTATTTTTGGGATACTTCCTAGTAGGGCTGACCCCTATTAATCGATTAGTCGACTAATCGGTCGAAAGGGGCCGTAGTCGACTGGCCAACCTTAGTCGAATATAATTTAAAAAAAAAATATTAAAAAAAAAAATGTCAAAAGAAAAGAGGCATAGAAGCGTGGCTAACGCTAATGGCATGCATACCAGAGGCTAACTGCCTACGAAAACAGGCACAGAGGCACTGAAAGAGGATTTCACCCATCTAATGAACACACTATACTAGACAAATATCAAGATGTATCCATCAGTGGACCAATTGCATGCTTTTGCAGAGGACAAGAAGCCTTCAGTCGACTCCTTCAGACATTAAGCACCCCCCACAGCCCAAATGGAACGATAAAAAAAAATAAAAAAAATACACTTTTTTTTATTTTTTTTAAGCCGACAAATAGTCGACTAACGGCAAATTTTGGCCAATCGTAGTCGACCATCCAAATCCTTAGTCGGGGACAGCCCTTGTAGAGGTCCGTGTTCCTTCGCTCTCCATGTTCAATGTAGAGGGTTCTGTTGCTTCGTCATCAGTGTCGTTCAATGTAGAGGGTTCTGTTTCTTTGTCACCATGGCTCATATCTTATCATAATGTATTTATCCACACAAAGAACGCCTGATCCGTTTTGTTTCTTTTATGTGAATAGTTTATTTACAATAAGTGAACCAAACTTCTCCTCCATTACAAACACCCCAAACATTCCCAGCTGTGACACACCCCTTTCACCCCTGTGCGCACTGACAGCTGACCGATGACAGCTGACAGCTAGATATACGTGCTCGGCTTCCCGCCACTGCGTCATGCCGTCATGTCTTTACGTACTGCAACAAGAACAAAACACAATACTTAGAATAGAGTTGCACCACATTTCCAATACAACACATGCCTATGAACGTCTAGGCTACTCACTACAAAACATATTAACAACCATAACATATGATCCCATTTTCAGCATATGAGAACATATATCTCAACACCCCCACTTGTTCTCATCATCTCAAGCCGAAAATGACGATACTCATATTAGTTTCCAAAAAAGAAACTCTTGAATTTATTAAACTTGAACTTCACTACCGGTTTTGTAAGTATGTCTGCAGCCATATCTTCTGTTGGGCAGTAAACAATATCGATTTTCCCTTCGGTGACTGCCTCACGAATAAAGTGATACTTTACATCAATGTGTTTGGACCTCTGTCTGTTCACTGGGTTCTTACTGAGTGCAATGGCCCCCTGGTTGTCTTCATGAATCTTTGTACAATGGTAGACTCTCTTATCCATGCCATTTAATAGTTGAGTTAGATACATGCTTTCCTGAGTAGTAGTAGCTAGACTGATGTATTCAGCCTCACATGTTGAGAGTGCTACTGTTGGTTGTTTCTTTGACTTCCAGGATATTGCAGGGCCTTGTTTAGTCAGGCTAAAACAGTATCCTGTCGTACTTCGTCTATCTTCCACAGAAGATGCCCAGTCAGAATCACTGTAAGCTATAAGACTTAAGTCTTCATCTGATTTCTTGAAGCACAACTCGTAGTCACTGGTTCCCTTTAGGTATCTCAAAACATGTTTAGCAGCTACTAAGTTCTCTGTTTTTGGATTTGCCAGTGTTTGTGATAATTTACTAACAATCCAGCTAATATCTGGTCGGGTACAAGTCATTGCATAGATCAAACTGCCTATGATCTCACGGTATTCTTTGGGATTAACATTGTTTTTGTCACTCTCCTCAATTCTATCAACTTCCACTTTTAATTCACATGGTGTATATCTAGGTTTACAGTTTGACATTCCAAATCTATCAAGCATTTTTAGAATGTATGTTTTCTGATTCATTTTTATTTCTTCTCCCTTTTGTTCAAACTGAATGCCCAGGAAGTATGATATTTTCCCCAGATCCTTCATGTTAAACTGGGCTTTCATGTTTTCCTTGAAACTGTTCAGAAGTTCGTTACTGCTAGCGGCGATGATTAAATCATCGACCCAGATTAGTACGATAATAGTTTCATCACCCATCTCTTTTCTGTATACACAGTGATCAGATAGATTTCTTGTAAAGTTGTCTTTCTCTAGATGATCATTTAGGAGTTTGTACCAGTTCCTTCCGGACTGTTTCAGACCATAAAGGGATTTCTTTAATTTACATACCAACTTCTTCCCAGTCTCTGATACCTCTTCATAACCCTCAGGTTGTTCTAGGAATATGTCTTCCTCTATAGGAGCATGTAAGTATGCCGTTTTGACGTCCATTTGATGGACAATGAGGTCATCTTGTACTGCGACCTGCATCAATGCCCTTACTGACGTAAGGTTTGCTGTTGGAGCAAACGTCTCATGGTAGTCTATGCCTTCTGTTTGATTGTAACCCTTAGCAACGTATCTAGCTTTATATATTTGGCCTCTTTCAGCATTTTCTTTAATGGCATAGACCCATCTACCCCCCACTGTGTTCCTGCCCTCAGGCAAAAAGGTCAGTTCAAAAGTGTCATTTTCTTTCAGTGAGTTGATCTCATCGTTCATCGCTTGTTCCCATTTGGGTGACTCTGGTGACCTCAGAGCTTGTCTATAGGTTTGAGGGACTCCACAAACCGCCCTGTAACAGTAATCAACACATGTATCGGTTACATCATCATCTGTAAAATCTGATACATAGTCGTGTAAGTATTGTGGTTTCCTCCTCTCTCTTTTTGGATAGCGGCATTTTTCACTAGGACTAGGTTGTGGATCTGCATCGTTTTCATCCTGTTGATCTGTATCTGTATTTACAGTCTCGTCGCTCCCCTCTAGAACCTGACTCTCTGTGTTCTCCTCAACCTGTGGCTGTGGTACATGAGTGCTGTTCTTACTACCAGACTCTCTGTCTTGTGTCAGGAATTCTGTATCATCCTCATCAGTTTGAGTCTGTTGTTCCACACTGTTCTTTCTAATGAATTTTACTAGCCTGTGTTTTGATACCTTTCCTGTATGCGGTTTGTATACTAGGTATGCCGGGCTGTTTTTACTGTATCCCACAAATATCCCCTTTTCACATCTGGGGTCGAGTTTCTTATGATCGTGTTTATATGCATAACACTCTGAGCCGAACACCCACATTTTTGAGAGGTCTGGTTTCTTTCCTGTTAACATGAAGTAAGGGGTATTTTTGGTCCTTTCATTGTAGCATCTATTTCGGATGTGAGCTGCATTTTGTACAGCATAAGGCCACAGTGTCTTTGGTAATCTCTTTTCTAATAATTGGCACCTTCCCATTTCAAATAAAGTCCTAAACTGTCTCTCAGCTGTGCCGTTTTGATGGGGGGAATAGGGGCATGATGTCTCATGTCTTATCCCTCTATCTCTCAACAGTGACTGAAAGGAGTTGCTTGTGTATTCCGTACCGTTATCTGACCGTATGGTCTTGACTTGACCATATGGTGCACTATCTGCCAGGAATTTTTCAGTTGCCAATGTTGTTTCACCCTTGTTTTTGAGGAAATAAACAGACACTGCTCCTGAGAAATCATCTGTGAATGCGATTGCATATCTATGTCCATCTTGAGTAGTTGGGTCAATGGGACCTGCTAAATCAGTGTGAATTAACTCTAGGGGGGCACTAGCTTTTGCATCAGGTTTCCTATTTCTGTTGTTGGTCAATTTTCCTTCAGTACAGACACTACAGTCTATCTTAGTGTTACCTGTTATCTTCATACCCTCTACCACCTTTGGTAATTTCAACACATCATCTACGTTACAATGTCCCATAATCTCATGCCAAGTTTTTACATCACAAGTTAAGCTCACTTTGTCTCTGGACATCATATCATTAATTGAATGATCAACACATGTTTCATTATTTACCGTTTCCAGGTAGTACAGTCTCTCATGCTGCTCTATGCGGAAAACAGCGCCATCTCTGTTGGTGACCAGGTTCTGTCCTTCTTGGAATGTCACCTTGTCTCCGTCTGCTGTGGCTGCTTGCACGGAGAGTATGCTCTGTGGATACGATGGGATGAACAGCGCATTCCTCAGTGTGATTCCGACGCATCTTCCATCTGAGTCCTGTAGGAACACCTCTGCGTCGCCTCGTTTCATTGCCACATTGTTCATCCTGGTCCCGTCAGCTAGTTCCATGTAGTGTGACTTTGGGTCAAATGTCTCGTCAAATCTTATGAACTTGTTTTCCTCTGTTATGATGTGGGATGTAGCTCCGCAGTCTACCATTAATCCGTTTCTTCTGATAGTGTCTGGGAGGAATCCTTGACTCACTGTGAATACAAATGTATGTTCTTCACGTTCTGGTCTGTCCGCCGTCTGTTTTGCGTCATCTCTCTGCTGGGGTTTTCTCCTGCATGTCTCATCGCTGTGTGTAGAACTTTTATGGTAGTTACACCACTTCGCTACACTGGTTCCTTTTTGCCGACACTCTCTTGCTATATGACCACGGCCTCCGCATCCGTAACATGTCACAGATGATACGTTTACTTTCATCACATTGTCGGATTTTTCTTTAGTGTCAAACTTTTCTGTCTCCTCGTAACTCCGTAGTTTCCTCTTGAACTGGATAAACGTCAGTTCATCACTGCTCTGTGTCGTATGGATGGCAAAAGGCTTATACGTATCTGGAAGTCCTTTTAGAATCATGGCTATAATTAGCCAGTCACTAATAACTTCCTTTGCATTTCTTAGGGAAGTTACTGCCTTTTCAGCTCGAATGATATAATCTGTCACCGTTTCACCAGACTCTTTCTTCAGTGACGTTAGTTCTGTGTACAGGGCAATAATTCTTGGCTTACCCTGACTTGCGTAATGACTTCGTAGTATTTCGAGTGCTTTGTTACCGTCATCTGTCGCCTCTCTCATAACCAACGATAGACTTTTGTCATCCAGGAATTGTATTAGCTCTGCGTAGCATTCTTCGTTCTTGTCGTCATCTGGACCGTCCTCACTGGTGCAGAGTATCGTGTCTTTTAGTCCCATCATTCTCATGTGGCCGAGAAACTTCACTTCCCAAAGCTCGTAATTGTTTTCATCTCCGTCGAAAACTAATCTCTGCCATCGTCCTCCTGCGGTACCACCACGTCTGGGCCCATAACCTGTAGAGGTCCGTGTTCCTTCGCTCTCCATGTTCAATGTAGAGGGTTCTGTTGCTTCGTCATCAGTGTCGTTCAATGTAGAGGGTTCTGTTTCTTTGTCACCATGGCTCATATCTTATCATAATGTATTTATCCACACAAAGAACGCCTGATCCGTTTTGTTTCTTTTATGTGAATAGTTTATTTACAATAAGTGAACCAAACTTCTCCTCCATTACAAACACCCCAAACATTCCCAGCTGTGACACACCCCTTTCACCCCTGTGCGCACTGACAGCTGACCGATGACAGCTGACAGCTAGATATACGTGCTCGGCTTCCCGCCACTGCGTCATGCCGTCATGTCTTTACGTACTGCAACAAGAACAAAACACAATACTTAGAATAGAGTTGCACCACATTTCCAATACAACACATGCCTATGAACGTCTAGGCTACTCACTACAAAACATATTAACAACCATAACATATGATCCCATTTTCAGCATATGAGAACATATATCTCAACAGCCCTACTTCCTAGTAAAGGTAAGGACTATATGACATCAATTTCAAATTTCAGCTTGATCCTACAATGTTTTCATATCGATCCAGCCGATCAACATGTGTGGCGTTCAAAACGAATGCCGTTACTGGCGATCAAAGTATCAAAAAAACATAATACCTATTATATACCTTTGAATTGGAAATAGTAGCGTGTACAGGCGAGCAACGCCAACGCTATTAGCAGAGTTCACGTAATGCTCCATAAGACAGTTACCAGGAATTAATAATAATAATAATAATAATAATAATAGATTGGATTTGTAATGCACTTTTTGTTCGCTGGGATCCCAAAGTGCTACACTACATGGTTAAAACAGTTAAAAAAATAGAATAAAATAGTTATTAGTAAAACAAATAAAATAAAATACAGAATAAAAATAGAACATAGTTAATTAAAAACATAGTATAAACAGACAATTTAAAAACAAAGCGCAATAAAATTTAAATAAAAAGCTAACAGTCAAAGGCCTTTTTGAATAGATAGGTTTTCAGGCCTGCTTTAAAAGAGTCCAGGCTCTGTGGTGCCCTCAGCTGGATGGGGAGGCTGTTCCACAGGCGTGGTGCAGCCGTGCAGAAGGCTCGGTCACCCATGGTGCAGAGCCGGGTATTGGGGACCTGAAGGAGCAGGCTACCTGCGGATCTGAGGGTGCGGGTGAAGGATTGTGGAGTGATGAGTTCCTGAAGGTAGAGGGGTGCGTGTCCGTTTATGCAGTTATGGGTGATCGTAAGGATTTTGTAGTTGATCCGGGATGAGACGGGAGCCAGTGTAGTGAGTGAAGGATGGGGGTTATGTGATCGTGTTTACGGACTCTCATCAGGATCCTGGCAGCGCTGTTCTGGATGTACTGCAGCTTTTGGATGCTCTTGCCAGGAATCCCGATGAAGAGTCCGTTACAGTAGTCCAGTCTTGAGGAGATAAAGGCATGGACAAGCTTCTCTGCATCTGACAGGGTTAGAATGGGACGGAGTTTTGATATGTTTTTTAGGTGATAGAATGAGGTCTTGCAGAGGTGTTTTATGTGGGTGTTGAAGGTCAGGTGGGGGTCAAATCGAACCCCCAGATTTGTGACTGAGGGGGAGAGGGGGATTACCTGGCCGTCAAAGGTGAGATGTGAATTAGCCAGGATCACTCAGAAACTATACAATATTCACCACGGTATAACACACAAACGTATGCATTAACATTTTTATTCTTTTTCACATGTTGAACGATAGATAGTTGATGTCAAATGAGCCATAGTATTGTCTCCATAGCTATAATATAGAATATAGATATAGCCCTGCAAATACCGAAGTGAAAATCCCTATACTTTACAGCGCTGGCCAACTAAGTACAAAGATGGGGAAACAGCGTGGCAGTCAAAGTGTTAACAACGTGTCATTGACAGCAGCAGGACAAATAGTTTGACAAATTACTGTTGTTCTGGTAAATCCCTGCAACAGCAGATCTGTCCAATAAAACTGTAAAGCAGCCTGTTACCTGGTTTAGGTTTGTGAGTGGGTGAGTGTACTGCCCTCTGCTGGATACAAAAAGTATATAATGTAAATTCAGGTTATACATGGTGACATTCTGCCCTCTAGTGGTAAATGTGCAGAACACATCTGGAGGGCCAGGGCGTCAACATTGAACAGAAGAGCTGTGTTCAGTCATATAGTTATGATGAGGACGGATAGAGTGGGACCTTTCAGCTCGCTATAAGGTTTTCATTTGGATTTAAGATGTCCCACCACGGCCTAAAGGTCTACTCACATGGAGCAACATTAAACGTTATGCTTTAATCTCCAGAATGACCTCCTAGACCAGGGGTCAGATGATCTTACAGAATTACCTCCTAGACCAGGGGTCAGATGATCTCTTACAGACCAGGGGTCAGCAATTAAGTTTGGCCTCGGGCCACATTATGGCGGGCCAGAAACAAAAACAATGGCTAATTTTATATATTGATAGTGGAAACATTTTAACTCTGTGACAGACCACCGTATAACTAAGGCATACATTTGTGGCATAATAAACTGTAAACGACATACACATTTGCACTGAACATTATACCTTTGTCTTTCTGCTATTTTATTATAAAACCAGAGACAAGCGTCTCTCTCTTATCGGTCTAACTTACATTAGAGTTCACATTTGAAAATGTGTTTAAATAGAGGCCTTGTACTGAATGTTTGTGTATTTCTTTGTCTTCCAACATGGCTGCCTGTAACATAGCAGCCATTGTTTTGAACATGGCAATGGAAGGGACAACGGTTGCTATGTGCAAAACGATGGTTGCTATGTGTAGATATTTGAGAATTATATCAACAGGAAAAGCCAGTGGAACAGTAATATGCTTTTCCAATGTTTCACATCTCAACCTTGCTGCTCGACCAAAAATAAAGGGCACATCAAAGCCTCTCTCTCTCCGATTGCTTAAAACAATCAATAACGCACGACACCAACACTTCACAAACACTGGTCTTATAATGTATGAGGGTGCAGGCTATGACAAAATGCAGTATGCAATGCAACACACTAAAGACCCTTTCACACATGCTGCATGTAAAATCTAGTTTTTTTGCTTATTTCACACTGTATTGAATACCATTGATTAACCCCAATTCATTTAATTTCAAACCTTTATTTTAACTAGAAAAAAGTTACGGTTCCCCTCATTCGCAGCAATGTCGGGTATAACAAGAAATATTTTAAATAGATATTTAAATGATAATCTTCATACACAGGAGGAGATATTGTCTCTTTCTGCAGGACGCAATCTTTCAAAACTTTAAAATGCATTGTTGCATCTATATTTAGCACATATGATAGAATAGAAAATAGAAAATAAACGAAAAAAAGTAATAACAGTACTCAGTATAACAGTACTCAGTATAGCAGTATAACAGTACTCAGTATAGCAGTATAACAGTACTCAGTATAACAGTACTCAGTATAGCAGTATAACATGCAAATAAAATACCATTACCACCAGACAGAAAAGGGCATTGTTAGACTCTGAGGGGAAAAGGGCAGATGCTCAAGCACCCCTTGGGCCCTATGTGTGTGAAGAAAGACAACTATTGGAAGAGAGGACTAGAGAGAAAGGCTCTATTTAAACCATGAAACTGGTGTTTGAAGATGGGTGTCAGAAGTTCTTCTGATGCAGATCACATTAGTTGGATTGCTAGATGTGTTGTTAAGTATGTTGAGTTTTTAAGCAGATTTCTACACAATTTTAATCTTTAAATCTTGAGATTGTCTGAAGCTCATCCCATGCTGGTCACAGTGGTAGGGTTTCTCTCCTGTATGAATTCACTGTGAGAGTTTCTCTCCTGTATGAAGGTGCTGGTGTGTCTTTTAAATTGAATGAAATGTTTCCTCCACTGTCTTTAAGGCTTCTCTCCTGTATGAATGCGCTGGTGTATCTTTAAGTTTCCAGGGGTACTGAAGCTCTTCTGACACTGGTCACAGTGGTAAGGCTTCTCTCCTGTATGAGTGCGCTGGTGTGTCAGTAAGTTTCCAGACTGACTGAAGCCTTCCCCACACTGGTCACAGTGGTAAGGCTTCTCTCCTGTATGAATGCGCTGGTGTTTCTTTAAGTCTCCAGAGGTCCTGAAGCGCGATCCACACTGGTCACAGTAGTAAGGCTTCTCTCCTGTATGAATGCGCTGGTGTTTCTTTAAGTCTCCAAGGGTCCTGCAGCTCTTCTCACACAGATCACAGTGGTAAGGCTTCTCTCCTGTATGAATGCGCTGGTGTATCTTTAAATCTCCAGAGGTCCTGAAGCGCGCTCCACATTGGTCACAGTAGTGAGGCTTCTCTCCTGTATGAATGCTCTGGTGAACCTTTAAGCCGTAATATCTACTGAAGCTCTTCTCACATTGGTCACAGTAGTAAGGCTTCTCTCCTGTATGAATGCGCTGGTGTTTCTTTAAGTTGGACTTCTTGATGAAGCTCTTCTCACACTGGTTTGACTTGTTCATATCTCTGCTTGTCGTTGGGGAGCAATGCAGCAATTGTACCTGGAGAAGAGAGAAGTACACCAATGAAATCCATGTATTGATTAGCATATTGATCAATAGTTTGTAATATGTGTATGAATTAAGATCACTTTTTTTCTGTTTCTTTCAAGTCTTATAGTATCCAGCATATTGCCACCCTCCCAGCACCAAGACAACTGTTGGCATTGCAGCCTTGATGCTGCTCGTTAATCCTGTTGTAGCCTATATTGTGAAGAGAGTGAATGTAATATTTAATTGTGAAGAGAATTACGTCGCTGCAGATGCTAGCAGTTAGCTGACCATTATTATAGTAAAATCACATGTTTACCTTCTTCATACTTTGTACCCTTTAACCTCCGTCGGACCGCTCAGGCTAAAGAGGTTAATTAACTAGAAGCAATTTAAAGTAAAGTAAAATTAGGCATTAGGCATCTGTCACTCAAAGTGCTTATGGGCTTATGTCTTCAATAGACTCACAGGAATTGTGTAAAGTTGCCCAAATAGTGCTAGGAATAGCAATGCAGGTCCCCTTTAAACAACTACCAATGTAATTTTCTTCCCCATCTTACCACTGACAATCTCTTGAGCGGGATTTCCAAGAGTCTTGTCTGTAGTTTAGCTCCACTCTTCTCTCCAAGCTCCTCATAACCTTGGATTACAAACCAGTCTGTGTCCTTCTCTGAAACAGAGAACCGTCGTATTTGTATTCGTTTATTAAAAATGATCCCATTAGCTGATGCCAATGGCACCAGCTAGTCTTCCTGGGGTCCGAAGTCCCACATATCCATATATACACATACAAATATACATATATACGCACACATATACATACACACTATATACATACATACATATACACACACATATTCAGTATATAAACAAAACAACAACCTAACTTATTACAATCATACAAAAAAAGACATACAAAAAAACAATATTGCACATGAAAGATGAAGAGCTAATGCTTGCCTGTAAAGGGCAGCATTACCATCTTCAGCTTGTCACAGCTAAGAAAATAATAAGAACAAATAATTAAAAACAAAAATAAATAACCACCAATACTGCTCACTAGCCAAGTAATAACGCTAGTTAGCCAGCGCCAGCTAGGTACCAACGCCAGCTCACAGAACGATAGCCACGCTAGTTAGCCAGCGCCAGCTAGGTACTAACGCCAGCTCACAGAACGATAGCCACGCTAGTTAGCACCAGCTAGGTACTAACGCCAGCTCACAGATCGATAGCCACGCTAGTTAGCCAGCGCCAGCTAGGTACCAACGCCAGGTACCAACGCCAGCTCACAGAACAATAGCCACGCTAGTTAGCCAGCTAGGTACTAACGCCAGCTCACAGAACGATAGCCACGCTAGTTAGCCAGCCAGGTATCAACGCCAGCTCACAGAACGATAGCCACGCTAGTTAGCCAGCGCCAGCTAGGTACTAACGCCAGCTCACAGAACGATAGCCAAGCTAGTTAGCACCAGCTAGGTACTAACGCCAGCTCACAGAATGATAGCCACGCTAGTTAGCCAGCGCCAGCTAGGTACCAACGCCAGCTCACAGAACGATAGCCACGCTAGTTAGCCAGCTAGGTACTACCGCCAGCTCACAGAACGATAGCCACGCTAGTTAGCAAGCCAGGTACCAACGCCAGCTCACAGAACGATAGTCACGCTAGTTAGCCAGCGCCAGCTAGGTACAAACGCCAGCTCACAGAACGATAGCCACGCTAGTTAGCCAGCGCCAGCTATGCACCAACGCCAGCTCACAGAACGATAGCCACGCTAGTTAGCCAGCGCCAGCTAGGTACCAACGCCAGCTCACAGAACGATAGCCACGCTAGTTAGCCAGCGCCAGCTAGGTACTAACGCCTGCTCACAGAACGATAGCCACGCTAGTTAGCCAGCGCCAGCTAGGTACCAACGCCAGCTCACAGAACGATAGCCACGCTAGTTAGCCAGCGCAAGCTAGGTACCAATGCCAGCTCACAGAACGATAGCCACGCTAGTTAGCCAGCGCCAGCTAGGTACCAACGCCAGCTCACAGAACGATAGCCACGCTAGTTAGCCAGCGCCAGCTAGGTACTAACGCCAGCTCACAGAACGATAGCCACGCTAGTTAGCACCAGCTAGGTACTAACGCCAGCTCACAGAATGATAGCCACGCTAGTTAGCCAGCGCCAGCTAGGTACCAACGCCAGGTACCAACGCCAGCTCACAGAACAATAGCCACGCTAGTTAGCCAGCTAGGTACTAACGCCAGCTCACAGAACGATAGCCACGCTAGTTAGCCAGCCAGGTATCAACGCCAGCTCACAGAACGATAGCCACGCTAGTTAGCCAGCGCCAGCTAGGTACTAACGCCAGCTCACAGAACGATAGCCAAGCTAGTTAGCACCAGCTAGGTACTAACGCCAGCTCACAGAATGATAGCCACGCTAGTTAGCCAGCGCCAGCTAGGTACCAACGCCAGCTCACAGAACGATAGCCACGCTAGTTAGCCAGCTAGGTACTACCGCCAGCTCACAGAACGATAGCCACGCTAGTTAGCAAGCCAGGTACCAACGCCAGCTCACAGAACGATAGTCACGCTAGTTAGCCAGCGCCAGCTAGGTACAAACGCCAGCTCACAGAACGATAGCCACGCTAGTTAGCCAGCGCCAGCTATGCACCAATGCCAGCTCACAGAACGATAGCCACGCTAGTTAGCCAGCGCCAGCTAGGTACCAACGCCAGCTCACAGAACGATAGCCACGCTAGTTAGCCAGCGGCAGCTAGGTACTAACGCCAGCTCACAGAACGATAGCCACGCTAGTTAGCCAGCGCCAGCTAGGTACCAACGCCAGCTCACAGAACGATAGCCACGCTAGTTAGCCAGCGCAAGCTAGGTACCAATGCCAGCTCACAGAACGATAGCCACGCTAGTTAGCCAGCGCCAGCTAGGTACCAACGCCAGCTCACAGAACGATAGCCACGCTAGTTAGCCAGCGCCAGCTAGGTACCAACGCCAGCTCACAGAACGATAGCCACGCTAGTTAGCCAGCGCCAGCTAGGTACTAACGCCAGCTCACAGAACGATAGCCACGCTAGTTAGCCAGCCAGGTACCAACGCCAGCTCACAGAACGATAGCCACGCTAGTTAGCCAGCGCCAGCTAGGTACTAACGCCAGCTCACAGAACGATAGCCACACTAGTTAGCACCAGCTAGGTACTAAGGCCAGCTCACAGAACGATAGCCACGCTAGTTAGCCAGCACCAGCTAGTTACCAACGCCAGCTCACAGAACGATAGCCACGCTAGTTAGCCAGCTAGGTACTAACGCCAGCTCACAGAACGATAGCCACGCTAGTTAGCAAGCCAGGTACCAACGCCAGCTCACAGAACGATAGTCATGCTAGTTAGCCAGCGCCAGTTAGGTACAAACGCCAGCTCACAGAACGATAGCCACGCTAGTTAGCCAGCGCCAGCTATGTACCAACGCCAGCTCACAGAACGATAGCCACGCTAGTTAGCCAGCGCCAGCTAGGTACCAACGCCAGCTTACAGAACGATAGCCACGCTAGTTAGCCAGCGCCAGCTAGGTACTAACACCAGCTCACAGAACAATAGCCACGCTAGTTAGCCAGCCAGGTACCAATGCCAGCTCACAGAACGATAGCCACGCTAGTTAGTCAGCGCCAGCTAGGTACTAACGCCAGCTCACAGAACGATAGCCACGCTAGTTAGCCAGCCAGGTACCAACGCCAGCTCACAGAACGATAGCCAGTTAGCCAGCACCTGCGAAATCGAATGCCAAACTGATGATATCAGGAGCCATCAGTAGCTAGATAACATTAGACAACGCCGCATGCATTAATAAACTAAAGTGAATAGTTCGTTGACTGGGTAATTTTGTTTAATGCTTCAGTTATGTTGAAAGAGGAGCTCCAAGCTGCTCATACACTAGACTCTTGCCGTAATGGTTTGTTGACGTGGGTCTGTGAGGAGGAGGAGGGGCAAGTCGTGCACTACTGCAGCAGATTTAGGAGTCTGATCTGACGGTCACAGAGCTGAGGGAGCGCGCCCAGTTAGCTGTAGAAATCCATAGATTAGCCGCACCGTTATATAAGTCGCAGGGTCGAAAAATGGGGAAAATGGGGGGGGGGGGGGGGGGGGGGGGGGAATCGGCTTATAGTCCGAAAATATCGGTATATAAAAACTCAGGCTTAGAGGCGTGGATGCTGTTATTGTAGAATGTGACTGTATTTAAGACAAGCCTTTTATTTACCGATAGCCATAAGAGTTCCCTATGCATACTGTTTATGTCCGTTGTTATGGGGCAATGTAAGACTAGTCTGGCAGCTCTGTTCTGGATAATTTGTAGTTTCCTCTGTGCACTGTCAGATGCAAAGGACCAAACAGGTGAGCAGTAGTCCAGGTGGCTTAAAATGAATGACTTAACGACCTGTCCCAGAATATGTGGTGGAACATAAGGACGGCATTTTCTTGCCATATAAATGCCATTACCCATTTTCTTAGCCACTGTGTCAATGTGCTCTACCCATGGCAGTCGACTATCTATTATGACTCCCAGTAATTTAACCTTATCAACCTGTTGTATGGGTTCACCAGACAAGTGCAGACTCAGTGTAGGATTGGCTAATAGTTTGTGACTGGTTCCTATGATAATTGATTTGGTCTGGTCTTTGAGATGTTTAATACCAGCTTATTTAGTTGTATCCAATTAGTTACTGCATATAACTCTGTAGATAAAACTTTGTGTAGATCACCACTAGTGTTTGCAGCATAATACAGTGTGGAATCGTCCGCGTACATTTGTATACTTGCTTTACACAAAGCAGATGGTAAGTGATTTGTGAATATAGAGTACAGGAGTGGTCCAAGACAGCTGCCCTGTGTCAAGCCACAATCTAGCCCTTTGCAGTTAGACATGCTGCCATTGTAATACACTTTGTCTTCTAACATCTTGGAATTCTATGTTGAGGAAAATACTAAATCTATGTTGAGGAAAATACTAAATCGATGTTGAGGAAAATACTATATGTTGGGGAATACTATATCCATGTTGGAGAAAATACTACAGATGTAGTGAAGATGTCCCCGTTCTCTCAGTTAGTTTACTATGTGTACAGATGTAGTGAAGATGTCCCCGTTCTCTCAGTTAGTTTACTATGTGTACAGATGTAGTGAAGATGTCCCCGTTCTCTCAGTTAGTTTACTATGTGTACAGATGTAGTGAAGATGTCCCCGTTCTCTCAGTTAGTTTACTATGTGTACAGATGTAGTGAAGATGTCCCCGTTCTCTCAGTTAGTTTACTATGTGTACAGATGTAGTGAAGAGGTCTCTGTTCTCTCAGTTAGTTTACTATGTGTACAGTACAGATGTAGTGAAGAGGTCTCTGTTCTCTCAGTTAGTTTACTATGTGTACAGATGTAGTGAAGATGTCTCTGTTCTCTCAGTTAGTTTACTATGTGCTGCAATCAAACTACAAAAAAGCAAGCTTACAGAAACAAGTATCTTATAATGATGTCACAATAATATTACTTAAGAGGGCTAGATGGTGTAGTGCAAGTAAGATGTTTATGGCTGAAGGACTTCCATCCCAAGCTGTCTTAAGAAATTGTATGTAGAAATGTATTTGCCGGGTAAATTACTGTAAATGAGATCATCTTGGTTTTGTCCTTCAATCCCAGGAAACACTGAGACAGTTGTCTTTATGTAAGACTCTGCATTTTCTTTTCTTATCTTTTAAACTACGTTTTTTATGGTGCTTTTATATGTAATTTATTCTATGTATCGTCTTTTATATGGACCCTGAGTCCGTAATCAAATGTAGATTGATTGATATCCATGAGGTGTTTAGGAATGATAGAAATTAAGAACAAAATTACTTTAAAGAATGTAAGGAATGTAAATTAAGTGGTAAAATGATCACCTCTGGCGAGCTCGTCTATGTCCAGCAGACCATCCTTGTTGCCACGGGTGATGGGAAGCGTGTGGACGTCTGGACAATCCATTAGGGGTTTCTCTAGACGTTGACACAAAGATGCCCAAAACAAAATTCATCATGGTGGGCACAGTGGATTATTTGCCAAAAAAACTAAAGGCTAACTTACAGCAGGTTAAGAGAAAAAGATACCTTTGTGTCATGGTTCATAATGTACCGACAATGGCCTACATCTGCCAAACTTTCTTCTAGTACTGTACTTGTGCTGTATAATGACAGCTAATCTAATCTAAGCCTCCTAGCTCTCCAAACCATGCAACATAAAGTATGTACTGATCACAGACAGGTAGGATAGTTCTATGTATTGATCACAGTGCTTTACAGCAAGTAGAGTGAAAATCTATTTATTGTGGTCCCTCGCCATAGCAGCTTCCAATAATAAAATACAATACATTTAGTATAGAAAAAAATAAGATGACTAAAATAAAGATGACTATATACAGTTCTAAAAAGTGTGCAGTGCAATACGATAATTTTAGCTTAGAATAAAATAAGATGACTAGAATAAAGAATACTATACAGTTCGAAAAGTGTGCAGTGCAGATCAGGATGTAGATATTCAAAAGATTTAGGTTGTACACATAAAACAGTTCAGTGGATAGTATAATGAGAAAAAGAATAGACCCACACACTTTCAAGATAGTTAAATCAAAACACTACACCATCCCCTTAATTTGGAATGATGTAAAAAAAAATGGACAAATCAATAAGACATTAACCTTTTTATTTTCCATTTAAAAACTAAATAGAATGCAGGTACAAAAATACAAACAAATCACACTACCTACTGTATAACCCTAATCCCCTCGCGCTATACATCCCAACCCTAGTCCACACCCTCATCCACCACCCAACCCCTCATCCACCACCACACTTCCCAGGCAACACTGAGTCATCAGCCCATATGTAGCCCTCTCCTCAGTTTCCTTAGAAACCTTTGCACATTGTTTCATAACAATTTACTCAAGCCTAGTAATAGACACAATATTTATGACACTGGGAATACATTCCCTGAGGTCCATAGATCTCCCTAGATACCAAGAACATGCAAATGGCCTTGTAGAAGTGGAGCAATCTTCCATTTACTTAGGTGTGTATTTTTAGGCAGATTTTCAGAGATTAAGAGGTAAAGAGGTTAAAATCGGATCGGATCTGATTGAGATTAAAGATTTTGAACTACTGGGCACTGAACATGGAGAGACCAATCGCAAATCAATCTGCACTTTCTCGGCCAAGCTATAGTAATTTTTCCCGCACCTACTCCCCAAACTCTGCATGCGCAGATTGATAAACCTAGACATCTGGACAATCCCGAGACTCCGTGGGCAATCTGCGCATGCGCATGGGGAGTAGGTGCTGAGAAAGTGACTATAGCTCGGCCGAGAAAGTTCCGATCGACTTGGGATTGGTCTCTCCATGTTCAGGAAACTCAAAGTAAACATAATTGTACTTACAGATGTTGTGGTGTCCACAGTCTGATGTCTGTTTCCACAAGAAGAAAGTCTTGGTCCAGTAGAGTTCTGCCACAGAGAGACTTCACACTGTAAACACACAAAGCGTTTGTTGAATAATCCAGGAATTTATGTGGAGTGTATCGAGGCTCGTGTTGATGACGTGTGTGGTGACGTTGAACCTCACGTGCCGGTCGTACCACGTGACTGATTCAGGACATTTGGCACGCGATTCAAGATATAAGGGGCAACGAAGCGCAATAGTCTCCTATGACTAGGGTTGGGTACCTTTCACATCTGAATCGATACCGGTACCCAAGGGTACCTTTTTTCTGTACTTTAGTCTCTAAAAATTATATCTATATACGAAGTGTTGTAAAAGAAAAAATCCAAACTTCAAATAATTTATTATCATTATTATTTATTTAGAACAATTTGTATAGATATAATATTGCAGCGAGCGTTGTCTGCATCTAGCTTTGTAAAGTGTAACAACACTTGCGACCGTTTTCGGCTTGCCATTGCCCCGACTGCTTTGTTGTTGAATCAAGTCAAATTCTAGGTAAGTGCGTATTGTGCGTGTGAACGTGCGGCACACTTCATAGGTTTCATTTTGCGGTAAACGAAACGTTGACGTCATCAGACTTTTAAAAAATGTATTTGGCACGGGCGGTTCTTACGTGAATCGGTCGGTACCCTTCATTCGGTTCGGTACCCATCCCTACCTATGACCTCACATTGTGTTGACTTAGGCATTTATTGCGCGTTTGTTTGCTATCTGTTCAACTAACTGAGCTGATCTCTCTCCTAAGTATTCACATAGTAATAACTAACTGAGCTGATCTCTCTCCTAAGTATGCACATAGTAATAACTAACCGAGCTGATCTCTCTCCTAAGTATGCACATAGTAATATTAATTAATGTGACAACACAGCATATCCCTTGTTGTAATTTCTGTTACTTTAAAAAGTGAAGTGTCTGTTGTGTTCAAAATAACTTGGATACAACAATAACACCTCACCGATGCTGAGGCATTAAAGAGCCTTGCATGAGAACAAGGAGACCAACCAAGGTGGACCCAGCTCAGGTAAGCCATTTTAGGATGCAAATGTAACCTGTGTGTTACATCTGCGTTGTCTCCGACTCAGCTTCTTCCCCCAGGCCATCAGAACACTGAACTCTCCACTCACAAACACACATGAGAACACACACACGCGCGGCAACCGCTAAAAAAAAATCACTGTTTACTAGTGTATATAAGAACCAGTTTCTCAGGAACCTAGCATGTCTTTTTTCTATCATGCATATCTTGTGTCTTATCTATTTTATTTTTTCTATGCCTATTTTATTATTGTATTTTAGCATCAATTTTAGAGGACGATGATCTTGACCTGGACAGTAAAGCTGATAAGAGTCTACATTTCTGTGTTGATGATGCCATCCCCTGTAAAATTATTAAAACTTTCCCCAATGATAAACCTTGAGTATCTAGGGAGGTGAAAGCTGCAATTAACCGAAAGAAGAGGGCATTTCTTAGTGGTGATAGAGATATGATTAAACATAGGGCTGTCGCGATAACCGCATCACCGCAATCCTGCGGTGTGTCAAGTGACCCGTGGGATGTAGAACAGACAACTGCGACAACCGCGGGTAAAATAAAAAGGGGCGTCATCATTTTTAACTTCATTTAATGACGAGACGTCCGTTTTCCAGTAGCATGAGCTAACTTCACATTTCCATACAGTTTACAACTCACAGATGAAATCAGGATTTATTTTCATATCCCGGACTCGAGCCCCCAATGTATACCTTTTCCTGTATTAATCTGAACCACAGTAGAGTACAGGGGAGTAGGGATGCCCCCCGGACCCCGGTTTTGAACGGGAACCGGTACTATATTAGAAAATACCGGAGTATTTATAAGCTCCGACGTCCTCGGTACTGCTATCGATACTCTAGAGAAATTATTATTATTATTATTATTATTATTATTATTATACCCGCCCTGCTGTTCTTAGCACCAATCGGCAAGCGTGTATTCGTTTTTTACTTCCAGAATGTCCAGAATTTTGACGAGTGCTCACAACAACAAAGCTACTAACGTTAGCTCCCCGCGGCCGACGAGTAGATTACCAGCGCTCTGCAGGATGACTAAACGAGGCATAATGATTTTACTGCAACGAATGTTATAATAAAAGCCTTTCCATACATCTGTCTGATTGAAAACTTTATTAACAGACCGCAGAATGGGCACAACTCAGCACGGGCTGAGATATGAACGAGTAATGCTTGCTATCTATCTAGGTCGTCCTCGGACGTTGCTATGTTCGGGTAAATACGCTGATGTTATTGAACGTGTAACTATATAACGTTAATGCCACAAAACGAATGCCTTTGTTAATCATAAGTAGTAACTTTGATGCAGTAGTGTGTGTGTGGGGGCGGCGTTGTTCAAAAGTTTGAACGTGTGGACCAGATTGACGCGACACAATCCTCTTGGGCAAAACATCACGATATCCACGATACGATACGTACGATATTGGCTTTTTTACCGATACCGATATTGTCCAACTCTTAATTTCCGATACCGATATCAACCGATACCGATATATGCAGGGTCCCCCCCCCCAAGAAAATGGAATAATTTCAGGTAATTAACATTACATATCTCTTGTTGTGGAATTAACACAACATTATGCATACTTTTGACAATAAATAAAATCAGAATTTGTTCTTAATTGCTTGCCTGGGTAAATAAAGGTTATAGAAAAAAAAAATCTTTTTTGAAAACAGATACTTTCCGATATCACATTTTAATGCCGATATCAGCCGATAATATCGGACATCCCTAGTCATGAGTCATTGTGGAACCAAATTAAAATCGCGCGAATAGTTTTTTTTAACCTACAATTAACAATAAATATTCAACATCCTCTTTTTGAGACTCCGCCTCAGACTCTTATCATTTGGCACTAAAAGCTAAACATTGTCACGATATGGCTGTGCGCAACATGTCATTAATTGTGTACGCGAGGTGGTCGATCACTAGTGACGACGTTAACGTGAACTAGGTTAGCTAGCATGAGCTACCGGTAGATGAAAAGACAAACTTTACTGGTGAAAATGTGATTTAAGTTGGAATACTCCTTTGCCAACTTGCTGTACTTTGCTTGCAGGTCTGCAGCCATTAACGTTAGTTAACGCTAGCTTTCGGTTAGCTGTTCAATGCTAACACCACCAAGCGAACGCATCAGAGCTCCCCGTCAACACCGCTCTGTCGGGAGGATGGCATTTAAGAAAGTATCTGCTGTTAAAATGACAAACAGCATTGACACTTTAATTCACGGTCGGTTAAACACACGTTTGTTTTATAATGCTCACAGCAGACCGCAGTGTTGTTGATAAATGACGTCATATGGTATCGGAGCGCAGAATTAGAGGGTATTGGCCGATACCAGCATTTTAGGCAGTATCGGCGGCATTTCCGATACTGGTATCGATATCGGAACAACTCTAGAGGAGACATGAATAGAATTGATCAACTGGCTAACGCCAGTTAGCCGTTCAGCTAACGCTAAACTACAGTGTCTAAATAACTAACTAACGTGACTCTGCAACACCAGTTCCATTAGTGAGGAAATGGGGGGGGGGGGGTATATTGAAGACGCTTAACAGGTTCAAAGTAGGGATGCACGATATTGATTTTTTGACACCGATAACTTTATGCTCCTCAAGCCGATAACCGAAATTTTTTAAATTTTTCTTTTTTTTTTAGTATTTATAAGCTCCGACGTCATCGGTACTGCTATCGGTACTCGAGAAATTATGGAGTTTTTTTTGAGGAATTTAAACATCGCAAACTAATCTTGTTGGCCGTTTTCTATAACGTTATCTCTCCTGCCTCGGTGTCTCTGCCCGCGTCGAGCGGGCTCCGGGCTGTGCTCACACACACACACTCACTCACACACGGGTGCTGCCGAGTACAGACAGCTCTGCTCTCATCATTCATGGCGGACAGAACGAAACGTTCAAAAGTCTGGGTCTATTTTACTAAAGTCGATGCCGACAACGCTCGTTGCCACAAGTGCAACAAGACATTTGCCAGTAATGTATAAGCGCTGGTACTTGTCAATGTGGCTGGCGCGGGGAGCTAACGTTATTAGCCTGAGCTCCGAGTAGAGTAATGGCTGACAATCCGGAGGTAAATAAACGAACGAGAGCTTCTGATTGGTGGTAAGAAGAAGAGGTGGGTGCAAGCGGTGGGACGTAATTGGCAGATCGACTGTCTGCCTCCGAATGTAACGTGACTACGTCACAGCCAAGAAAGGGAGCGCTGGATTTGTGAAAAACTCGCTGTTCCTAAACCACACGCTATCAATCGTACCACAGTACTGGCAAAACGGGAGGAGGCTATAATAAAAACAAGCGCCCTTCATCCAAATCCACCCACACCGGATTTCTTTTAACCAAAAAATTTATTATATTATCGGAGCTATCAATAACGTTATCGGGTTTATCGGGATGACGTCATAATTGCTGATATCGGCCCGATAATTATCGTGCATCCCTACTTCAAAGACAACTTCACATTTATTGGCAATTCGTTTCCTTATATCGCTTCCTCTAGCCAGGTTCAAACTGTGTTGACAAAATACCATCATGGTGTGGTCAGCTACGGAGCATCAGATCTCTCTCTCTCTCCACCCCACCACGCATGTTTAAAGGAAAACTCCAACATTTGGGGAAATTAGCTTATTTGCCATCTACCCTGGAGTTAGACAAGAAGATGCATACCTTTTTCTTCTCTGTGCATGCAGTAGGAAGACGTTGGGAACTAGGCTAATGGAGGAACCTACTTCCAGTGACTGACGCGAAGCTAGGCTAACGGTGCGCGTCTTCCTACTCCTACTGCATGCACAGAGAAGAAAAAAGGTATGTATCTTCTTGTCTAACGCCAGGGTAGATGGCAAATAAGCTAATTTCCCAAAATGTTGGAGTTTTCCTTTAAGCTGCTGCGGTCAGGCAAGCGCCTACGGTCACACGCTGCAAGAACAATGAGACTCCGACTCAGCTTCTTATGTAAGTATTTGAATTTTATCAGACACCGAATTTATAGCATTGAAAATAATGACTTTGAAATCATGTATCTGAATATTTTTGCTCCGAATTTACCTATGTGAAATAAAAATGCTAATGCATAATTACGGTGTTCAAAATTCGATGTAAAAAATTGCGATGCAGAATCATCCGGGTTACCCAGACAGGATAAGCAATCGAGTCTGGATGCAATCAAACTGACTTCTGGCCTATCACTGCACGGCTTTGTCAGTCATGTGATCACACCAACCCGGGAGAAAGATGGCAGTATATATACATACGGTGGGGAGGAGACTGTCCATTAGGAGGGGGTGGGTGGGTGGGAGAGAAATATACATATGGTGGGGAGAGAATATATACATACGGTGGGGAGGAGACTGTACATGAGGGGGTGGGTGGGAGAGAAATATACATGCGGTGGGGAGAGAATATATACATACGGTGGGGAGGTGTCTTTTTTACCATGCATATTTTGTGTATTATCTATTTAATTTTTTCTATGCCTATTTTATTCTATTTTATTATTGGATTTTGCACAATCAATGCGGGCAAGACCACTCTCATTTCACTGTATTCCCTGGTATGTATGTGACAAATAAACCTCTTGATTCTTCATCTTGTTTTAAGAAAACAAGATTAAATTGACCAAAATCCCCAAAAAAAATAAGCAAAATTATCTGTGGAATAAGATAATTCAAGATAAAATTCTACTCAATAGGGCTGCAACTAACGATTATTTTGGTAGTCGACTAATCTGTAGATTATTTTTCGATTAGTCGACTAATCTAACGATTATTTCTGTCACACCCTCCATCTCTGCTTCCTGTGGGCGCGGCTCCTTTTCCGGGCTCTTAGCAGACTTCTTAGCTTGAGGGGGCTTTCTCACTCACCCATTCAGGTCCGTTCTGGTCCGTTCCGTCTTGAGTGCAAACTCCCCCCCCCCTCTAGTTTGTGTACACACTGCAGTCTTGGTTCGCTCCGGGTTCTGCTTACGGTTTGCATTTTGAGCGTGTGGCTTGCCGTAGGCGATGTCACGCTTGAACATCAACAAAGGAAGGAAGAGTTTAACACACGGTGGTGGAGACTGGATGCTGATATAAAATAAACAAATAACCAATAAATATGAAGTTATATTTGAACCTCTGTTGTCAAGCCTTGTCAATATAACCCACCCCCTTTTCTCACGAACTGTCAGAGTCCGCTTTTGCAGGGTTAACGATAACGCTAAGCTAACGGCTAACGCTAGTTAGCTTAGCCTATTACTAGTAACATTGCTTGCATCGATTATATTGAATGTCATTGATCTACCGGTCGATCACGGCCGACTGGTTGGGCACCACTGGTCTAATAGAAATAAATGCATTCGAACAAGAAAGTATAGTAGACATAGCAATTAGGGATGCACGAAAATTATCGGGCCGATATCAGCAATTATGACGTCATCCCGATAACGTTATTAATAGCTCCGATAATATATAATAAATTTTTTGGTTAAAAGAAATCCGTTGTGGGTGGATTTGGATGAAGGGCGCTTGTTTTTATTATAGCCTCCTCCCGTTTTGCCAGTACTGTGGTATGACTGACAGCGTGTGGTTTAGGAACAGGGAGTTTTACACAAATCAAGCGCTCCCTTTCTTGGCTGTGACGTAGTCACGTTACATTCGGAGGCAGACAGTCGATCTGCCAATTACGTCCCTCCGCTTGCACCCACCTCTTCTTCTTACCACCAATCAGAAGCTCTCGTTCGTTTATTTACCTCCAGATTGTCGGCCATTATTCTACTCGGAGCTATAACGTTAGCTGCTCCCCGCCAGCCACATTGACAAGTACCAGCGCTTATACATTACTGGCAAATGTCTTGTTGCACTTGTGGCAATATATATACACATTTAAAAAGAAAAGTATAATACAATAAATATCGGTTATCGATATCGGTTATCGGCTTGAGGAGCATAAAGTTATCGGTATCCGTGTCAAAAAATCAATAGCGTGCATCCCTAATAGCAATGGCTAACGCTAACGGCTAACGCTAGTTAGCTTAGCCTGTTTTAGCGTTAGCCTGTTCAGCAGCTAACATTATCCCATCGCTCGTGGCAATTATATTGAATGTCATTGATCTACTGGTCGACCACGGCCGACTGGTTGGGCACCACTGGTCTAATAGAAATAAATGCATTCGAACAAGAAAGTATAGTAGACATAGCAATGGCTAACGCTAAGCTAACGCTAGTTAGCTTAGCCTGTTTTAGCGTTAGCCTGTTCAGCAGCTAATATTATCCCATCGCTCGTGGCAATTATATTGAATGTCATTGATCTACTGGTCGACCACGGCCGACTGGTTGGGCACCACTGGTCTAATAGAAATAAATGCATTCGAACAAGAAAGTATAGTAGACATAGCAATGGCTAACGCTAAGCTAACGGCTAATGCTAGTTAGCTTAGCCTGTTCAGAAGCTAACATTATCCCATCGCTCGTGGCAATTATATTGCATGTCATTGATCTACTGGTCGACCACGACCGACTGGTTGGGCACCACTGGTCTATAGAAATAAATGCATTCGAACAAGAAAGTATAGTAGACATATAGCTATGGCAAAAAAAGTTACCAGGCTTAATGCGAGCCAGGGAAGTCTTTACCCCCTTCCGTGACTGCTATGTGCAAGCCAGGGGCTTTATATTAGGGGTGGGACGATACATCGATCCAGATCGATATATCGATCTATTATCAATAATCAAATAGGATCGATGCAACGTAGTGATGCACCGATGTGAAAATTGTGGCCGATACCGATAACCGATATTAATATTGCTGTTCTGGCCGATACCGATATTTACCGATGTCGATATCGCTGTATAGAAAACACTTTATCAAATAAAGAGCTATTTTCCAAAACGCATATTTTTTTTTTTTACTTTTGTAACTTGTTTTCAGAAATGACAGGTAAAAAGAAGAAAAAAAAGTTTAAAATATATATATATAATTTTTTATTAATTATTTTTTTAATATCGGCCCTATCTTGATATCGGACCGATACCGATGTGTAAAAAAGCGGCCATATCGGCCGATATATAATGCAACGTAAAAAGATCGATTCATATTGCGATGCTCTTATTTTGAAAATCCGGCGACCCCCCGCGCCCAGTGTTGTGAAACTCCGTTTAACATCAACAGCACACAGTGTCACTAGAGCAAGACTAGTGTGCCTATTCTGTAGGGATGTCTTAAATACTTCGAAGCTTCGTTCGATGGCACAAGCTTCGAACATAAAAAAAAAGTCGAAGTTTACATTTTTTTTTTTTTTTTTACTTCGGTGTGTGTGTGTGCATGGGGCCATTGGGTGGGGCCGGGGGACAAATACACTGGAGGAAAGTAACCCAGCTCAGCACTGCCCAAATTATATCATCACTATTGCCTGTTTGAAGGATATCATCCTCAAACACATATACACCACCTACACGCTTATTCTCAGTCCTTGCCCCACAATGGTGAAATGAACTACCCACCCCAGTTAGGACAGCCGAATCCCGTCCAATCTTTCGCCGTCGACTAAACGCACTTCTTCAACCATTATCTGAAATAAAATAATAAAAAATAAAAATCTAACCCTAACTAACCTTACTGTCATGCACTTGTCCTAATAAACTAACCTACACTGTAGCACTCAACACTTTGATGAACATTGTTGCTCAGCTGATAGAGTTGTATCCTTCCTGATGACCTGTCGTACAGAACTTGTAAGTCGCTTTGGATAAAAGCGTCAGCTAAATGACTAAATGTAAATGTGAATGTAAATGCCTTGTAGAATTCCACACATAAGAAAGAAAGATACTGGGATGAATAAACAAAATAGGAAATAAAATGTAGAAATGCATGCAATACATAAATAAATATGAATCTCCATATATGAAATAGAACATTTAGATAAGGTGCTACTGAGATGTTTTGGTGAGTTCTTTGTTTTTTTGTGAAAGTAGCCCTTCTTAAAAATGCATGAACATTCACTGATAATTGGTCTGTAGTGGAGTCTACAAGGTCTACATTGCCGGACCATGTAGAATCCGGACCTTGTAGACTGACATAATTCTGTGCATAGTTTAGTCTACACAGGCCATATTTCAAATAATCTAAATCTTACTTCATTCATCTTAAACATTCTTGATTTGGGGGATTGGTAGTTCCCATGAAATCTGAAGTTGTTCAAACGACAACAGCGATCCACCTTGAATTAAATCACACAGCCGTGTTGGCTGCGTCACAGTCACGAAAGGGGCTACTTAATTCATTAATCCAATCCACTTTATTTATAGAGCACATTTAAAAACAACAAAGTTTACCAAATGGCTGTACAAGTCCCACAACATAAGATAAAAAAATAAAATAAAAAGATTATATATAAAAAAAAGAAAATTATTAATTAATTTTTTTTATTCGAAGCTTCGAATTAAAATCGAAGCTCGGCCCCGAAGCTTCGATTGCCACAAAAAAAAATCGAAGGTCAGCCCTACTATTCTGTGACCCAAAACATGTCCCTGCTGTTTTATTCCGCAACGGGTCCAATGCATCTAACCTGCTTTGCAATCCTCGCCACTCCATTATGCCCACGTCGCGTTAAAGATCGAAGATAACGTTACGTTAGCGTAAGCTAACAAGCTAACCCAGAGCCGAGCAACACTAGTGTGCCTATTCTGTGACCCAAAACATGTCCCTGCTGTTTTATTCCGCAACGGGTCCAATGCATCTAACCTGTTGGGAACCGGTTCCTAATTGGCCGATGCCTGGAACCGTGTGGCTCCTGTGACTTTCGATTCCCTTATCGCTGCCTACAGTTGCGCAATAACGTTACGTTAGCATGTAGCCATGGCAGACTCTATTTGATTCCTTAAGGCAGGGGTCGCCAATTAGGTTTTGCGGCGGGCCAGATTTTCCCCAAGCCCTTGCTTCGCGGGCCAGGATCAAAAACAATGGCTAATTTAATATACTGATATTGAAAAAAGACAAACGTTTTTCTCTGGTCTGCATCCCCCCAACAACCGTGTGCACTGCGCCGCACTGCACTGCACCCACTCTGCAATCCGCCAAACAAAGTTCTCACTCATCCATTCATTCATGAACAGCTCTCAGCTGTTGCAGATCACCGCAGCGCCGGTGTTCTGCGCGCAGGAGTGCTGGCAGCAGAATTCGAGGAAGAGTAGAATTTTGCAGAACACCGGCGGGTGATGAACAGATCAGAATGCATGAAAACACGACTCACCATACCTTCTTGTTTGTTGTTAAGTCCTCCAAAATCCCTGCTAATGTTTGAAACATGTCATATCCACTCGCCGCCCTCCAATTCCAGATTGGCGTTGAATGCAGCTACTTTATCTGCCAACTTGCCTCGTTGTTGTTGTTGTTGTTGTCGCCACATATTATGCAGAGAGGACGTCGGCTCGGCACGCAAGAATCACCGACCTGTTACGATAAACCCGTATTTTAAGTATGGCTCCTGTTTATTAAAAGAAGCGTTATATTTCCCCGTTGCAAAGAATCTATCCAAAGATGTTTGTTTTGTTTTCTTCAACTCGCTCGCGGAAGTGAAAGTGTGTTAGGGAAAGACACAGGGCCCGGTGGGACTATTCCATTGGTTCTCCCAGTCCACCTGACCATTTCTAGCATTTCAATTGGCTATAGTGACAGACATGCTTTTGATGACTGCCGGTAGATAGATACAGCTTCACAATAAAAGACACCTTGGCGTCCCGAGTGAATATTTCCCGTGCGTCAAATAAATATCATATTCTCAAAATAATCTGACGGGCCAGAAATTATTGCTGGCGGGCCAATGTTGGCCCGCGGGCCGCCTATTGCCGATCCCTGCCTTAAGGGCTCGAAATTGCCTGGGTTTTGGTATTATGCTCCCGAAATGCTCCCGCTGTTTGGCTACTTCTATGTGCAGTGAAAACTACTTGAATGCTTTAGAACAGTCATTGATTTAGTTTAGGGTGAGCTAAAATTAGCCGCGGAGCTATCGCTAGCTAACGTGAGCTAACGCTATTTAATCAAGCTCACAAAGAGAGATAAACAGCTGACAGCGGATAGTACAGGTACAAATACAATAAAACAGCGGGTGGGGACTGTTGTGTAAACCTTGTACTCTTTAGTTCACATATAATAAGAGCCGGATTGTTTGTTTACTAAGTCTCTACTAGTCTACTCTGAGTCCGTCAGACAGGAAGTACCATGGTGCAACATACAAATGTGTCCGTGTAGCAACACAAGCCAATACTTTAAAGGACAGGGGCCCGGGGAGGGAGCTCTCTCTCTCTGTGTGTGTGTGTGTGTGTGTGTGTGTGTGTGTGTGTGTGTGTGTGTGTGTGTGTGTGAGAGAGAGTGTGTGAGTGAGAGACAGAAGTCAGAGGAATAACAACCTGTTATTCAATAGATTAAATTCGTTTAAGAATAAAAAAATAAATACATTTTAAGAGAATCTCAAATACATTATTTTATTTAAGTGTAGGCTATAGTTAATGTTTTATTTTTTACAGTGTTTGTATTTTTCTGACATGGGGGCTCAACAATAAATGACAATCAGAAATGTCAAGTTGCATGTTGTTATTCTAACCAGCTTAGACCCCGACGCTCTGCATCTTCTGGCCGCCTCAGACCTACTCCTATCCGAGCTCCGGGAGGGTCATCAAAGAGAAGTCGCCTATTCTCAGTCCTTGCCCCACAATGGTGGAATGAACTACCCACCCCAGTTAGGACAGCCGAATCACGTCCAATCTTTCGCCGTCGACTAAAGACGCACTTCTTCAACCATTATCTGAATAAAAAAAAAAAATCTAACCCTAACTAACCGTACTGTCATGCACTTGTCCTAATAAACTAACCTACACTGTAGCACTCAACACTTTGATGAACATTGTTGCTCAGCTGATAGAGTTGTGCCCTTCCTGATGGCTTGTCGTACAGAACTTGTAAGTCGCTTTGGATAAAAGCGTCAGCTAAATGACTAAATGTAGTTCTGTTGCATTTCCAATTTATTTATTTAAATTATAAATTGATCAGGTATCGATAAGGGAATCGATAAAGAATCGAATCGATAAGCAGAATCGATAATGGAATCGTATCGATAAAATCCTATCAATTCCCATCCCTAATCCTCGCCACTCCATTATGATTATGATCGAAGATAACGTTACTTTAGCGTAAGCTAACAAGCTAACCCAGAGCCATAGGCAGAGAGAAGTGGGGACTGGGAAGGAGGGTGCATTCTCGGGATAGCCCCACTAACAGGATCTGGCCGGCTTTTCCAGCCAAAATACAGCTCTGTGACAGTGAATAGGATATTAATATCGAGAAAAAAAAGAAAAACGGACCAAAAACAGTGAACAGGAGGTCAATTTGTATTAAAAACAATAGATTGTTTTTCATTTAAATGTCTGGAAGAGCTCAAAAATAAAAATGTCAAATGATATTTCCATTGCCCTTTTTTTTTTATTTAAATGTTACTGATTGTGTTAAATGGGCATATAATATCGTATCATATCGATCGCAGGCACCTGAATCGTATCGTGGCAGACTGTGTGATATCGGATAATATCGTATCGTTGTCCAAAGAATCGATATCGTATCGTGATGAAACTGGTGATTCCCACCCCTGCTTTATATCTGATATATTTCGAAGATATATAGAAGATATAAATATCGTTTTAGTGGGTATTGTCCAGTTTTTGCTGTGTGTTTTTATCTGCCCACAATTCAAGCAAGTAACGACGTTGTGTGTGTCACTGGCGCGCACCCAGAACCACCTATTTCAAGCGTCCCAGGTTCAGCAGGGGATAGTACGAATCAGCGCCGCTTCGCACCCAAAAGGGGTGTGTCCGTCTGAGTGAGAACACTCCCCCCCCGTTCCCGGGGGGCGCTGATTCGACCCCAAATGGTGAGTGAGAAAGGCCCCTAACATAACAGACCGACAGTAAGTTTGGGAGAACTAATGGGATAACTGGGGTTGCAACAAAAGTGCAACTAGGGCTAAAAACACAATGAAATAAAGTAATAATAATAATAAATAATATATCCTTCTTAGCTTAACATCCCAGGGAACTAATGGGATAACTGGGGATGTTGTTTGCTCCTGACAAGAGTCTCAAAGTCTGGGGTGATGGTAGACAAAGCAACTCTGAGGTCATGCTCAATGTCCAATCTGTTCCTCTGCTTTGTCTTCAGCTGGACCAGAGCTGAGAAGCCACTTTCACAAAGATAGGTAGTGCAAAAAAAAGTATTAAAAAATTGTTATTTTTTACGACGCATCGACGCAAAAATTCGGCGCCGCCGAGTTTTTATGATCGACGTCTGTCGACTAATCGTTGCAGCCCTACTACTCAATATTGGACTTATTGTACCAAAGACAAGATATTTTCACTTGATAAGATATCTTTTTTTTGCAGTGTAAAATATGCAGCTACCTGGGCCTCCAGAGCACTTCTAGTGTCAGCGGACACACCAAAAACATCCTAGCAAATCTCGAACAATTCTAAGGTAGTTTTAAGTTATTTCTCCGGCAGCGTGCGCTAATATGGATTCCGGCGGCACGTGCGCACAAATATGGATTCCGGCAGAGCGAGCGCAGCACCGTAGGGTTATCACGATACCAACATTTTAGTTTCGATACTATACCAATATAAATTTTGATACTTTTCCTCAAAATCAGGGAAACACTCAGATGTCATTATTCTTTATTTTAAAACACAACAATGACGAGAATAAATAAATTTTATTCAAAGCAATGGCGTTCAAAATGCTGGAGAACTTTTTTTGCACTCAAAACAGTTGCTGTACAAGGTTTCTGAACCCAGCTTTCTCAACTGTATATATATATTGGAACTTGGTCCACACAGATGAACTCTGCGACTGCCCTGTTGAGCCTTTTATCATCTTTGGACTAATTTGTGTACTTTATATGCTGCTCAAAAAAAGCTGGGAGGTTAGGTTGCTTCTGAGTGGGGGGAGTCACTCTGTGAGCCAAATGTAGCAGACTTCCGTAGTTAAAAAAAAATCAAGGGGTAGAAAAAGTATGGTTGTATTATTATACATTTGTCATAGCAGAGGGCCTAATTAGTTTGAGATACCATAAGTTACCTAGAAAACATTTTGATGAGTGAGACTGATATAGCCTATCATAATCTAGAACTAGGTTATGTCATATTGTAGGCTGTTTAACAAAAATTAAATAGATTTCCGTTGTCTTTATACAGTATGTATGAACCATTAATGGGCAATTGTCAAATGTCTCTGTATAAATCACATTTGTGACTAAGCCATAGAGATGCTGTGTTTACTAGCTTTCAGCACGGCAGTTTATGCTATTATTAGGCATTTCAATTTATTTTCTATTCTTGCGAATAGCATTGTGGACATTTTCTAATGCTCCTATAAGGAACTGTAGTCACAGGGGCCGGCATGGCTCGTCCGGCGAGTGTTGGCATCGACGGCATGACCTCAGCACTGACAGGAGCCACTGCGGCACGTGACACCGGCCACCACAACCATCGACAATCGCAGTGAGGATCTCCGTCGACCGGCGCCAGCTGGCTAGCTCCGGCTAGAACCATAGCTCGCCAGCTATACAGGCCAACGCCAGCCGAGTTCGCCCCCCGTGCAAAATGTGCTGGCCGGCCAACGCTGGTCAACAAAGATCCTCACCGCGGTGAGGATCTTTGTTGATTGACTTTGGCTGGCTAGCACACCCCGCATGGAGCGAACTCGGCCAACGTTAGCCCATATAGCCAGCGAGCTACAACTCTAGTCAGAGCTGGCCGGCCGGCGTCGGTCGATGGAGATCCTCACTGCGACTGCCGATGGCCACGACAACCGGCGCCGCGGTGGCTCCTGTCGGCGCTGCGGTCGCGCCACCGATGCCAACGTTCGTTGGACGAGCCATGCCAGCTCTCGTCTCAACTAGAGTTTGTTGTTGTTCATTCCAGAAGGTTGCTTCCGGTAAACTAGCACAACGTCACCACTGACAGCAGCGCTGTGCTCCAATAGGAAGGCATTCGCATGCATAAATGAATAAATAAATAAAAATAAGTACCGTTTTCCCCCCCAAACGCAGTATAGCATCATTTCGAACACTCTAGTACCGCGGTACTATACCAATACCGGTATACCGTGCAACCCTACAGCACTGCTGCTGTTTTTTTTCCAGAGGAAACACTGTTACTTTGTTTCTCGCATGCGCAGTAGTGCACCGCACAGTACAGGCCCCGATGCACAGTACAGGCCCCGGCACCGCAGATGTACCCTACTCTCTCGGTCTGCAAGCAGCAAAATGCTGACCGTTTTAGTACAGTACTCTTGAGTTTTGTTTTCTTTTACTGCTTTATAATCGTGTTCTCTATGGATTGGATGGTGCTCTCAATTCTTGTTTGTTGCGTCAGCATTGCTCTAACTTGCTGTAAAACTATTTGTCTACTTTACGGTTTTGCTTTTCCACAATATTTGAAATGTCCAACTAGTAGATCTAATCTAACCAATTACATCTGTCAGAATCGTTTGATACTGTCTACCATTAAACACCACCTTCATGAAACCATGTGTGAATTACCTAGTTGCCTAAATTGTCCAGGCAATGTGTTGGTGTACACAAACCAGCTCTAAGTCAGCTGTCCAGACACTGTGTCTGGTCGGTGTTACAGAGCTGATTCTGGAGTGATGCGAGCCCCAACAGGTTCTGTTCTAGAGTCTGCTGTGGCTGAGCTGCTCCAGATCCCGGCCCAACGAGAGTGGACTGTCCTGCTACTGACGGGACGGTCCTAGTACAGGGCCTAACACGCTGAACTACCACAGGACAGACCTAGTCCAGGGTCTAACACGCTGAACTACCACAGGACAGACCTAGTCCAGGGCCTAACACACTGAACTACCACAGGACAGACCTAGTCCAGGGCCTAACACGCTGAACTACCACAGGACAGACCTAGTACAGGGCCTAACACGCTGAACTACCACAGGACAGACCTAGTACAGGGTCTAACACGCTGAACTACCACAGGACGGTCCTAGTCCAGGGCCTAACACACTGAACTACCACAGGACAGAACTAGTCCAGGGCCTAACACACTGAACTACCACAGGACAGACCTAGTACAGGGCCTAACACGCTGAACTACCACAGGACAGACCTAGTACAGGGCCTAACATGCTGAACTACCACAGGACAGACCTAGTACAGGGCCTAACATGCTGAACTACCACAGGACAGACCTAGTACAGGGCCTAACATGCTGAACTACCACAGGACAGACCTAGTCCAGGGCCTAACACACTGAACTACCACAGGATAGACCTAGTACAGGGCCTAACACACTGAACTACCACAGGACAGACCTAGTACAGGGCCTAACACGCTGAACTACCACAGGACAGACCTAGTACAGGGCCTAACATGCTGAACTACCACAGGACAGACCTAGTACAGGGCCTAACATGCTGAACTACCACAGGACAGACCTAGTACAGGGCCTAACACGCTGAACTACCACAGGACAGACCTAGTCCAGGGCCTAACACACTGAACTACCACAGAACAGACCTAGTACAGGGCCTAACACACTGAACTACCACAGGACAGACCTAGTACAGGGCCTAACACGCTGAACTACCACAGGACAGACCTAGTACAGGGCCTAACACACTGAACTACCACAGGACCGACCTTTGCACTACTGCGCATGTGGATGAGGGGGGGGGGGGGCTCTCTCGCTCGCTCTCTCTCGTTTACGACATACACAACTTTCATTCTATCGCCATGCTCTAAGACAAACTCTAACCTTAACCAACTTCGAAAGAGTGCCTAGGCTTAACCGTCGAAAGAACTTGCCGTCAAGCTCACAAACTCTAGTGCAAAGCCGCAGGTCCATGCCACAAGCCACGTCCACGAAGCCCCGCCCAGACGTTTGGCTCTGTGGCTCTGCAGATATATGCTATTGCTACCCGTCCCACAGCCGTAAAATAATGTGACTCCCTACCCTCCTTCAAAACCGCTCTCAAAGAGCACCTATGGGAGGCTGCTATTCGAAACTGGCCCCTGTAAATGTCAATCAAACTAACGTTAATATCACGTTGACTTTAGCTACCGAATGGCATCCAGCTCCCCGTAACGTCTGGCTGAATACAGTGAACAAAGAAAGTCAACAAGATGGCGTCGCACTCTCCCGCCTCTCTGTGGACTCCGTCGAAATGTTGCTTGATTTTGTTCATTTTTACTGTATGAAGCACAATCTCAGGGGCCACACAGAACCAAGCATTTCACTATAATGTACTCGTACCTTATATGTGATCAATAAAATAAACTTGAAACTACAGCTAAGATAGAGCTAACGGTATCGGGAGAAATGTAATATGTTATTGTGAAGAGAATTATGTCGCTGCAGATGCTAGCAGTTAGTTGACCATGGAGATGGTAAAGTACTACAGATGTAAAACATGGCATTTGTTCTGAATTCAACTGGGATTGTACAACTTCAAGGCTCCTTTCGAGTGCCGCTGCTGCAAGGAAGCAGCACAAGAGAGGAAAACAATGTAAACATAATTGTACTACTTACAGATGTTGTGGTGTCCACTGTCCACAGTCTGATGTCTGTTTTCTCAGGAAGAACGTTTTGGTCCAGATGTGAAGTCTTGGTCCAGTAGAGTTCTGCTATAGAATCTTTACACTGTGTAAACAAAACACACAACGCGTTTGTGCGGGAATCCACTCAATCCAGGAAGACGTTGAAACGCAATAGACCACTGACTGACTGCACTTCCGCGTTACATGGAGGAGAGAGAGGGGGGGAGCCAGTTGGCGTCTATTCTTTTACCAACGGATTTCCAGTTCCGCGTTCTGCGATCTGATAGACCACCGTAACACTTCCGGGATTCTGAAATCAGGGAGGAGATTGCGGGGGGTGCATATGAATGAATGTGGACGAGAGCCGTGATGTAAGTGGTTGCCGATACGGCTGTGGGGGTGCTAGAGACATGATCGAATAGTCGTTTATGCGCCTCGCTCTCCTGAACACGGCGTGACCCATAACTAATCGATCAGAACTAAATCGGCAGAGAAAAAGCCCATTTTAAAGCACCTATTCCGCTTGGTCATGCGCAGAGTGCCCATGGAGTCTGGACGACGCGAGATGACGCTCGAATGAATGTGGACCGTTCTATCAGAGGGGGGAGCTTCGGTGGCCATGTAAGTGGCTACAGACCGCTTTGATTGATTGATTGATTGATTGAAAAGTTTATTAACAGATTGCAGAATGGGTACAGTACAGTACAGCTCAATACATACAATTGTTAAGGGGATGCAGACCAGAGAAAGACTTTCGTCTTGTTTACATCAGGGTCCCCCATTTTCAATTCATCATAACATATATGACATACATGACATACAGATAGACAGTACTGCTACATCTATACATTTATGACATATCAGATTTGCAAATACAGTACTGTTTGTGATACAAAAGTGTCCAGAAAAGGAGTGTATATACATTTGGCATAGAAACTGTACATTGGAGGAGGTTGGTTGGGTGGGGTGGGGTTGGGTGGGTTGGGTGAGGGCTGTACATTGGAGGTGGGGGGGGGGGGGGGGGTTGGGAAGGGGACACACACACATTTTACACTGTACATTGGAATATTGACAAAGCCTTACTTGGTCATTTACTGTACAACTAGGTTAGGACCTTTGTAGGGGCCAGTTTCGAATTGCAGTCTCACGTAGGTGTTTTTTGAGAGTGTTTTTGAAGGTGGGTAGTGATTCACATTCCTTTACAGCTTTAGGTAGGGCGTTCCACATTGATGTGGCATAATTGCGAAACGTGTTTAGTCCCTTGTTTGAGCCGAATCTGGGTTTTACATGATTTGTGGAGCTCCCTCTGGTGTTGTGATCGTGGTATTCACTGACCTTTGGGAAGTATTTTGACATGTACATGGGTACCTTGGTCGCGTAGTGTATCTTGTAGACCAGGCCCATTGCAAGTTGCTGTACTCTGTCGTCTACTCTAAGCCATCCTAGGTTGTCAAAGTGGGCAGGGGTGAGGTGGGTTCTAGGAGTCAGGTCAAGTAGTAGTCTGACTAGCTTGTTTTGAGATGTTTGTAATTTGTTTTTTAGTGCCTTTGAGGTGCTTTGGTACCATGAGGTGCAAGCATAGTCGTAGTACCCTTGAATGAGTGCTCCTGCTAGAGTCTTCAGGGTATTCTTGTTTACCAGAGAGGATATCCGGTACAAGAATCGCGTTCGTTGGTTGACTTTTTTTATTACATTGGATGCCATTTTGTCACAGGAAAGATTAGCCTCTAGGATGGAACCCAGGTAGGTAATTTCATCTTTCCTTGTGATAATATTGTCACCCACTGTAACCGAGAAGCCGTCGGTCTTGCTGAGTTTGTTATTTGAACCGAAGAGAATGGACTTAAATATAAACATTAGTCTACCTGGAGACTCAATGAGGTTTTGATTGATTGATTGAAAACTTTATTAACAGATTGTAGAATGGGTACAATACAGTACAGCTCAATACACACAATTGTTAAGGGGATGCAGACCAGAGAAAGACTTTCGTCTTGTTTACATCAGGGTCCCCCATTTTCAATTCATCAGGACATATATGACATACATGACATACAGATAGTCAGTACTGCTACATCTATACATTTATGACATACCAGATTTGCAAATACAGTACTGTTTGTGATACAGAAGGAGTCAAGAAAAGGGAGTATATACATTTGACATAGAAACTGTACATTGGAGGAGGTTGTGTGGGGGGGGTTGGGTACATTGGGATATTGACAACCATACTGGGTAATTTACATTGGAGGTGGTTGGGGGCCGGGGGGCACACTGTATAAACAAGTAATACTGTACATTGAGGGGGGGGGGAGGAGACACTGTACAAACAAACAAAATTGTACATTGAACTATTGACAAAACCATACTAGGTAAATGACTGTACATTGGAGGGGGTTGGGTTAGGATATTTACAGGGGCCAGTGTTGAATTGCAGTCTCCCGTAGGTGTCCCTTGAGAGAGGTTTTGAAAGTGGGTAGTGATCCACATTCCTTTACAGCTTTGGGTAGGGCGTTCCACATTGATGTGGCATAATTGCGAAACGTGTTTAGTCCCTTATTTGAGCCGAATCTGGGTTTAACATGATTTGTGGAGCTCCCTCTGGTGTTGTGATCGTGGTATTCACTGACCTTTGGGAAGTATTTTGACATGTACATGGGTACCTTGGTCGTGTAGTGTATCTTGTAGACCAGGCCCATTGCAAGTTGTTGTACTCTGTCGTCTACTCTAAGCCATCCTAGGTTGTCAAAGTGGGCAGGGGTGAGGTGGGTTCTAGGAGTAAGGTCAAGCAGTAGTCTGACCAGTTTGTTTTGAGATGTTTGTAATTTTGTTTTTAGCGCCTTTGAGGTGCTTTGGTACCATGAGGTGCAAGCATAGTCGTAGTACCCCTGAATGAGTGCTCCTGCCAGAGTCTTCAGGGTGTTCTTGTTTACCACAGAGGAGATCCGGTACAAGAATCGAGTTCGTTGGTTGACTTTTTTTATTACATTGGATGCCATTTTGTCACAGGAGAGATTAGCCTCTAGGATGGAACCCAGGTAGGTAATTTCATCTTTCCTTGTGACAATATTGTCACCCACTGTAACTGAGAAGCCGTCGGTCTTGCTGAGTTTGTTATTTGAACCGAAGAGAATGGACTCTGTTTTGCCCATGTGTAATGATAGTTTGTTATCAGCGAGCCATATGCAGATTCTGCCTAGTTCCGAGCTGAGGGTTTTTTCAACCTGTAACTTGTTCTTGTCAGAGACCAGCAGGGCTGAGTCGTCCGCAAACAGGAACAAGTTGCAGTCACAAGCTGACGACATGTCATTTGCATAAATTAGGAACAGTAGCGGTCCTAGTATGCTTCCTTGTGGAACACCACAGCTCACTGTGAGGGGGGGGGGATAGGGTACCGTTTACCTCCACCATCTGTTCCCTCCCCTCAAGGTAGGATTGCATCCAGCTCACTGATAGACTATCAAAACCAATTGCTTTTAGCTTGTCAATCAGAATGGAGTGATTGACTGTGTCAAAGGCCTTTTGTAGGTCCAGCATGACCATGCCGCAGTATTTGCCTGCGTCCACCTCTTGTTTGATGTGGTCATTCAAATAGAGAAGGCATGTGTCAGTGGAGTGGGATGTTCTGAAGCCAGATTGGAATTCGTAGATTAGATTTTTTTCCGCTAGGTACTTTTCGACCTGTTCGTAGACTATTTTTTCCATGACTTTCGAGATGGAGGTGAGAATAGAAACAGGGCGGTAGTTGCCTGGGTCTAATTTGCTGCCCTTTTTGTGCAGAGGGGTCACCCTCGCAATTTTGAAGTCCTTGGGGACGTGTCCCTGTTTTATGGAGAGGTTTATTATGTGTGTGATGATTGGGGTGATGGCGGCTGCTGAGTCTCTGAGGAATTTGGAGGGGATGTTGTCATGGCCAGTGGCCTTGTTAGGTTGGAGGGCGCTCAGTTTATTGAGTACCTCATCTGTTGTTACCATTTCCAGCTTGAAGTCGTCCTTGCGGACCCCTAGGTTTTTGTAGTAAGCTACTATGTGTTCTACCCCATAAAGCCCTGAGTGGGAGGGTAGTTTGTTTACCAGTGTTGTGGCTATGTTTGTGAAGAAAATGTTTAAGTAATTGGCTACATCCAGCTTGTCTGTGATGAGCGTGTTGTCCATTTTTATGTTTATGTTTGAGAATCTGGTTTTAAGTTTTTTACTGCATCCTAGTTGATTATTGAGTAATTTCCAAAGTTCACGTGGTTTGTTTTTGTTTTCCTCAGTTTTGTCATTGATGAAATTCTTTTTTGCAGTTTTGATCATGGAGTTTACGTCGTTTCTTAGTCTGTTTCTTTCTAGTTTGAGTTCAGTCACGTGGGCTTGGAGTTCACTGCTCGTGCTTTTAGTAAGCTTTGACTGACTTTTACGAAACTCAGAGCATTTTTTGTCTCTGGTTTTCATAGCGGCCAGTATTTCGGAGTGCATCCACGGCTCAGCGCGATTTTTTACCCTGGTGGTTCTTAGGGGGGCCATGTCGTTTAGTATTGCTGAGAATTTGGTTTTGAAACCAAGCCATGTTTCTTCAACCAGTGTACCATTGAGGTAATTGTAGATGTCGCCATAAGACACGTCTGGCCATTTAGTGGGATCATTTTTTCATTATCCTGTTCGGCTGGCCACCGAAGCTCCCCCCTCTGATAGAACGGTCCACATTCATTCGAGCGTCATCTCGCGTCGTCCAGACTCCATGGGCACTCTGCGCATGTCCAAGCGGAATAGGTGCTTTAAAATGGGCTTTTTCTCTGCCGATTTAGTTCTGATCGATTAGTTATGGGTCACGCCGTGTTCAGGAGAGCGAGGCGCATAAACGTCTATTCGATCATGTCTCTAGCACCCCCACAGCCGTATCGGCAACCACTTCCATCACGGCTCTCGTCCACATCCATTCATTTGACCCCCGCAATCTCCTCCTTGATTTCAATGTAACGCGGAAGTGTAGTGGTCTATCGGCCACTGACGTTTCTGGTGCGATCTGATTGGCCACCACTGTTTCTGGTCATGTGACATGTGCGCCCAATCGCGTGACGCGCCCATTTCCGCCTCCAACAGCAGCAAACTACCTTCAAGTTCAAGTTTCTTTATTAGTTGTCATACAGAAGTACAGAATACTTTTATACAAAATGCTTCTTTCTGTTACGCTCCAGAGACTGTGCTAGACAAAAATAGATAAGTATAAAATAAAATAAGTATAGCAAGTAAAAAATAGAAGTCACGTACGTAGACACAAGTGTTCAGTATGTACATATGTACAATGTTCAATGCAGAGTAGAAGTAACTGAGTTACCATACAATATACTATATAGTGCAAAGCAGAAATGGGATGAGGTACAATTTAGGTACAATTTACAGTAAGGTGTAATGAGGTATGGGTTGTAGTGCAAATTCTTTACCAATAAATATAAAGTGTGTTTAGGTGTTCTAAAGTGTGTAAAGTGGGTGCTGCAGTGAGTTGTTTGTTTAAAGTGAGTGTGTGCGTGTGGATGTGTGTGCTGTGAGTGCATTTGATGGTTGTTACATAGTGTAACAACGGGGGACCCTGATGTAAACAAGACGAAAGTCTTTCTCTGGTCTGCATCCCCTTAACAATTGTATGTATTGAGCTGTACTGTACCCATTCTGCAATCTGTTAATAAACTTTTCAATCAATCAATCAATCAATCAATCAATCAATGTTATTGTTCATTGAGCATCCTGATGGCCTGGGGATAGAAGCTTCTTCTGAGTCTTTCTGTGCTTGCCATGAGACTCCGGTATCGCTTGCCTGACCGCAGCAGTTCAAAGAGGCAGTTGTTTTGGTGGCTGGAGTCTTTGATAATTCTCTTAGCCTTACCCATGCACCGCTTGTTGTAAATGTTCTGGAGGGGAAGCCCCCCTCCAATTGTGCGTTCGGCTGAACGGGCCACTCTCTGTAGTCTGCTACGGTCTATTCCCAAACCAGGAGGTGATATTGCCAGTCAGGATGCTCTCTATTGTGCATGAGTAGAAGTTCTTAACACATCCTGCGCCAATACCGTTGTACGACGTGTTTCAAGTTCATGCTAATTCTGCCAATCCACGGCGTACGACGTTATTGAGATCATATTTCATTTTTTCGCCATGTTATTCATATTTCCCTCACGGAGCCTGGTCTGATGCAGTGGGACTCGGCACAACTCTGCAACGCTTCAATACTGCCCCTGGTGGATGATCGGCGAGTTGCCAAACCGGAAATGGCCGAGTCGACCTCGGTGCGTCTCCTAAATGCGTCCGGCACTCACATATTGTCGCGGGACTCTAGCCACACACCGTGGATATGGATCGCTGCCATAACTCAATAATCGACATGATTTGGGCGTGTATTATTATTATACATGAAATGGATCGACTCGATCGCCGTCAAATAAAAGGGATCTTTTTGCTCCAGTCTCATCGCCCAACGGTAAGAGGACGCTGACGTTACTTTCAGCCTGTTTGTTTATTATTATCCATGCAAACTGCTTTGATCAATATATCACCCATACTACATAAAGCATTTAACGACGATCACGGAATTATAAACGACCCCCCCCCCCCCCCCCCCCTCCGTTCATCCACGCATGATCAGTCATAACGTTTAGGATCATGTACAGTTGAAAATTTTAATATAGCGTGTATCGGCAACAAACGGCATTTGATAATCTATATATGCGTTTATGCCTATAACTCACGTTCTATGAATTACTGCAGAAAACGATAAAAACATACTTATATTCTAGACGGTATTTTTGGAAGAATCTATGAATGAAAAAGTAAAACGTTCCTACATCCTGAACGATAGATAATCGATGTTGAATGGGCCATAGTAATGTCAATTTAGCAATACAATTTAAAAAGTTATAGCCCTGCAAAGAAGGTAAACATCTCCATAGGCTTAGACTGGTGGCAGTGATCAAACATTGATGGATATAAGCGTGGCAGGGAATGTGTTAAGGATCTTCTGACTGACTTGGAACTTCCTTAGGCGCCTGAGGAAGTAGAGGCGTTGCCGTGCCTTCTTCACAATACTGTCAATGTGTGTGGTCCATGTCAAGTCCTCGGATATGTGGACTCCGAGGTACTTGAAACTGTTCACTCTCTCAACCGGTGCCCCGTCGATGCTGAGGGGGCTGTAGTCCCTGACCCCCGACCTCCTGAAGTCCACAATCATCTCTTTTGTTTTGCTGATGTTCAGGGAGAGGGAGTTTTCCTGACACCACTGCGACAGATTCTCTACCTCTTCCAGGTAGGCCCTCTCGTTAATAATAAAAAAAAAAAAAATGTTTACCTCCTATAATAGTGGGGGTCGCGGCTCTCTGACACCGTTATTTTTGGGTCGCGGCCTGAAAAGTTTGGGAACCCCTGGTCTACTGTATGTGTATTGTGTCTTGTTATATATGTTTTTTCATCATCTGTGCTTGCCTTCTTGGCCAGATCACCCTTGAAAAAGAGACCTCTGTCTCAATGGGTTTTTATTTTCTGGTTAAATAAAGGTTTGATGATGAATAATGGTCAATAATGGTCACAGGCCAGACGTCAGACTCGCACAGTGGTCCCTGGCATGTAGGAAGTCAAACAGCTCCTCGGTGCAGTCCTCCACCGTCGCAGACCGAGGCGCCACGCGGGTCTCACACTGCTCCAGTCTCGCTCTGTTGTGCACGCAATGCTCCGCAAGCTCACACTTCTCCAGCACTGAATCAAGGGGATCCTACAACAGGACAACAGACAGTATCATCTGCCAATTATAAATATATATTCATCAATATGCCGTAACGCATGCTTTGTTCATGAGGTAGTGCGGCACGGTGGTGTAGTGGTTAACACTGTCGCCTCACAGCAAGAAGGTTGTGGGTTCGATTCCCGCTTGGGGACCAGGTTGCCAGGTACCCAGGTGGGGTATCTCCCAGGCCTTTCTGTGTGGAGTTTGTTCTCCCCGTGCTCGCAAGGGTGTGTCGTCCCCCCCCGTCCCCCAAAAAAAGAGATAAACCTTGAACATACAGAACAGATCGCTAACGCTGTCGCGTCCCTGATGAAGAGGGACAGGAGCACTTGGATTGGTCCTCGGGCACGGCCCACGCCGCAACCCATGTCTGCTCCCGGTTGCCCTTGGGAGGGAAGGACGACGGGATGGGTCAAGTGCAGAGAGGCAGCGTGTATGTGTGGGTGTGTTCCTCTGTGTCGCTCATCTTACATGTGTGTGTTCAGTTGCTGCATGACAAATAAAGACTTCTTCTATTGGCATAAGTTATTGGAGATAAATAGAAAAATAATCTGGCCTAAATTATTTCCAACCTGATATCCAATATAAAAGCAGTGAATGGCATCACAGATCTGCCTACAACCACGAGAGCTTCCTGCTTTACAAAGGACTACACTCAGTGGCATCATTTCAGTAAAAGCCAAGGTATGGCAATTAGGGAGGGGGGGGTGGGGGGTTGAAGGTGGGGTTTCCCCCCCTTGGTGAGTTGTTTCTATACAATTCACTTATAGTTTCTTTAATAGTTGTCATACAGAAGTACAGAATACTTTCATACAAAATGCTTCTTACTGTTACGCTCCAGATACTGTGCTAGACAAGATAGTATCAAATAACATAGTATAGCATGTAAATTAGAAGTAGAAAATGAGGTCACAATGTTCAGTATAGACATATGTACAATGTTTGATGCAGAATAGACGTAACTGAGTTACCATATAATATACAATACTATGCAGTGTACTAATGTACAATACTATATAGTGCAAAGCAGAAATGGGATGAGGTACAATTTAGGTACAATTTACAGTAAGGTGTACGAGTTGTAGTGCAATCCTTCATCAATAAATATAAAGTGTGGGGAGTGGGTGCTACAGTGTGTTTGTTTAAAGTGAGTGTGTGCTATAAAGTGTGGGGAGTGGGTGCTACAGTGTGTTTGTTTAAAGTGAGTGTGTGCATATGGATGTGTGTGCTATGTGCGTTTGATGGTTGTTGTTGTGTAGTGTTCATTGTTCGTTGAGCAGCCTGATGGCCTGGGGATAGAAGCTTCTTCTGAGTCTTTCTGTGCTCGCCTTGAGACTCCGGTATCGCTTGCCTGACCGCAGCAGTTCAAAGAGGCAGTTGTTCGGGTGACTGGTGTCTTTAATGATTCTCTTAGCCTTGTATGTAGCCTTATATGACATTTAGGTATGACACAGGACTACACAAGCATTTTTAGTATAGAAATGTGTCAACAGACTAAAGCAGGGAACCACAATATTTTGCATACAATTTATGCAGAATGTAATATCATAACTGTCTATTATTTTTCTTGTAATTGAGCCAATTTTCCTTAGGTACGGTTTTGAGGTGTGTGTTCAACAGAATGTAGTATCAAAAACACGTTCACAAAAAGTATGGGTTACTGAATGCTGAACTGCACTGTTATAATCACTAAGCCATTGTAAGACCTTACCTGTGTCCCTGTATCACTTGTCTCTGCTGCCCTTTGATTAAAAAACGTCTGTATGTCCATTTTCCTTTTTTTTGTGGCATATTTGAGTTAGTAGTAAAAGTGAGATAATTGACAATATCAAAACATGCTAGGGCTGTACCGAATAGTTCGAAGCTTCGTTCATAATGTTGACATTCGAATTCTAAAACATAAAAAAAAAATGATTATAATTTTTTTATTTTTTATTTTTTTTGCCAAGGTATGGCGAGTGCCATACCTTGCCATACCAAAATGACGCCCCTGACTATACTGCGGCGAGAAAAAGAGGCAGGCATCAAACAATATCAGTCAAAGGATGCGACTCCTGAAGACACACAGGAGGAGAAGGCTGAGCTTTTACTAAGGTTACTCCATTACCTGGCGAGAGAGAGCGTGGGAAGCTGATAGAGAGAAGATTGAGACAGAGGAAACGCCACTGTTGTATTTCTTGTGTATTTCTTGTATATTTAGTGAGGGTAGCGTGCCTCTACCAAATTAGCACTTTCCACTGCCAATATTTCCACTGCCAAGCAGAGATTGCTTTTGGCTCAACCACATAGAGAATTAATGAATTATGCTTCAATCTGGTAAATGATTGAAATGTAGCTTTGCGGTGTAATTTGTTTAACATCTGTCTTGTTTGTAATGGTGTTTGTTTGTAATGAACTGATGGAACATACCACCATATCCTCCTCCTCTTCTTCTTCTTCCTCCTCCGCCTCCTCTTCCTCCTGAGATAGTCACATTATTATAATTTATATAAACTCAACGGTCATCCAGTAAGAGACTGTGGTATAAACAGACGTATGAGTGTGTTTGCTATGAGTACGATTTATAGAACCAAAGGATGTTTCTTCAGTCAAAAGTCTATGATAAGCTGGTGGACCAGGGAGTCTTTCAATGCAGATTTAAAAAGGCCCTAAAGGATCAAATAATTCAGGAGTACAGTTTTGAGTAAAACATAAAACAAAATCATTATTTTTTTTTCTTTAAAAAAAAAAAAGGTAATATCTTGCAGCATATTTTAAGTTTTTCTTTCTTATATTAAAGTATATTTAGTTTTTAAGAATTGTAAAGGATATGCAAAAATAAGCATGTGCTTCAGCCTATTCCTTTTTTCGGTCATTGAGTTTGGATTTTGTGTGTGAGCTTACTTTGAATTATGTACATTTGTGATTTTTCTTTTCTTTTGAAAGTCCACGCAAGTGTGTTTTTGATTGATCTGTAAACAAAGACCGAAAATAAACTATTCATCATCATCATCATCATCATATAATCTCTGCACAGTGGAGGTTTTCACAACCTTGAAAGATATACAACTTGTATAGGATATTCCTCAGGGAATGCTTGTTGTTGTGTGTATTGTCACTCTACTCTGCATGTGCGTTCTTGTTATTTCAGTGTGTCTGTACAGTATTTTGGAATCGTATGTGCCTAAGAAGAACAAGGTCACTTGTTTAAATTATGTGAGGACGCTGTTCATAAACTTCCGCTCAGCTTTCAACACCATGTAGTCCCCTCCATACTAGACACCAAACTCAGAGACCTGGGCCTCAACCTGGACCTGGACTTTCTGTTGGATAGGCGACAGGTGGTGAAGATGGGCTGACAAGAACAAGGAGCTGACCGTTGCCTCCAGGCAGGGAGGAGGGGAGCAGGACCCCACATCCACCTCCAGGCAGGGAGGAGCGCAGCAGGACCCCACATCCACATCCACCTCCAGGCAGGGAGGAGGGGAGCAGGACCCCACATCCACCTCCACCTCCAGGCAGGGAGGAGCGCAGCAGGACCCCACATCCACCTCCACCTCCAAGCAGGGAGGAGGGGAGCAGGACCCCACATCCACATCCAGGCAGGGAGGAGGGGAGCAGGACCCCACATCCACATCAACCTCCAGGCAGGGAGGAGCGGAGCAGGACCCCACATCCACCTCCAGGTAGGGAGGAGGGGAGCAGGACCCCACATCCACATCAACCTCCAGGCAGGGAGGAGCGGAGCAGGACCCCACATCCACCTCCAGGTAGGGAGGAGGGAAGCAGGACCCCACATCCACCTCCAGGCAGGGAGGAGGGGAGCAGGACACCACATCCACCTCCAGACAGGGAGGAGGGGAGCAGCACCCCACTTCAGCATGGAGACACACATCCTGAGAGACACACCTCCTGAGAGACACACCTCCTGAGAGCCACACCTCCTGAGACACACCTCCTGAGAGACACACCTCCTGAGAGACACACCTCCTGAGCAGTGATGCCAGTAACTAGAGAACATGACTGAAACAGAGAGGTATAGAGGCTGCTAGCCCCTCTGTTTCAGTCCTATACTTCTCTGTGTCAGTCCTGTTTTCATTCTAGCAGCCTCTACACCTCTCTGTTTCAGTCCTGTTCTCATTCTAGCAGCCTCTATCTTTTTATGTCAGCACCTGCGTCACAACTCTTGACCTCTGAGCTTTCAGAAAATGACCCACTTACAAAGTTGTGAATACCACAACAGTGGGTCGTTCATATGGACTCTTCCGGTGAACGTGGTAAACACGACCCTGTTTGGAGGCAGCATCCTTGTCTATCATTTAAAACTTAAAATCTGCAAGCACTCTAGGTTTGTGTTGTAGTATGACTGGTGTATTGTGTCCGTCCGCTCTCTGTCTGCTTGGTTAGCCTGCATGTTTTTTTCTGTTTTCGTATTGTTCCTGTCTTTCTGTCTTTCTTTTTTTTCCGGGCTGCGCCCCGGGCCGATGTAACTATTGGTTGAGGGGCGCAATATAAATAAATGTATCATATCATATCATATCATATCATAATGCAGTGTCACAGCTCACAGGAATGTGGCACTCGTTGAAGGATGCTGCTCACACCTGGAAAACAGACATTCAGACATCCGTCTGGGTTAATAATGAACCTCCTCTCGACCAGTGTTGTAGTCAAGTCACTAAGTCTCAAGTCCGAGTCGAGTCTCGAGTCCCCAGTGTTCGAGTCCAAGTCCGAGTCCGAGTCACCAAAGAAGAACCAGAGTCAAGTCCCCATTACCCTAGTCCGAGTCCAAGTCCAAGTCATCAAGGTTGAGTCCACTCCACTCTGGCAGTCAAAGAGCTGACATAAAAATAAGAAAGGTCTACATTTAAACATAAATGACGCAGCGGTCACCATTTCAAAGGGAGTTTATTTACTTTGTGACACAATAGCCAAACAAATGCACTAGCCATCAATATCTTATGCCAAATGATTAGTGCCTATTACAAAATAAATGAAATAATAATAACACTATAATTAACATAGAGTCCTTGTCTGCACCTTCCGAGTCCGAGTCATCAGTGCTCAAGTCCAAGTCGAGTCACGAGTCCTGAAAATCAGTCCTGGACTCAAGTACTACAACCTCCTCTCTACAATAATGTGATATGCGAGTATCGAGTTTCAGGGGCGAAAACTCAGTCGTTTTTATGGCAAGACGTTCAAGTGTCTCTGCTGCAGTCTGCTGGGGAGGCAACATGACATACAGAGACAGGACACTAGGTGGCTGGACAAGCTGGTCCAAAAGGCTGCTTCAGTGTTTGGTAGGAGCTTGGACTCAGTGGGGGTTGTGGTGGAGAGATGCACAAGGAGTAAGATGCAGGACATTATGAAGAATAACAGCCACCCTCTCCTTCACACCCTGGCAGGACATCATGAAGAATAACAGCCACCCTCTCCTTCACACCCTGGCAGGACATCATGAAGAATGACAGCCACACTCTCCTTCACACCCTGGCAGGACACCATGAAGAATGACAGTCCCCCTCTCCTTCCATCACACCCTGTCAGGACACCATGAAGAATGACAGTCCCCCTCTCCATCACACCCTGGCAGGACACCATGAAGAATGACAGTCCCCCTCTCCATCACACCCTGGCAGGACACCATGAAGAATGACAGTCCCCCTCTCCATCACACCCTGGCAGGACACCATGAAGAATGACAGCCACCCTCTCCATCACGTGACTTCACATGGAGTACCATTCAAGCAGTGCTGCCAGATTGAAAGTACAGCAATATCGTACCGTGACCCTGAAATGAAATGGAAAAACGACGTCATAAAGTGACACGATTCCGACTAGTATTTATTCACGAGCGCACAGAATGCCTGATCACAATGTAGGAATTCCACAGCGTAGCGATCATCACTCTGATCTGAGGGTTCACTCAGTACATCCAGACAGGTTTTCTAAAGCGAAATACTACATTATCATGTAACGCGTACGCGAGTAGACTGGTCCAGAGTCAGCGACAGGAAGCAAATTCACCTTTGCTCTAAAACCAACAGGGTTTTATTGTGGGTTTATTGAAATGCCAAAATGATTGTACATTTGTATTATTGATTGTATGGAGGTCAGGATTAATAGGTCCTCTGCTGTGCAGGGTCCACCTAACAGAGGACATCGAAGGAGGTCCCATGACTTGTAGAAACAAAATGCTGCATCTTTAACCTAGAACATTTTCTGGTGTTTTGCTGCCACCTAGGGGCCAGAGCCCAGGTCTTCGTGTATTCAGCTGCTACTGCTATGTCTTTGGAAGAAAGTGCAAATAGTCTCTATTAGTTATTCTGCAATTCACAAAGTCATCAAATTACACCAATTCTACAGCTGTGAAATGACGTTGCTGATGTCCTTTAAGTCATGATGTTAATTTGGTCTTGAGCCTCAAAAAAGCTTTACAAAAATATTTGTTTTAATGGAATGTCCTTATTAAAGCTAATTCTCTATTAGGGAATTTAATGTTGCAATCAGTCTCAGAGGCTGTGGTGTGGATTAAAACAGTGTTCTTTCTGCTTTGCCAGCCAGTCTAATAGAGACTTGAGGACAATGATGTCTGCGTTACTGAGCATATTTTGTGCAATACACCCCCTAATGGATTATTGTTATATTGCCGCCTTGAAGACTGAGTCAACATTTCCTCTACAGACCAACTCTTTCTTTCTCACAGTTCATGACTGTTGGGGCAGTGGCTTTTTAACCAATCAGAAAGAAGCTATGCCTATGCCATCATGCTCATGCTCAGTCACCCCCCCCCCCCCCCCTGGGGGACCCTGATGTAAACAAGACAAACGTCTTTCTCTGGTCTGCATCCCCTTAACAATTGTGTGTATTGAGCCGTACTGTATTGTACCCATTCTGAAATCTGTTAAATAAAGTTTTCATTAATTCATTCACATTGGTGGGATCTCACTGCCCTGTGAATCTGTATCCAGGTTTACGTAGGAATGGGGGTGGGATCTGAGTGCCCGAGTGCTCGCATGGATGAAGAAACGTACGAGGACACACTTCTTGGGAGGACGACTGCAAACTACTAAGGAGTCTGCCACAGTCAACCAGCACCTGCTAGCGGGTCTGACCCTTTAGCTCAGCTGGTTAGTGCGGCCGCCTGTGGATCCTATGGTCCCAGGTTCAAATTGACTCATATACACCACAATCAATAGCTGACAGGAAATCAAACGCATTTCGAATGTTTATGTTGGAGAGTTGAAACCCTCTACTGTATATGTGACTCTCTTGTTTAAGACCCAGACACCTGTCTGTAACTCAGTTACAGTGGGTGACAATATTGTCACAAGGAAAGAAGATATTACCTACCTGGGTTCCATCCTAGAGGCAAATCATTCCTGTGACAAAATGGCATCCAATGTAATAAAAAAAGTCAACCAACGAACTCGATTCTTGTACCGGATCTCCTCACTGGTAAACAAGAATACCCTGAAGACTCTGGCAGGAGCACTCATTCAAGGGTACTACGACTATGCTTGCACCTCATGGTACCAAAGCACCTCAAAGGCGCTAAAAACAAAATTACAAACATCTCAAAACAAACTGGTCAGACTACTGCTTGACCTGACTCCTAGAACCCACCTCACCCCTGCCCACTTTGACAACCTAGGATGGCTTAGAGTAGACGACAGAGTACAGCAACTTGCAATGGGCCTGGTCTACAAGATACACTACACGACCAAGGTATCCATGTACATGTCAAAATACTTCCCAAAGGTCAGTGAATACCACGATCACAACACCAGAGGGAGCTCCACAAATCATGTTAAACCCAGATTCGGCTCAAACAAGGGACTAAACACGTTTCGCAATTATGCCACATCAATGTGGAACGCCCTACCAAAAGCTGTAAAGGAATGTGAATCACTACCCACTTTCAAAAACACTCTCAAAAAACACCTACGGGAGACTGCAATTCGAAACTGGCCCCTGTAAATGTCCTAACAACCCCCTCCAATGTACAGTAAATTACCAAGTATGGTCTTGTCAATATTCCAATGTACAGTTTTGTTTGTAGTGTCCCCCACCCACCCCTCATACCCAACCTCCCCCCCCCCCCACACTCCTACCCAATTCTTTCTTATACATAGTTGTCACGGCAACTGATGATACTATAATTTGCCAAACTACAGTAGTTTGACAATAAGGAAAGTATTGTAGTTGTAGCCAAACACAACTTTATAAAAACAGCTCAACTATGATAAAATTACACTGAGAAAAATGGTAAATATACATTTTACATTTAGCTGACGCTTTTATCCAAAGCGACTTACAAGTTGTGTACAACAATATATTACAGTACAAAATATACTATATACTGTGAAAAATGGTGAATGGAAATGTACTGTATATACAGTACTACTACCACTCACAGCAGCAGTGAGAACTACTTACTATACTCAGCAGTACTAATACTTGGCCAATAATTTTAGATTGGGTCCATCTGAACATAAGTCAGCCTTGTGTTTCTGTTGATGCGTCTCCTGTAGGAACGTCATCATCTCATCAGACGTGAGTTGTGGCTGTCATTGCTTCTCAGGTCAGAGATGGTGAAACAAAAAAAACAGAGATCTCTTTTGATTAATTTATCTTTTTTTTTTTTTTTTTTACTTTATTTTTTAGTGTTTATCGCTTTTCTGGTCAAGCATGACCGACAGTTGTAGGGTGAAACGGGAGAGAGAGCAGGGGGAGACATTCGGCAAATGACGGCGAGTCCGGGAATCGAACTCGGAGTCAACCAGATCCGTGACGCAGCACGGAGTCCCGCGCGAGCGCGGTAACATGGTGTGCTACTGGAGCACCCCTAATTTATCTTTTTATCTAAATTAGGAAAAAAATATAATAATAAATCAACTAAAATAGAATATATCAGGTTTTTGGAACAGGAACAGAACAGACATGTTGAGAGGAGCAGGTGGGGATGGAGAACAGGCTTTCTCCTGGAACATGTCTGCAGCAGGCTACACTTATCGACAGAACTAAAGTCAACAAAAGCCGCCTTCCAACTTCCTCAGACCTGATGCGTTTCAACGACCTTCAACGTCTGGTTACCTACAACATTCATAGAGCTACTGTAGGGGCTACGACAGGCATTTCAAACAGGGAAAGACAACGCAGTGTACATGGGAGAGAGACGGTGAGAGGCTTACAACGGTAGCTGTGTCCGAACTAGAACTGAAAGATACAGAAAGAAAAATACTGGCATTACAATTCTTTTGTCAGATATTACAATTTGCAATGTGATTCACAATATTTTTTTGCGTCGTCATTTGAACTGAAAATACCATTAAAAGTGTGTGGTTTTTGCATGGGGTGTTTAACAAAGATCTTATTTTAGGTCTGTATAATACCAGACCAGGACACATCTACAGCGCCACAATACTTCAAAAATGCACATTCTTGTGTTCAGAAACAGCCAGTTTGTAGTCTTGCCTTCCCCAGACCATTCGCCACCAATCTAAAACCTGTGAGAGAGAGAGAGAGAGAGAGAGAGAGAGAGAGAGAGAGAGAGAGAGAGAGAGAGAGAGAGAGAGAGAGAGAGAGAGAGAGAGAGAGAGAGAGAGAGAGAGAGAGAGAGAGAGAGAGAGAGGAGAGCTGGGAGAGAGAGAGGAGAGCTGGGAGAGAGAGGGAGGAGAGCTGGGAGAGAGAGAGAGGAGAGAGAGATCAGAGAGCTGGGAGAGAGATCGGAGAGCTGGGAGAGGGATAGGAGAGCTGGGAGAGAGAGAGGACAGCTGGGAGAGAGAGAGGACAGCTGGGAGAAAGAAAGAGAGAGAGGAGAGCTGGGAGAGAGATAGGACAGCTGGGAGAGAGAGAGGACAGCTGGGAGAGAGAAAGAGAGAGAGGAGAGCTGGGAGAGAGATAGGAGAGCTGGGAGAGAGAGAGGAAAGCTGGGAGAGAGAGAGGAGAACTATATTACATACAGTACATGGTGTTCGGGTCCACTGGACCCAAGAGTGTGGAAATTGTAGGTGAAAACAAGTAAAATATGGTATCAATTAAGTAAAAAGGTTCTCTGTGTACCTTCACTGTCTGCCTCCACCTTGTTTCATTCACACTGCTTGTGTTGTTTTTACTACCTGTACCCCCCCCCCCTTCCCCCATGCTGCTATGATGCCTGAATTTCCCCAAGGGGATCAATAAAGGAATATCTTATCTTATATTATTCGCGATAAACATGATTTATTCCATTCATTCAGTCGTGATTATAATGTCTTTTATTTTTTTTTTATTTTTTTTTTTTACATCTAATTTTATTACTTTTATTGATAAATGTGATCTAGCAGAGGTAAATGACACATTATGCTGTCTATATTATTATATGTTTTAACCTGCTGTTGTGTGGCAGTGGAAGTGTTAACATTCTGTGTATTGTCGCAGTGAAAGGGTTAACCATCCTTGATGAAGATGATGAAGAGTGTCATTTGGTTGTGTGTGACACTGTCAGGACAGTCAATCAGCAAAACAGCCAAACAGCCTACACACGTTGTACATCAGTAGTTCTTAACAAGGGCAGCCCAGGGAACCAGAACAATGAGCAATAGTTAAACACATATTTTATTCACTAGAAGTTAACTTAAGCCTCATCAGAGAATGTATGAATGACTTCTGATCACAACGTTCCTGTTATCTCCCCACCTGCAATAGAGACCATTTTGGAATTCTGTACTGAATCATATCTAACAGCTAGGGCTGTCTATCCATTCAAATATTCAATCACGATTAATCGCAAATTTTCTATCTTTTCTAAATGTACCTTGAAGGGATATTTTTCAAGTGTTTAATCAATACTCTTATCAACAAGGAAGTACATTGCAATACACGTGACTTGCAATGTTTACTTCCACTTCGTATATACAATGTAATATGTCATCACGTCAACCCGTGGGACTTACGCGCAAGTATCCCGAGTACTCAAGTCTGGTTTGAATTAACGAGACAGTTTGAGACCGAATCAGGCTTCGAGAAACCGAGATAGCCTGACATCAATCATCGGGTTAATTTAAGCTGCTAATAGGACATTTGATCGGCTTAGTTGAACCACGCACGAGGAACGGGGCCCTGTGCTTCCTTTTTTTATTTTCTTTTCTTTATGTTTTTGGTAGATTTCCATTGGCTTTATTTAAGTCCAGCAGAGAGGAAGAACGGGAGGAGACATGGGGGAAGACATGCGGCAAAGGTCGCCGGGTCCGGGAGTCGAACCCGGGACGGCCGCGCCGCACCCCAGTGCGCCACTCCGGCGCCCCTCTGTGCTTCCTTTTTATATCAATAAATATAATTAATTTTGTTTACAAACCTGGTCATCCTTTCTGTCAACCAACGTTTATGTTACAGCCCTTACCCTTAAACCTCAGGGGTCGTAACAGTGCCTCTATGCATTATGCACTTTACTATGATATGCACTTTAGCAGATGTTGATCTTATTCTTAACCTCAGCATTTGTCCTTTTATACTGTTTTTTTTTCTGTACTGTTTCTGCTCTGCTCCTGTATTGGTTTAGTTGTAGACATACAGTATTGCTCTGTACCTGTATTCCAATGTGGATTTGTCCATACATGGCAAATAAAATCTCTGACTCTGACGGGTCAGTGTAGTGACAGGTCAGTGTAGTGACAGGTCAGTGTAGTGACAGGTCAGTGACAGGGGACAGGTCAGTGTAGTGACAGGTCAGTGTAGTGACAGGTCAGTGTAGTGACAGGTCAGTGACAGGTGACAGGTCAGTGTAGTGACAGGTCAGTGTAGTGACAGGTCAGTGTAGTGACAGGTCAGTGACAGGTCAGTGTAGTGACAGGTCAGTGGAGTGACAGGTCAGTGACAGGTGACAGGTCAGTGTAGTGACAGGTCAGTGTAGTGACAGGTCAGTGACAGGTCAGTGTAGTGACACATCAGTGGAGTGACAGGTCAGTGTAGTGACAGGTCAGTGTAGTGACACATCAGTGGAGTGACAGGTCAGTGACAGGTGACAGGTCAGTGTAGTGACAGGTCAGTGTAGTGACAGGTCAGTGTAGTGACAGGTCAGTGTAGGGTGAGTGAATAGAAATCTGAAAGTTGTTTGGAGCATAGCACATACCTCAATATCTTTATTGCATTAACTTAATTTCTCTTACCTTTTCCATGTATGAATACAACACATCTTCAGGACTCAGTGTTCCCTCCTTCAAATGCTTTGTCAACTCGGTCAAAGAAAGAGATATGATGGTAGGGCTGTCCGTCAATGGATGCTATATGAAACAAGTAAGTTAGACAATGAGTAAGTCAACATACTGACACTACCGTCTATGACTGACAGTACCCTTACGAAACGTTCCTGTGGTAAAGTACGACAAGCTCTGTATAATCTATTGCATTTCTCTGGTAATTGTTTTTTATTATGCTATTGTAAACTACGGGTCTGATCCTTTAGCTCAGCCCGTTAGTGCGGCCGCCTGTGGATCCTATGGTCTCAGGTTCAAATCCACTCGGTTACACTATCATGGTTAAATTGGTTTATATTATCTAAGTACAAAAATGGTACCATGATAATACATGATTTGTATCATGGCAGTACCATGGTCAATTATTAATACAGTGGCTGACGCGGGCGGTTAGGTGGCGTAGCGGAGATTGCGTTCGTCACCAACCCCGGAGCTGTGAGCAGGATTCGCCTGTTCGAATCCAGCTCACAGCTCCGGGGTTGTCACCAGCTTGGCTGGCCGTTCACACTAATACAATTGGCAGTATTAGAGGGTGGGAGAAGCTGGCGGGGTGGGTCCGGGTCGTTGTAAACAGCGACTCCTACAGTTCGGTCGGGGCGCCTGCTAACCGCGGATGGGACCTGAGTGGGATAGTGTGATCCTTCCACACGCTACACCCTCTCGGAGAATATCCGCGCTGCCAGGTGAAAAGAAGCGGTTGATTGGCTGGACGTGTGTCGGAGGAAGCACGTGATAGCCTCCACTCTCCCAGATGATCTGACTGTGGGGGGTAAGTGCGCAGCGACCAGGAAGGGGATTGGGAATTGGCATAATGACTAACATTGGGATGGGAGAAAATCAGAGGAAAATGGAGGGGGAAAAAGATCAATAAAAAAAAAATACAGTGGCTGATACCACAGTAAAACTGAACATATCATAATTAAAGATATTTGACAGTGAAACATCATCCAACTCTATTATAGTATTATAATTAGATTATAGAAAAATCTTTCTATAATATAATTAAATGTATTATAAACTATAATATAAATGAATTATAGAAAAATCATATGCTTTGTTACCCTTTAAGAAACACTGTCAATATTTCTTGTACTATTCCTGTACGGGAAATCAGCTTACTAAATGCTCTAACATACAGAGAACATGTTTTGTCTTAAACCACTCCTAGCCACAGCAGGTGCAGGCTTATCAGTATTCATTCCACGTCATAGACAGTTTTTTCATGTATACAAACCTCGATTTCTTTACTACTGTTTAAGGCTGAAAGTGAACCTTGACGTGTCGCTCACTTCTCAGATTGTCTCTCTGCTTTGAATTGATCCTTCTGTGCGCAAAGAATAAAACTATTTTCTTTGCTATCCCTTGACTCGATCTCAATTGTTGTCGAAGCAGTTTTCTTATCAGTCCTGGGCCCTCATTTATCAACGTTGCGTACGCACAGATATGTGCTTAACCCATGCGTACGACCATTTCTAAGCAAAGTGTGGGATTTATCAATTTGAACGTGAACTTGACTTTGTGCTTATGTCTACGCACAGCTCAGAGCATGCGTAGCTGACGCCCAGTGGTAGAATATCGTTACTACGGCATATGCGCTCCTCAGTTCATGCATTAGTTTCAACGCGGAAATAAGCTTTCATGCATTACTCCCGACACTGGCGCATGTTCTGTATGAACCGTAATTCATTATAGTTCATTGTGAAATAGCGACAGTAGTGTAATTATAACGGGCTCATGCGCGAACAAGAGGTTGGCTTGCTTGTTTGGCACGGGGGGCAGACGCAGAACACCTAGTGTAACTGCCGCCGTGTCATAGTGTAATTCAAGTTAAGCTTCAGTATGATGTCATAGTAGAACCGGTTAGAACAGGCTAGAACCTTCCAGAACTGCGCTCCACAGTGTATAAATAGAGAGAACTTACAAGGGTTCTCTCTCTCACTTCTCAACCACCATCAACCACCTAGCCCCTTTCGTGACTGTGATGCACCGAGTGAATCCACAGTCACTTGCTCCTTTACCCAGTCAACTATTCACTTTTAGTAGGCATTGTTTAACTTGTATTGTATTGTATTTAGCCGGATAGCTACTGATAGCTCCTGATATCAACAAATGCTCCAGCAAGTCTAGTAGTCGATGTTGATACCTCCGTTAGCTTGCGTTAGCTGACGTTAGTTCACTGTTCAAAACTAAATGTCCCATTGAACTAAATAGTTGTCTTAACGTCATCTAGTGGGCTAGCAGTAGCTACAGATAGCTCCTGATATCAATGTCTTATAACATTGATTCAATGCGTATTCGAGCTGAGGGCTTGCTGAATGTGATATGACCAAAGCACAGTAACGTTATACCAATAGGGTCCAGCTGCAGCGCAGGAGAATCCTTGCTGGAGCTGGAGGCTACTAGAGTACACAGTGGCTGCGGTTACATGGTGACTTTTAATTCCGAATTATAACTTCGGAATCAAATCATTCGGATCTAAAAAAAAATCATGCGAGTTTACATGTCAAATCTTAATTCCGACAAGGTGTTTACATGAAAGTCACTGTCTAATCGGGAGTTTTCGAGTCATCGTAAGGTTTGGGGCTGGGAAGGCTTCTGATTGGGTAAACGTAAACAGGATGTTAACGTCATTACGTTTACCGGAAGTAAACAAACAGCTGCGACCGGTATTCTCAGCTACTGTGCTAGCGTACCAAACAACATTAACCAGACTCTCGGTGTGTCTATTCTGCTAACGTTAAAGGCCTCTACATGCTACAGCAACTTCAAAGCAACTGCACCACAACATCGACAAAGCAAAGGTGTTGCAGACACTCTGCCTTTATGCTTCTGCAACATCGACGCACAGCCTATGTAACATTGTACCCCGTATGTAGCAACCCATTGATAACAAGCAGACAAATAAGCATAATTTTTACTTCCGGGCGGGGGGGTTTCAAAATAAAAGAGCGACGTCTAAAAGCACCGTAAATACGTTTATTCTTTACAATATCTAACGTTACACGAACCTAAACTAATCTAAAGTTAGTTTAGGTTCGTGTTAATGTTAGATAATGTACAAAATAAACGTATTTACGGTGCTTTTAGACGTCGCTCTTTTATTTTGAAATCCCCCGACGGAAGTATTATAGTGTCTGTTGCTAGCAGCTTAACTTTTGCCGGCCGGTTCTGTGCTTTTTCTAGCTAACGTATCATCATTAGTTTCCAAAGGAGAGGAGAGAAAGATCGCGGCTCACATGCAGCTCAAACTACCTGTTGGAATAAATTAATTGATTGATGTTTAACTTGTCCCTGTGTGTGTCCAGTCATTTCGACTAGCAAATGTTGTATTTAACGTTACCTCAGGATACCATTGTATTTAGTTGGTTAGCTATGTAGCTAATGTGGATAGAATTTTGTATAGCATCAATACTAGCTGGCTGGCTACAGCTTTATTTACTAAATTATGGAGGCTTTTTAATCGTCAAGGTAAGAGAGGATTTGTCATGATCAACTGAAGGCCTATGCTATGGAACAATATGTGCCCCTGTTCGCGATCATCTATGTGTACTGTAGCCTATGCGCGATCATGCGCAGAAAGACCGGGGGAACTAATTCCGAAAAATGCGTGAAAAGCGTTTACATGGACAGAAAAAGCTTTAATTCGGAATGATAAACGGAATAAACCGGCCACTTACATCGGAATGGATTTTATTTCGGAATGGCCATTTTCATTCGGAATTAAGTATTTTCAGATGTTTACATAATAACTTTAAATAGGATTTAACGTTAAAATTCCGAATGAAAAGGGGAATAAACTGTCCATGTAAACGCAGCCACAGACAGTGAAGCTGTTTGCAGATAGCGAGCATTTTGACTTGTTGCGTGGTGGCGATGTCTCGCAGATAATACAAGTACAAGTCTAATTATATAATATATATATTTTATAAAAAAAAAAACATTATATAAAATAATTTTTATTTATTTTTTTAATCAAAAACGATCGGTATCGGATCGGTATCGGCCGATATGGCTCACGACGATCGGTGATCGGTATCGGTGGCAAAAAACATGATCGGGGCATCCCTAATTTTCATAAACTGGTCAACACTGCATTATTTCCGGCGTTGTGTGCATGATGCGCATGCGCTGTGATCACACCAGGCAGCCAACGCCGGAAATAATGCTGTGTTGACCAGTTTATAAAAAATATTTAAAATGTTTATTAGCAACGCCGAGCTTTCAAACCATCCCGTATCTCTGTCCGAAACCCTCGTGCAACTGTGAGTACCTTTGAAACGTCTCTGTGATTCTTGTATAACGAACGGTTCAGTCAGAACCAGTCCTTCAGGGTAAATCTAGGTTGGTTTCCTATTGAGGAGCAAGTGACTGTGGATTCACTCGGTGCATTACAGTCACGAAAGGGGTTACAGAACACCCACCTCCAAACGCGATTAAATATTGTTTCAAATAAAAAGCGACATACTATTATTTTGTGTCATGTTTCCAAATAAGATTGGCCACAACGAAATGCTTTCTACTTCAATTTGTTGGTTAGAATAGATTACCTCGCTCCTTTGAAACTTCACTGAGCTCCGCGCACAGACGTGATAATAATAATAACAACAATAATAATAATAGCTTCATTTTATATAGCGCCTTTCAAGAGACCCATGCAAGGTCGCTTTACATAGATAGGGGGGGGAAATAACAAAGTAATAAACATAGTGGACAGACTATGTAAATATGATGATGGGATTCAAGTTCACGTTTTTATTGATCACATAGGCAGGCTATACATGGCGTATAGGCTACATCATACATGGCAGTGAGATTCATTGTTCTTGTATATGCTCTCGTATTATTGTTTATATAGGCTACCCAATACAGACATCAAAATAGATTGTATGCCTCTAGAAATCATATGCAGCAGGTAGAAAATTGATGGAAAATCCGTTGCGATTTGGAATAAATTGAGGAGAACTTTAATCCCTGGGTATTAATCGAACAAAACGGAAAAAGGCAGTCATATTCCAGCACGGTCTTTATTAGTGTTTGCGCTGCCCAGGCAGCAATGGTTAATAGATATCATATCCGTCTGTCAGCCTGTCACGTATTTCTCCATAACACGCTTCCCTCGGCTTAGTCCACTTTTCCACATTTCATGGGGGTGTTCCATTACCGTATATGGTTAATCGGGGCGGTTCTGGTATGCAAATACTTAAAACAGTGCACGAGCTCCAGCTTAGGATCAAAGTGATATTTATCAAGACAGGTGTGCGTAGGACCTGTGTACGCACGTGTGATAAATCCTGTTTTTTTTGTGCGTGCACACATTCTAAATTCTGTGCTTACGTATGAAAATAGAATACTTTCTAAGAAAAATTTATAAATGAGGACCCTGGACTATGGTGATAATAGGCATGCTGCGGCCTAAACCCTTACTTAAGTTACAGTACATCCTTGGACTCCGTCTATCACTCTGCCCTCAGATGCATCACTAATGATAGATACAACACTCATCACCGTGTCCTTTATGAGAAGGTTGGTTGGTCCTCGCTGTTGGAGAGGCGCAACAAACACTGGTATTTGTTCATCTTTAAAGCCGTTTTTGGTAAGATACCTAATTATACTACATCATTATTGGAATGGAATTTTGGAACCTATGGAACCCGTTCTAGGTCCCTCGAGTTTGCTGGGAACAGGGTAAATCTACATTTTACTATGATGCCCCCTAGCTCATGGAATGAACTCCAACAGTCCAGCTTGAGATTCTCCCCTCTGTTGCAGTTTAAAACCTTGATCTCCAACCATTGTAAATCAAGTTGTAGGCCTACATGTTTTAATTGATTGTTATCCTTACTTGTCTTATTGTTATGATTTTATATTCTGTGTTATATTTTTAACTCTGTGTGTACACTCAACGTGACTGTAAATGGGGGAAACCTCAGTTGCCTTTCGAGTTTAAATACAGGTTTGAAATTAAATGTATTAAGCTCACCGGACTTGGTCAAACTAAATTTCCACAACAAACGACATTACTACTGTACTTTGATTGATTGATTGAAAACATTTTTGAACACAGATTGCAGAATGGGTACAATACAGTACGGCTCAATACACACAATTGTTAATGTGATGCAGACCAGAGAAAGACTTTAGTCTTGTTTACATCAGGGTCCCCCATTTTCAATTCATCTTAACATATATGACATGACATACAAATAGACATTACTGCTACATCTAGACATTTATGACATACCAGATCTACAAATACAGTACTGTTTGTGATACAAAGAGTCTAAAAAAGAGAGTATACAGTATACATTTGACGAAGAAACTGTACATTGGACGAGGTTGGGTAGGTGGGGTGGGGTTATCGTCTGTGTAAAAAACACTTACAGACTCTTTGAATTGACGGACAGCTTGCTCTGCCCTCAGCAGGGTCGCTGCCCTTCGGTCTCTTGCTTTCAGAATAGTCCTTCTTGCCCGTTGTCCTCCATTGAGCCATTTGAGCAGCAGGACCAGGGCTGTCAGACACGTCGTCCAACTCAGCTCGGCTCCCAAAACAAGTTGCTTTGCCCTTTCCATCCGAAAGGTCTCCCCTCACGCTAGCGCTCCACCAGACACACGGACCAGTAAGCTATTAGCTAAGTAGGCTAACGTTAATAGGACCAGCAAGAGCTCCTTCAATCGTCTAGTGAGTAACGTTAACCCGAAACGTAATGTTTAAACAGATACAAGGCATGTCGATACAAGCACAAGCTTTATATGGATATTAGTGATGCACGATATAATATCGGCCGATATGGTAATTTTTCTACACATCGGTATCTGTCCGATATCAAGATAGGGCCGATATAAAAAAAAAAAAATATTTTATTTAATACATTTTTTTACACGTTTTTGTCTTAAATAGTTTCAAAATATCAGTAATTTCTGAAAATAAGTTACAAAAGTAAAAAAGAAAAATGCGTTTTGGAAAATAGCTCTTTATTTGATTATCATAAAAAAGTGTTTTCTATACAGAGATATCGACATCGGTAAATATCGGTACCGGCCAGAACAGCAATATTAATATCGGTTATCGGTATCTGCCACAATTTTCACATCGGTGCATCACTAATATAATCCTTTTTACATAATGTAGATATTATATATATATATATCTGTACATAATAATAATAATAATAATAATAATAATAATAATAATAATAATAATAATAATAATAATAATAACTTATAACGTTTTATATAGCGCCTTTCAGAGGACCCAAGATCGCTTTACATAAGGGCGGGGGGGGGGGGGGGGGATGACAAATTGACAAACATAGTGGACAGACACAACATACATATAAAGTGAGAAAGTTAGGGGTTGAAGGCCAGGTTGAAGAGGTGGGTTTTGAGCAGTTTTTTAAATGAGTCCAGAGTTGGGGCGGTGCGGAGTTCTGCGGGGAGGGAGTTCCAGAGGGTGGGAGCTGCCACACTAAAAGCTCTGTCCCCGAACGTCCGTAGTCTGGTTCGGGGGATGGAGAGCTGACCAGTGTCCGTGGATCGCAGGGACCGTGACTGAGTGTAGGAGGTCAGTGAGGTACTGAGGTGCCAGGGCGTGAAGGGATTTGTAGGTGAGCAGGAGGGTTTTGTAGGTGATGCGGGATTTGATGGGGAGCCAATGGAGGTGGATGAGGATGGGGGTGATGTGCTGCCAGGGTTTGGTGCGGGTTAGAACCCTGGCAGCTGAATTTTGAACATACTGGAGCCTGTCCAGGGTTTTGCTTGGGACCCCGGACAGGACCCCGTTGCAGTAGTCCAGGCGGGAGGTGACGAAGGCGTGGATGAGGGTCTCAGCTGTGGTGTCGGAAAGTGATGGTCGGAGTCTGGAAATGTTTCTGAGGTGAAAGAAGGCGGATTCGGTGAGGGAATTGACATGGGATTGATAGGAAAGGGTGGAGTCCAGGATAACGCCCAGGTTGCGGACCTTAGGGGATGGGGAGATGGAGCAGCCGTCAATGTTGAGGGTGAGATCCCCAACCTTCCGGAGCAGGGCCTTGGGTGCCACAACCATGAGCTCGGTTTTATTGTTGTTGAGTTTGAGGAGATTAGATGACATCCAGGTTTTTATTTCGTGAAGGCAGTTGATAAGGGAGTGTGGGGGGAGATGGGTGGATGGTTTGGTGGAGAGGTAGAGTTGAGTGTCGTCGGCATAGGAGTGGAAGCTGAGGCCATGGCGGCGGATTATCTGACAGAGGGGGAGCATGTAGATGGTGAATAGGATTGGGCCAAGTACGGAGCCTTGGGGGACGTCTTGGTTGACTGGTGCCGGGGGGGAACTGGAGTCGCCGATGGTGATAAACATATCATACATATCACTTACCTACTCTTGCTAGTTACACTGCTGGCCAGTATGACTTACTGATTAGCACCATTACTCAGTAGTACTAATTCATTTATATATTTTATATCCAGTTTAATCACCTGTACATTGTATATTACTACTGCACTTTACTGTTACATTTGCACTCTGGTTGGATACCAAACCTATTTATATCGTACTGTACTTGTGCTGTATGATGACAATACATTTGAATCTAATCTAATGTTGTGTTGTTTGTCTCCTGCAGGAAGGAGCTTCTTAACACATTAATGGCCAGACCTGAGATTTCTCGGGTTTTGGTCATTATTTCTTTTATTCTACATTTGTAATCATTTCAGGCACACGGACCTCGGGGTTACCATAGGGAATCATTCTGAGATCGCCAGAGTGCAATACCGGCCGCATCATGCTAGGTGGCAGTATCACCCACCCTTTGAAACCCTCCTTAACATCGGGTGCTTAAATCCCTCCGGGCGATATATTTTGGGTCAGTCTAGTGGTTCACCCGATCACATTGAAACACGTCCAATGACCCTCCATGCATGTGTGTGCCGGATTATGTCGAGGACACGATGGACACCAATACTGGAAATCGCGATCAGACAATTGGAATATTATTTTTGGGATACTTCGTAGTAAAGGTAAGGACTATATGACATCAATTTCAAATTTCAGCTTGATCCTATAATGTTTTCATATCGATCCAGCCGATCAACATGTGTGGCGTTCAAAACGAATGCCGTTACTGGCGATCAAAGTATCAAAAAAACATAATACCTATTATATACCTTTGAATTGGAAATAGTAGCGTGTACAGGCGAGCAACGCCAACGCAATTAGCAGAGTTCACGTAATGCTCCATAAGACAGTTACCAGGAATTAGCCAGGATCACTCAGAAACTATACAATATTCACCACGGTATAACACACGAACGTATGCATGAAAAAATTTATTCTTTTTCACATGTTGAACGATAGATAGTTGATGTCAAATGAGCCATAGTATTGTCTCCATAGCTATAATATAGAATATAGATATAGCCCTGCAAAAACCGAAGTGAAAATCCCTATACTTTACAGCGCTGGCCAACTAAGTACAAAGATGGGGAAACAGCGTGGCAGTCAAAGTGTTAACAACGTGTCATTCACAGCAGCAGGACAAATTGTTTGACAAATTACTGTTGTTCTGGTAAATCCCTGCAACAGCAGATCTGTCCAATAAAACTGTAAAGCAGCCTGTTACCTGGTTTAGGTTTGTGAGTGGGTGAGTGTACTGCCCTCTGCTGGATAAAAAAAGTATATAATGTAAATTCAGGTTATACATGGTGACATTCTGCCCTCTAGTGGTAAATGTGCAGAACACATCTGGAGGGCCAGGGCGTCAACATTGAACAGAAGAGCTGTGTTCAGTCATATAGTTATGATGAGGACGGATAGAGTGGGACCTTTCAGCTTGCTATAAGGTTTTCATTTGGATTTAAGATGTCCCACCACGGCCTAAAGGTCTACTCACATGGAGCAACATTAAACGTTATGCTTTAATCTCCAGAATGACCTCCTACACCAGGGGTCAGATGATCTCTTACAGACCAGGGGTCAGCAATTAAGTTTGGCCTCGGGCCACATTATGGCGGGCCAGAAACAAAAACAATGGCTGATTTTATATATTGATAGTGGAAACATTTTAACTCTGTGACAGACCACCGTATAACTAAGGCATACATTTGTGGCATAATAAACTGTAAACATACACATTTGCACTGAACATTATACCTTTGTCTTTTTGCCATTTTATTATAAAACCAGAGACAAGCGTCTCTCTCTTATCGGTCTATCTTACATTAGAGTTCACATTTGAAAATGTGTTTAAATAGAGCCTTGTACTGAATGTTAGTGTATTTCTTTGTCTTCCAACATGGCTGCCTGTAACATAGCGGCCATTGTTTTGAACATGGCAATGGAAGGGACAACAGTTGCTATGTGCAAAACGATGGTTGCTATGTGTAGATATTTGAGAATTATATCAACAGGAAAAGCCAGTGGAACAGTAATATGCTTTTCCAATGTTTCACGTCTCAACCTTGCTGCTCGACCAAAAATAAAGGGCACATCAAAGCCTCTCTCTCTCTGATTGCTTAAAACAATCAATAACGCACGACACCAACACTTCACAAACACTGGTTTTATAATGTATGAGGGTGCAGGCTATGACAAAATGCAGTATGCAATGCAACACACTAAAGACCCTTTCACAAATGCTGCATGTAAAATCTATTTTTTTTGCTTATTTCACACTGTATTGAATACCATTGATTAACCCTAATTCATTTAATTTCAAACCTTTATTTTAACTAGAAAAAAGTTACAGTTCCCCTCATTCGCAGCGATGTCGGGTATAACAAGAAATATTTTAAATAGATATTTAAATGATAATCTTCATACACAGGAGGAGATATTGTCTCTTTCTGCATCCTGCCCTGCTCTACCTAGGAGCCACCCCTCCTAAACCACAGGCAGTATTTCCTAGTGAGTCCTGTTGCAAAGCTTACAGATGTCAAAGAATAGTTGGGGACGCAATCTTTCAAAACTTTAAAATGCATTGTTGCATCTATATTTAGCACATGATAGAATTTCAATAGAAAATAAACAAAAAAAGTAATAACAGTACTCAGTATAACAGTACTCAGTATAACAGTACTCAGTATAGCACTATACCAGTATAACATGCAAATAAAATACCATTACCACCAGACAGAAAAGGGCATTGTTAGACTCTGAGGGGAAAGGGCAGATGCTCAAGCACCCCTTGGGCCCTATGTGTGTGAAGAAAGACAACTATTGGAAGAGAGGACTAGAGAGAAAGGCTCTATTTAAACCATGAAACTGGTGTTTGAAGATGGGTGTCAGAAGTTCTTCTGATGCAGATCACATTAGTTGGATTGCTAGATGTGTTGTTAAGTATGTTGAGTTTTTAAGCAGATTTCTACACAATTTTAATCTTTAAATCTTGAGATTGTCTGAAGCTCATCCCATGCTGGTCAGTGGTAGGGTTTCTCTCCTGTATGAATGTGCTGGTGTGTCTTTAAGGCTTCTCTCCTGTATGAATGCGCTGGTGTCTCTGTAAGTTTCCAGACCGACTGAAGCCTTCCCCACACTGGTCACAGTGGTAAGGCTTCTCTCCTGTATGAATGCGCTGGTGTCTCTCTAAGTCTCCAAGGGTCCTGAAGCGTGTTCCACATTGGTCACAGTGGTAAGGCTTCTCTCCTGTATGAATGCGCTGGTGTGTCAGTAAGTTTCCAGACTGACTGAAGCCTTCCCCACACTGGTCACAGTGGTAAGGCTTCTCTCCTGTATGAATGCGCTGGTGTTTCTGTAAGTTTCCAGGGGTACTGAAGCTCTTCTGACACTGGTCACAGTGGTAAGGCTTCTCTCCTGTATGAATGCGCTGGTGTGTCAGTAAGTTTCCAGACTGACTGAAGCCTTCCCCACACTGGTCACAGTGGTAAGGCTTCTCTCCTGTATGAATGCGCTGATGTATCTTTAATTTTCCAGGGGTAATGAAGCTCTTCTGACACTGGTCACAGTGGTACGGCTTCTCTCCTGTATGAATGCGCTGATGTATCTTTAATTCTCCAGAGGTCCTGAAGCGCGATCCACACTGGTCACAGTAGTAAGGCTTCTCTCCTGTATGAATGCGCTGGTGTATCTTTAAGTTTCCAAGGGTCCTGAAGCTCTTCTCACACTGGTCACAGAAGTAACACTTCTCTCCTGTATGAATGCGCTGGTGTATCTTTAAGTTTCCAAGGGTCCTGAAGCTCTTCTCACACTGGTCACAGAAGTAACACTTCTCTCCTGTATGAATGCGCTGGTGTATCTTTAAGTTTCCAAGGGTCCTGAAGCTCTTCTCACACTGGTCACAGTGGTAAGGCTTCTCTCCTGTATGAATGCGCTGGTGTATCTTCAATTCTCCAGCCTGACTGAAGCGCGATCCACACTGGTCACAGTAGTAAGGCTTCTCTCCTGTATGAATGCGCTGGTGAACCTTTAAGACGTCATATCTACTGAAGCTCTTCTCACATTGGTCACAGTAGTAAGGCTTCTCTCCTGTATGAATGCGCTGGTGTATCTTTAAGTTTTCAGACTGACTGAAGCGCGATCCACACTGGTCACAGTAGTAAGGCTTCTCTCCTGTATGAATACGCTGGTGTGTATTTAAGTTGGACTTCTTGATGAAGCTCTTTCCACACTGGTCACAGCAGTGAGGCATTGACTTGTTCATATCTCTGCTTGTCGTTGGGGAGCAATGCAGCAATTGTACCTGGAGAAGAGAGAAGTACACCAATGAAATCCATGTATTGATTCGCCAAAGAGTAGCCTATTGATCATTAGTTTGTAATATAGCATATTGCCACTAGGGATGCACGATATTGATTTTTTTGCCGATAACCGATACCCGATATTTATTGTATTCATCGGTACTGCTATCGGTACTCGAGAAATTATGGAGTTTTTTTCTTTAGGAATTTAAACGTCGCAAACTAATCTTGTTGGCCGGTCTATATCTCTCCTGCCTCGGTGTCTCTGCCTGAGCGGGCTGTGCTGTGTTCTCTCCTCTCTTCCCCTCCCACACACTCCCCCACACACACACTCCCCCACACACACACACACACACACACACACACACACACACACACACACACACACACACACACACACACACACACACACACACACACACACACACACACACACACACACACACACACACACACACACACACACACACACACACACACACACACACACACACACACACACACACACACACACACACACACGGGTGCCGCTGCTGCCGAGTACAGACAGCTCTGCTCTCATAATGGCGGACAGAACGAAACGTTCAAAAGTCTGGGTCTATTTTACTAAAGTCGATGCTGACAACGCTCGTTGCCACAAGTGCAACAAGACATTTGCCAGTAATGTATAAGCGCTGGTACTTGTCAATGTGGCTGGTGGGGAGATAACGTTAGCTCCGAGTAGAGTAATGGCTGACAATCCGGAGGTAAATAAACGAACGAGAGCTTCTGATTGGTGGTAAAAAGAAGAGGCGGGTGCAAGCGGTGGGACGTAATTGGCAGATCGACTGTCTGCCTCCGAATGTAACGTGACTACGTCACAGCCAAGAAAGGGATCGCTGGATTTGTGAAAAACTCCCTGTTCCTAAACCACACGCTATCAGTTTTACCACAGTACTGGCAAAACGGGAGGAGGCTATAATAAAAACAAGCGCCCTTCATCCAAATCCACCCACACCGGATTTCTTTTAACCAAAAAATTTATTATATGTTATCGGAGCTATCAATAACGTTATCGGGTTTATCGGGATGACATCATAATTGCTGATATCGGCCCGATAATTATCGGCCCGATAATTATTGTGCATCCCTAATTGCCACCCTATAACCTTTCAGTCTGCCCAGCACCAAGACAACTGTTGGCATTGCAGCCTTGATGCTGCTTGTTAATCCTGTTGTAGCCTATGGCTGAAAGGAAAGGTAAAGGAGGAAAGACCTTTTTCTGTTGATTTGGTCATATCCGTCTGTCATAGTAGTCTTTAGTGGTCTGTCTGTCTTTGACCAATTCATTGACAATATATGTCTTTACAGCTAAGATAGACCTATCAGAGGTTGTAATATTGTGAAGAGAGTGAATGTAATATTTAATTATGAAGAGAATTACGTCGCTGCAGATGCTAGCAGTTAGCTGACCATTATTATAGTAAAATCACATGTTCACCTTCTTCATACTTTGTACCCTTTAACCTCCGTCGGACCGCTCAGGCTAAAGAGGTTAATTAACTAGAAGCCATTTAAAAGTAAAGTAAAATGAGGCATTAGGCATCTGTCACTCAAAGTGCTTATGGGCTTATGTCTTCAATAGACTCACAGGAATTGTGTAAAGTTGCCCAAATAGTGCTAGGAATAGCAATGCAGGTCCCCTTTAAACAACTCCCAATGTAATTTTCTTCCCATCTTACCACTGACAATCTCTTGAGCGGGATTTCCAAGAGTCTTGTCTGTAGTTTAGCTCCACTCTTCTCTCCAAGCTCCTCATAACCTTGGATTACAAACCAGTCTGTGTCCTTCTCTGAAACAGAGAACCGTCGTATTTGTATTTGTTTATTAAAAATGATCCCCATTAGCTGATGCCAATGGCACCAGCTAGTCTTCCTGGGGTCCGAAGTCCCACATATCCATATATACACATACAAATATACATATATACGCACACACATATACATACATACACACTATATACATACATATACACACACATATTCAGTATATGTGACTGGGCATGGGGGCAATGGACTTGTTGAGGCAAGGTCCAATTTATTTATTTTTTTTACATATTGTGAAAGTACAGATTCATACCTTAAAAATAAGCCATCACTTGAACATTTTGGTGGGATATTTTTCAAGCTACATCCTATGAATCATGGTGATATCAGTAAACGCATTCACAGATGAATGGTCTTCGAACTTGTGGAGAGGTTCACACCTGTGATTTAATCAACTACAACCCTACCCAGAATGCATTGTATTCCATGGCCCCCCTCTCTCTGGTCTGATCATTTGACTACCGTAATTTTCGCACTATAAGCCGCACCTGAATATAAGCCACAGCAGCTAAATATAAGTGTACATAATATAAGCCGCACTGGACTATAAGCTGCAGGTGTTTTAATGTTTAATTACCATATGTAAGGGTTCGTTAACAGAGGGGATTGTCGGGAAAGAGATGGCTGTTTGAGGAAGCTCCCATTTAACGCCAGCTCACAGAACGATAGCCACGCTAGTTAGCCAGCGCCAGCTAGGTACTAACACCAGCTCACAGAACGATAGCCACGCTAGTTAGCCAGCCAGGTACCAACGCCAGCTCACAGAACGATAGCCACGCTAGTTAGCCAGCGCCAGCTAGGTACTAACGCCAGCTCACAGAACGATAGCCACGCTAGTTAGCCAGCCAGGTACCAACGCCAGCTCACAGAACGATAGCCAGTTAGCCAGCACCTGCGAAATCGAATGCCAAACTGATGATATCAGGAGCCATCAGTAGCTAGATAACATTAGACAACGCCGCATGCATTAATAAACTAAAGTGAATAGTTCGTTGACTGGGTCATTTTGTTTAATGCTTCAGTTATGTTGAAAGAGGAGCTCCGAGCTGCTCATACACTAGACTCTTGCCGTAATGGTTTGTTGACGTGGGTCTGTGAGGAGGAGGAGGGGCAAGGTGTGCACTGCTGCAGCAGATTTAGGAGTCTGATCTGACGGTCACAGAGCTGAGGGAGCGCGCCCAGTTAGCTGTAGAAATCCATAGATTAGCCGCACCGTTATATAAGTCGCAGGGTCGAAAAATGGGGAAAATGGGGGGGGGGGGGGGGTCGGCTTATAGTCCGAAAATATCGGTATATAAAAACTCAGGCTTAGAGGCGTGGATGCTGTTATTGTAGAATGTGACTGTATTTAAGACAAGCCTTTTATCTACCGATAGCCATAAGAGTTCCCTATGCATACTGTTTATGTCCGTTGTTATGGGGCAATGTAAGACTAGTCTGGCAGCTCTGTTCTGGATAATTTGTAGTTTCCTCTGTGCACTGTCAGATGCAGAGGACCAAACAGGTGAGCAGTAGTCCAGGTGGCTTAAAACTAATGACTTAATGACCTGTCCCAGAATATGTGGTGGAACATAAGGACGGCATTTTCTTGCCATATAAATGCCATTACCCATTTTCTTAGCCACTGTGTCAATGTGCTCTACCCATGTCAGTCGACTATCTATTATGACTCCCAGTAATTTAACCTTATCAACCTGTTGTATGGGTTCACCAGACAAGTGCAGACTCAGTGTAGGATTGGCTAATAGTTTGTGACTGGTTCCTATGATAATTGATTTGGTCTTTGAGATGTTTAATACCAGCTTATTTAGTTGTATCCAATTAGTTACTGCATATAACTCTGTAGATAAAACTTTGTGTAGATCACCACTAGTGTTTGCAGCATAATACAGTGTGGAATCGTCTGCGTACATTTGTATACTTGCTTTACACAAAGCAGATGGTAAGTGATTTGTGAATATAGAGTACAGGAGTGGTCCAAGACAGCTGCCCTGTGTCAAGCCACAATCTAGCCCTTTGCAGTTAGACATGCTGCCATTGTAATACACTTTGTCTTCTAACATCTTGGAATTCTATGTTGAGGAAAATACTAAATCTATGTTGAGGAAAATACTAAATCGATGTTGAGGAAAATACTATATGTTGGGGAAAATACTATATCCATGTTGGAGAAAATACTACATCTATGTTGAGGAAAATACTGATTCTATGTTCCCTCAGTAAGATTAGTACAGTATGTGTACATATGTAGTGAAGATGTCTCTGTTCTCTCAGTTAGTTTACTATGTGTACAGATGTAGTGAAGATGTCTCTGTTCTCTGTTAGTTTACATGTCTTAGTTCTCTCAGTTAGTTTACTATGTGCTGCAATCAAACTACAAAAAAGCAAGCTTACAGAAACAAGTATATATATTTTTTTTTGCTAAATTTTTTATTATTATTATTTACATGAAACAAGACAACACATTAATCACAATCACAATACACAGAACTTCACAGGAAAATAACAAAAACAATAATAATACAGAATAACAATTATACAGACAAAAATAAAAGAAAACAGAGTTCAACATTTTAAATTTTAAATTCAAGGGGTACTATCTAATAAATGGCCTTTCCCAGTATTCAGCCCCGATTCCCGGCCGTGTGGCCCTATATTAATAAAACGTACATCTCTAATTCACAACAAGGCCCACTTTTTGAGAACACGACCCGAAAACAGAGCAATGAACCTTCATGAAAAAACAAAAACCTACAGAGGTGTTCCATAGACTCACAGGGACCGTGTAAAAGTGACCAAATAGTGAAGAAATAGCTAAATAGCTGCCCCCCCATAAAATCCCCAGCTAAACTCAAGAGGACAACACAAAAAACAAGACAAGACAAGACATTTCCTCCTCCCCCTCCCACGAGACCGCCGGACTCCCCCGAACAAGCACCCCAACCCCGCTCAGCCACACACGGCGGTCCTGACCTTCTCAGCTGCTGTGAACCACAGGTCAATCCCAGCCTGCCCCACCCCAATCACCCGCGCCATGGATATCTCAAGATAAATCACATCCAACAGTGTTAGGGACCAGTTAATCACTGTGAGCTTCTCAGGCTCCTTCCATCTCAATGCTATTAGCTTCTTCGCTGCTGTGACGCCCGCTAGGACAACCCTTTTTAGTTGTACGGACGCGGGTAGTGTTGTTATATCGTTCAGGAGTAGCGTAACAGCTGTGAATGGGATAGTTAAGCCACACAGATCTGAAAGTTTGTCCGTTATTGACCTCCAAAAGCGGGCTACTGGTGGGCAATCCCAATACATATGCATATAAGTGCCAGTGGCCCTTTGAGAGCACAAAGTGCACCGGGAGTCGGTTACCAGTCCCATAGCAAATAGCTTCCTAGGTGTAAGATAGGTCCTATGAATATAATTTTAATTAATTTGCTGGTGATTGGGGTTGCGGGAAGACAATGCCACATTTGCCCAAACATCATCCCAGTCAAACTCAGGGTCCAACTCCGGGATATCCACACGCCAGATTGTATCCAATGATAGATTTTTATACGTGGATTGAATTAAGAGCGTATAAAAGTCTGAGACAAACCCTCTGGAGGTCGTCCTGTCCACTATGAGCCTGAGGAAGGGGTGTGGTTGCAAAGCTTGAGCCCATGGCACGTCATGCGCCCTCAGCGCTGACCTTAGTTGAAGGTAAAGAAAGAAGGACTCGCCGGGAAGATCATAAAATTCTCTTAAGTCCTGAAACGCACAAAGGCCGTTCTTATCATAAATATCCTCCAGAGTATGGACTCCCCTCCTTTGCCATTGAGGAATACTAACCGGCTTGTGCCCAACAAGTTGTTGCTGGTTATTAAAAATTGGAGAGTCCAGGTGCCATGGGCATTTAACCCCACACGACTTTTGTACATTACGCCATGTTTGGATCACGTGAGTTATGATCGGTCCATACCTCAGCCGGCATTTCGAAATAGGGATAGTGGAGTACACTACATCCTGTAATCTTAGCGGTGAGACCGCCGCCGCTTCTAAGGAGCGCCAAGATACAGCCTCTAAAGGGTCTAGCCAGCACATCAGAGGTCTCAGTGAAAAGGATCAGAAATAAAGCTTAAAATCAGGGATTGCGAGGCCCCCATCTTGTTTTCTACGTTGAGTAGTAGCTCTTTTGATTCTCTGGCATTTGTTATTCCAGATAAACTTAGATACCATCGATTGTACCTTGCGCCAGTGGTCTATTGGAGGGGGCAGGGGGAGCATTGAGCTAACAAAATGTATCCTAGGCAGGACGTTCATTTTGATTATGGAAGCCCGGGCTTGTAAGGAGTTAGGAAGGGACGACCATCTGTCTAGATCCTGGCGTATTTTATCATAAGTACCCGTGAAGTTGTACTTAGTAGTTTGACTCAGCGTGGGGAATATCTCTATGCCCAAGTATTTAAAATGTTCCACTATGGGGATATCAGCTGGTAGTCGCACAGCCTTGGCCAGCTCATTAAGAGGTAGGCAGGCTGATTTGTTCCAGTTAATCTTAAAGCCTGACAATTTACCAAAGTCGTCGATTATTCCCAGTAATTTTGTGGCCGACCGGGAGGGGTCATCCATAAAAATCAGTAGGTCATCCGCATAGAGAGCAATTTTGTGTGGTGTATTATTGACCATTATGGGGACGATGTCCTCCGATTGCCTAATAAATTGGGCCAATGGTTCGAGGGAAAGCGCGAATAGTCCTGGGCTCAGAGGACAACCCTGTCTAGAAGATCTGGAGACTGGAAAAAGTGTGGAACAGTTTTTGCCTGTCAGTATCATTGCCGACGGCGAGGCATACAGGACTTTAATCATATGAATAAAATTCTTTCCAAGACCCATAACCTCAAGTACCTTCCACAGGTATGACCATTCTAGTCTGTCAAACGCCTTCATGGCATCCAAAGACAGAACTGTGGACGGAGCTGTATTGTCTTTACTGTTTTCGACTACATGCAACAGCCTCCTAAGATTATCTGCAGCCAGGCGCCCCGGGATAAAACCAGTCTGATCGCAGTGTACCAATACCGTCATAAATCTCTGCAGGCGGCGGGCCAGCACCTTGGCAAACACTTTTAGATCGGCCCCGAGAAGACTCAAGGGCCTATAGCTACCACAATCATTGGGATCTTTATCCTTCTTGAGAAGTAAAGAAATCAATGCCATGTTGACATCCCTTGAGAACTCCCCTTGTTCGATAGCGTAATTGATCATATCGAGCATCAATGGACCCAGTTGGTCCCAGAAAGCTAAATATACCTCGGGTGGAATCCCATCCCAGCCTGGTGCCTTACCCCTCTGCATTTCAGCAATTGTCTCCCTAAGTTCCATAAGAGTGATTGGTTTCCCCAGTTCCTTAGCCTCTGCTTCAGAAATGTGGGGTATCTCAAGCCCGCCAATGAACGATTCAAATTTAGCGTTATCGAAATTAACCTCTGAGCTATACAACTGTGAGTAAAACTCTTTAAAAGTGTCGTTGATCTTTTTTGAATCAGTAGTGACTGTTCCCTGTCGCGTCTTGATCGAAGGGATATCCGAGAAATGATCATTCGAGCGTATCTTCATTGCCAACAGATGGCTAGGCCTGGAACCGTGAAAGTAGTAATTTTGCCTTGTCCTATGTATCAAGAATTCAGACTGTTGTTTAAGTATGGAGTTTATTTCTTTCTTGACTATCTTACGTTGTGTGTTTAGTCGTTCACTATAGTTAGTTTGCAAAGATAGGTCTGCGTATAATGTTTCCAGTCCTTCTAGTTTTTTTGACCGGGATTTACGCAAATTGGAGGCGAAAAGTGTGACATGACCCCTGATAAATCCTTTCAATGCGTTCCATAGGACCCTAGGGTCTTCGACCGTGCCGACATTGATCTGCAAGAATTCAGTTAGTTTACTCCTGAACTCAGTACAGAAATCATCGTTCTTTAATAAGGTTGAGTTAAAACGCCACCTGGGAGCTCTCGTGGAGAGCCTGCCAAAGGTTGCCATAAGGAAAATCCCCTTGTGGTCCGAGAGAGCTAGGGGAACCAATGAGACGTCGAAACTATCAAACATATTAGGGGACGCGAATGCATAGTCTATTCGAGAGAAGGTTTTGTGTCTGGCTGACAGGTGAGAGTAATCCTTGAGGGTGGGATTGGATATGCGCCATAGGTCTGCGAACCCCGTGTCCTGGGCCCACATCCTGAGGGCCTTAGAGGACAGTTTTTGGTCGCTTGTTTCAGAGGACCCGGACCTATCCATCTCCGCATCCCAGCATGCATTAAAATCACCACCCACAATGAGAGCGTATCCAGTAAGTTCCAACATATTCTTCATGATTGTGTTATAGAACGCTGAATCAAATGTGTTAGGGGCATACAATGCTATTAATGCCATCTTCCTATGAGAGAACTCAACTTTTGCTATAGTAATCCTTCCCTCCGTGTCCGACCACACATCCAGGACTTTGATATCAAGGTTACGTCTTGTAACTATGACGACTCCTTTTGTCTTATCATCGGCTGAGGATGAGGAGATAACGTGATATTGTCGATTTGCTAGCCTTGACACATCCCCCACCAATAAGTGCGTCTCACTAAGGAGAGCAATGTCAATATTTCTTCTCTTCAATAACCAAAGGACACTGGCACGCTTGTGTGGGGCGTTAAGACCACCTGCGTTCCAAATTAAAATATTCAATTTAGCCATGGTCGAATTTGTCAAAATGCGTGGAGAACATACCAGTGCAGCCAGGCTGAGGACAGAGGCGCTGATCCAGGCGGGCCCAGACGGTCAATCCCAAGAGTTCAGAGGAGGAACAATTACACATATATAGGACAACAGTACAGAAAACACAGAAAACACAGAAAAATACCACCCCAGTTACAACCCCCCCTACTCCTACTCTATACCCTAACCCACCGTCCTAATATTAACCCTCCTATACCCATTCTCCAATCCCCTCCCTATGCTCCATCCACTAAGGATGGTCATCTTCCTATCGTTTCCCACTGGAATCATGGATCCAATAAGACTCTCTCCACTCCGACCCCCTCTCTAGATAAACCCCTAATTAAACCCCCACTAGTCCAATAAACACAAATAAAAATAAAATTTTTAAATTCAATAAAGTTATCGGTCGAAAACCACCGTGAGCCTTGGCCCTAACATGAGAACTATAAGGGAAAAAATAGCCATTATTATATAATAACTCAACATCATCCCTGTAACCAACTACTTCCGACTCTGCGTATCAATGTCGCAATGTTATAGCACAAATGGATAAAGAAAAATTAAAAAAATTAAAGCATACCAGAAGATAGTCTAAGGCAGGACCCGATCACATTTAAATTGTGCAAACAGACGTCATTTAAACAGCAACAATAAAAAGAAAAAGGAAAAAGGGTTATGGTCAAGATGCAAGCATTTAACAGTCCCCCTGGTCAGGTACAAAGGCTGGAATGACATAGTCCTATATAAAATAGAAGTAAACACCTTCAATAACCCGGGGATAGTAATAAGCTATATCTGACACAACCTGTTATTATATATTGCATATATATACTTAACCGACCTTCTACGACTGGAGCTTAAGGCTCAAAACAGCCAAACCCCGTCTGGACAAGGAAAACAAGTCCTAAAAACACAACAAAACGGGTCAACCGCAGGTGCTACTGGCGAAAACAAACGTGAGCCTTGGCCCTAATATGAACCAACTATAAGGGAAAAAATCAGCTATTATTATATAATAACTCAACGCCATCCCTGTAACCAACTACTTCTGAATCTGCGTCTCAACGTCGAAATGCTATAGCACAACTGGATAAAAAAATAAAAATAAAATAAAGCATATCAGAAGATAGGTAGGACAGGACCCAATCACAGTTAAATTGTGCAAACAGATGCCACTTAAACAGCAACAATAGCCAAAATACGTAAACATTAACGGGTCCCGAATGGCTCTGTGCGGTCGATAGCCATAGCATGTTAGTTAGCCCGAGGCTAGCGCGCCAGCTAGTGATGAAGCCAGCCAGCACGCTCGTATCTGAAATGAACATTGTCCAGCTAGCTCGCTAGCTTTCATAGAGGCGACACACACGTACGACCATGAGGTCAGCATTAGCAAGTAACAGAAGTCATTGGGATGCCCCGCTAGCTTGGATGGGCAGTGGCCAGTTAGCCTATTTGGGTATGACAATAAGCATTTGTGAGTAGTCCGCTCTATCAATGTATTTATGCCCACATCGCCAAGTCACTCACCCGACATAGTTATCAAGCTACAGTCTCGGTTATCCCACCGAGATATTCCTCCGCTTTAGCCAACGACCAAAATGAACGATGATCATCGCCCTTACACAGCACAGATAATCTCGCAGGGGCGAATAGCGTAGGCCTCAGGCCCAGTTTCCATAGCCTGGCCATGACCACTTTGTACCCGCCTCTCTGTGCTTGAACCTCCGGCGTAAAGTCTTCGAAAATGGCCACTTTGTGACCACCGAGACCTAGTTCATCCCTTCTGGCACGGGCCGACCGCATGATGAGCTCTCTCTGTTGTAGCCTGTTTAGCCTGACAATGATGGGCCTCGGCTCCTTGTTCACTCCAGGACTGGTCTTGCCCGCTCTGTAGGCCGACTCGCATATCGGTGGGGTGGGGAGGACATCTTCCCCCAGTATTTTCTGCAACAGCTGCGGCATGGTCTCCGATAGACGACCTCCCTCACTGCCCTCCGGTACACCAACAATCCTGATGTTGTATCGTCTCTCCCGGGACTGCACTTCCACAATTACCGACTGTAGTTTGGCAACGTCAGCCTGCCTAGCCAGCAGGGAGCTCTCCAGACACGCTATCCTCTCGCCCTGTTGTGAGGCCTCTGTCGTTAGCGAGGCTAGTTCGTTAGCATTAGCCGTGGAGGCCGCGTGTAGCGACTCCATCTTCTCCCTCAAAGGGTCGACCGCCAATCTAATTTCCTCCGACATTTCCTGATGAAGAGTATCAAAAAATTCCGCCTGTACTTTTCTTTGTGTTTCAGCGAAGCGTACCTCAAAGTCTGCATGGAGTTTGGTCATGACCGAGAGAACAGCTTCACTTATCTCATCGATACCGGGCGGAGGCGAGGGTAGACCCGGTGGCAGTTTGCCGGCTGGAGTGCTCATGGCTGAGGCTCTGGTCTCCATCGACATAGAAAAAAGTTGAAAAAAACTAAAGGCTAATTTCCAGCAGGTTAAGAGAAAAAGATACTTTTGTGTCATGGTTCATAATGTACCGACAATGGCCTACATCTGCCAAACTTTCTTCTAATACTGTACTTGTGCTGTATAATGACAGCTAATCTAATCTAAATGAGGGAAACCTCCACTTCCTAACAAGTTGAAATAAAGGTTTGAAACGGAAAAAGGAAAAGTTAGTTTTAGGCTAGAGCGTAAGGTAGCCTCCTAGCTCTCCAAACCATGCAACATAAAGTATGTACTGATCACAGACAGGTAGGATAGTTCTATGTATTGATCACAGTGCTTTACAGCAAGTAGAGTGAAAATCTATTTATTGTGGTCCCTCGACCATAGCAGCTTCCAATAATAAAATACAATACATTTATTATAGAAAAAAATAAGATGACTAAAATAAAGATTACTATATACAGTTCTAAAAAGTGTGCAGTGCAATACGATAATTTTAGCTTAGAATAAAATAAGATGACTAGAATAAAGAATACTATACAGTTCGAAAAAATTGTGCAGTGCAGATCAGGATGTAGATATTCAAAAAATTGAGGTTGTACACATAAAACAGTTCAGTGGATAGTATAATGAGAAAAAGAATAGACCCACACACTACACCATCCCCTTAATTTGGAATGTCAAAAAATGGACAAATCAATAAGACATTAACCTTTTTATTTTCCATTTAAAAACTAAATAGAATGCAGGTACAAAAATACAAATCACTCTACCTACTGTATAACCCTAATCCCCTCACCCTATACATCCCAACCCCAGTCCACACCCTCACCCACGACCCAACCCCTCATCTACCACCACACTTCCCAGGCAACACTGATGTTAATCATCCTCACCACTGTCATCATCCTATATGTAGCCGTATCCTCAGTTTCCTTAGACACATTTGTACAGTGTTTCATAACAATTTACTCAAGCCTAGTAATATACACAATATTTATGACACTGTGAATACATTCCCTGAGGTCCATAGATGTCCCTAGATACCAAGAACATGCAAATGGCCTTGTAGAAGTGGAGCAATCTTCCATTTACTTAGGTGTGTATTTTTAGGCGGATTTTCAGAGATTAAAAGGTAAAGAGGTTCAAATCGGATCGGATCTGATTGAGATTAAAGATTTTAAACTACTGGGCACTGAACATGGAGAGACCAATCGCAAATCGATCGGCACTTTCTCGGCCGAGCTACAGTAATTTTTCCCGCACCTACTCCCCAAACTCTGCATGCGCAGATTGATAAACCTAGACATCTGGACAACCCAGAGACTCCGTGGGCAATCTGCGCATGCGCATGGGGAGTAGGTGCTGAGAAAAGTCAAGTCAAGTCAAGAGTTTTAATTGTCACGGCATACAGGTATACAATGAAATGCGGGTGGTCTTGCCCGCAACGATGTGCAATACAGTGGTACATATAATAGAATCAAAAGAAGAAACAACATTGTGCAGTAACAGGTAGCAGGTAACATGGAGTGACATCTCGGTATCTGTACATAGTTATTTACAGCGCATGTGTGACATCAAAAAGTGAAAGTGACTATAGCTCGGCTGAGAAAGTTCCGATCGACTTGGATTGGTCTCTCCATGTTCAGGAAACTCAAAGTAAACATAAATTGTACTTACAGATGTTGTGGTGTCCACAGTCTGATGTCTGTTTCCACAAGAAGAAAGTCTTGGTCCAGTAGAGTTCTGCCACAGAGAGTTTCACACTGTAAACACACAAAGCGTTTGTTGAATAATCTAGGAATTTATGTGGAGTGTATCGAGGCTCGTGTTGATGACGTGTGTGGTGACGTTGAACCTCACGTGCCGGTCGTACCACGTGACTGATTCAGGACATTTGGCACGTGATTCAAGATATAAGGGGCAACGAAGCACAATAGTCTCCTATGACTAGGGTTGGGTACCTTTCACATTTGAATCGATACCGATACCCAAGGGTACCTTTTTTCTGTACTTTAGTCTCTAAAAATTATATCTATATACGAAAAAAATCCAAACTTCAAATAATTTATTATCATTATTATTTATTTAGAACAATTTGTATATATATAATATTGCAGTGAGCGTTGTCTGCATCTAGCTTTGTAAAGTGTAACAACACTTGCGACCGTTTTCGGCTTGCCATTGCCCCGACTGCTTTGTTGTTGAATCAAGTCAAATTCTAGGTAAGTGCGTATTGTGCGTGTGAACGTGCGGCACACTTCATAGGTTTCATTTTGCGGTAAACGAAAGGTTGACGTCATCAGACTTTAAAAAAATGTATTTGGCACCGGCGGTTCTCACGTGAATCGGTACTCGGTAGTACCGACGTGATTCGGTCGGTACCCTTCATTCGGTTCGGTACCCATCCCTACCTAGGCAAAGTAAAATATATTGTTGGTTTCCTGTTGGTTGTCAGTTTGGCCATGGGTAGGTAGGGAATTTATTTTATTTTATTTTTTTATTTTATTCTTTCCCACGGCGACTATGGATAGGGAATTTCTTTATTTAATTAAAATGTTCACAACAACATGGATGCATGTACTCTGCCAGCATGTTTAATATCCATAATACTAAATGTTTGACTAAGATTTCTATGAAACTTTATTCTAGAAAGAAAATTAAAATAAAAAATCGTTTTTTTTTTTTTTTTTTTAACTCATCAAATATATTGGGTCGCACCTAAATCGGCAGGGTCGGTCGGCAACCGGAAACCAACTATTAATTTTGTTAGGTCCTATGACCTCACATTGTGTTGACCTTGTTTGTTTGCTATCTGTTCAACTAACTGAGCTGATCTCTCTCCTAAGTATTCACATAGTAATAACTAACCGAGCTGATCTCTCTCCTAAGTATGCACATACAGTAGTAATATTAATAAATGTGACAACACAGCATATCCCTTGTTCTAATTTCTGTTACTTTAAAAAGTGAAGTGTCTGTTGTGTTCAAAATAACTTGGATACAACAATAACACCTCACCGATTCTGAGGCATTATAGAGCCTTGCATGAGAACAAGGAGACCAACCAAGGTGGACCCAGCTCAGGTAAGCCATTTTAGGATGCAAATGTAACCTGTGTGTTACGTCTGTGTTGTCTCCGACTCAGCTTCTTCCCCCAGGCCATCAGAACACTGAACTCTCCACTCACAAATACACATGAGAACACACATGCGCGCGGCAACCGCTAAAAAAATCACTTCAAACAAAATGTCACTCAAAAATGTAATCTTTAGAAACACTTTAAAAGAAGGAGGTACTTTCTAGTTTAGATACATTAAGACAGGGGTGCCCAACCTTTTTTGAACCAAGATCTACTTTTTTTTTTTTTTTTTTTTTTTTGTCTTTTTCCCCCTCCATTTTCCTCCGATTTTCTCCCATCCCAATGTTAGTCGTATGCCAATTCCCAGTCCCTTCCTGGTCGCTGCGCACTTACCCCCCACAGTCAGATCATCTGGGAGAGTGGAGGCTACCACGTGCTTCCTCCGACACACGTCCAGCCAATCACCGCTTCTTTTCACCTGGCAGCGCGGATTCTTATCGAGGGGGCGTAGCGTGTGGGAGGACCACACTATCCCCCTCGAGTCCTATCCGCGCTTAGCAGGCGCCCCGACCGAACTGTAGGAGTTGCTGTTTACAACGACCCGGACCCACCCCGCCAGCTTCTCCCACCCTCTAATACAGCCAATTGTATTAGTGCAGACGGCCAGCCAAGCTGGTGACAACCCCGGAGCTGTGAGCTGGATTCGAACAGGCGAATCAAGCTCACAGCTCCGGGGTTGGTGACGAACGCAATCTCCGCTCGGCCACCTAACCGCCCCTCCAAGATCTACTTTTTAATTTACCACCTAGCCGAGAGCTACCAGCCAAAATTGTATATTGTAAGCCGTCATTTGAGGCTTTATAAAAGCAGCATAATGAACACAAATCAAGTCAGTGCCGAGTCCGACCTCATCTTAAATAACAAACAGCATTGTTTGTTGTAGTTAACAAGGAGAGGCAGAGTTGATTTAGCAAAAAAAGAATTTAAAATTAAAAAAATTATAATCGAATTTTATTAATCGAGATCTACTTGAAATCAGCCCGCGATCTACCTGTCGATCGCGATCGACTGGTTGGGCACCACTGCATTTAAGAGTTAACATTGTAAATTGTATATTGCATAGTAGTGTTTACTAGTGTATATAAGAACCAGTTTCTCAGGAACCTAGCATGTCTTTTTTCTACCATGCATATCTTGTGTCTTATCTATTTTATTTTTTCTATGCCTATTTTATTCTATTTTATTATTGTATTTTAGCATCAATTTTAGAGGACGATGATCTTGACCTGGACAGTAAAGCTGATAAGAGTCTACATTTCTGTGTTGATGATGCCATCCCCTGTAAAATTATTAAAATGATAAACCTTGAGTATCTAGGGAGGTGAAAGCTGCAATTAACCGAAAGAAGAGGGCATTTCTTAGTGGTGATAGAGATATGATTAAACATAGGGCTGTCGCGATAACCGCAGATTGCGGTGTGTCAAGTGACCCGTGGGATGTAGAACAGACAACTGCGACAACCGCGGGTAAAATAAGAGGGGCGTCATCATTTTTAACTTCATTTAATGACGAGGCGTCCGTTTTCCAGTAGCATGAGCTAACTTCACATTTCCATACAGTTTACAACTCACAGATGAAATCAGGATTTATTTTCATATCCCGGACTCGAGCCCCCAATGTATACCTTTTCCTGTATTAATCTGAACCGCAGTAGAGTACAGGGGAGTACACTCTAGGGCCGAAGTGCCGGTCATGTAACGTGCTTGTTATAACTAGGGGTGCACCGATATATCGGTCGGGTATCGGCCGATAAGTGCCTCATTGACTGCCATCGGCCTGTCGGCCGATAAGCTCAATTATGCCGATGACAGTAGCCGATAAATATCCATCAATTTGTGTCGCGTCAATCTGGCCCACACATTCAAACTTTGAAAAAAGTTTCAGTCAAGCGACCTGCACAACGCCGCCCCCACACACACACACTACTGCATCAAAGTTACTACTTATGATTAACAAAGGCATTCGTTTTGTGGCATTAACGTTATATAGTTACACGTTCAATAACATCAGCGTATTTACCCGACCATAGCAAGCATTACTCATTCATATCTCAGTTCCTTCCTTTGCTCAGAGAGCCCGTACTGAGTTGTACCCATTCTGCAATCTGTTAATAAAGTTTTCAATCAGACAAATGTATAGAAAAGCTTTTATTATAACATTCGTTGCAGTAAAATCATTATGCCTCGTTTGGTCATCCTGCGGAGGCTAGCGCTGGTAAACTACTCGTGGCCGCGGGGAGCTAAAGTTATTAGCGCCGGTAGGTTTGCTGTTGATCTCTCGCTGCAGATCAATGGCGGACTTCCCGGAAGTAAAGCGTTTGCCGATTGGTGGTAAGAACAGCAGGGGCGGGTGCAAGCGGTGTGACGTAATTGGCAGAATCGACTGTCAATCAAAATTGTTCTGTTGCATTGCTTTGGTTGAGAGATAGTGCTTATTATTATTATAAGTATTCGAACAAAGCTTCGAATGTCTGTAAAAAAAATCATTAAAAAAAATATATATATTATATTATTTATTTTTAATGATTATTTTTTTTTTTTTACTAAATCCTCAATTTGAATAAAGTGATTAATCTGATTAAAGGAGTCTTTTTCTTTTATTAAATCAACTTTCTTTATCAGTTTCGTCAACATAAATAATCCAATAAGGGCACGGTTGGTATGAAAGTGATGGTGACGTCTTATAGTATAATATTATAATATTAGTGTAGCCTAGGCCTGCCGTGATAAGCAATAAATCGATTAATCGGCGCGATAATTAAAATGAATGCAATGATTTTGACGGGCGCGATTAATTGATATTTGCGCGTTTGTTTTAATGAGGCGGAACCAGTACCCCTTGTCAGTCACTCTCCGTGTGGGGGGCCGCTGGCCTTACTACAGAGCACAGCACGGGAGCTCCGTGGGGCACTAGCAACGCCACATAGCTTAACTACATTTCTCAATAGTGTTGCTCCTTTTAACCAAGTAGCGTTCTTTGTAATGTAACGTTAGCTATTTTTAGACCCAAGTAGTTACTCGCTACTGCCCGGAGAAACTGGACTGCTAAATAAAGATTAAAGATCTAGTGTTGACGCTATCCAATGCTAACAACATTAGCTAAATAGCTAACAAACGAAATACAACGTATAATAGCATAGCTACAACACAGAATAACGTTAATACAATTACATGCATCATTGTTTACAATGAACGGGTGGGGCTGGTCAAAGGACTGGACACGGGGACAAGTTAAACATGAATTAATTTATTATAACAGGTAGTTTCGAGTCGTGCTGCAGTGCCTACGCACCACAGCTATTCTATTATATACGGCTTTGACGCTTCCTCCTCATCGTTGATTGCCTGTAGTAGCTGCATCTAACGTTAGTAGCTAACGTTAAAACTAACCTAAAGTTAGTTGTTCACCAACAATCTCAACATTTGTTTTATCATTAGCTCAAAAACACAGAGCCGGACGAGACAAGTTGTCCGCTCAATACATTCTGCTAGGCAGCTAGGATAATAACAACAATACTTCCGGCCAGACCGGTGGGTAGGGATGACCCCCGGACCCCGGTTCTAAACGGGAACCGGTACTATATTAGAAAATACCGGAGTATTTATAAGCTCCGACATCATCGGTACTGCTATCGATACTCTAGAGAAAGTATTATTATTATTATTATTATTTAAAAGTTGCGAACGATCTCTCCTCTCTCTGTCTCTGCACAAGAAGCGAGCCGCAGCGAGTCATTATTACACACACTCCTCGCGAGTCGCTACACATACGGGTACTTCTTATACATACGGGTACTTCTTATACATACGGGTACTCCTTAATGAAAGTGCTGTCCCCGTGCTGAAGCGCGCTGCACACAGACAGCTCTGCCTCTGAGTCTGCATGCACTGAGTCGTGATGACGGATAGAGCGAAGCGTTCTAAAGTATGGATATACTTCAAGGGTCAATACGAACAACGCACGTTGCCACAAGTGCAACAAAACATTTGCCAGTAAGGGTGGCAATACGAGCAATCTATCAAAACATTTGTTGGCAAAACACGATATTAGTGTGCAGAAATGCGCCGTATTCGACTGCCTTGCACGCAGTGTCCCATCTGCATCCACGTCCACTGCAGCCGGTAAGCCAAGATACGGAGTTGCCTAGGCTAATAACGAATTATTACAAATAGGCTAATAAACAAAATAATTGTTTAGCTACAAATACTACAATCTAAAAACTTTTTATAGATCGTCAAGCTGAGGCGTCAGCCACCAATGTGTCCCAGGCCAGTGAGCCCACCACACATCCTCCCTCTACCTCCACCACCCAAAGTCCTTTCTCCCTAGCAGCTAGAGGAAGGATGACAGGATAGGGTGAACGGGTGTCACAGGGCTGTGACCCAGTTTGTTGTCAAAGGCCTGCACCCGTTCTCTACAGTGGAGTCCAAGGGGGGTAGTGTGATCCTTCCACAAGTTACACCTAGAGCTGCCGCGGTATCGGTATTACCGCGGTATCGCTGTTACATCATGCCCACCGCAGAGTTGGGCTGAATACCGCATCACTGCTGTTTTTTATAATAATAATAAAGTACCCTGCTCTCGTTGGGCTTGCGGCTCTGCAGATATACCCTACTTCTCTGTCGAAGTTCCAAGCGACCCTATTGGGTACCAGAAAAGTCACATGAAACACTGCAGACCACTGATTGGTCAGAAGAGATACGCGTCACACGTTGGAGCGTCTTGCAGTGCTTTTACTTCCTGAATGTCAGCCATTGATCAGAGCTCACAGTCACAACACGGCTAATACGTTAGCTCCCACCGGAGACCGGAGTGGATTACCGTCGCTCCTCAGGGAACGAGGCATAATGATTTTACTGCAACGAAATGTTATAATAAAAGCCCTTCGTTCTATACACTTGTCTGATTGAAAACTTTATTAACAGACCGCAGAATGGGTACAACTCGGCACGCTCTGAGCAAAGAAAGGAACTGAGATATGAATTGAGTAACGCTTGCCTTGCTATGGTCCGGTAAATACGCTGATGTTATTGAACGTGTAACTATATAACGTTAATGCCACAAAACGAATGCCTTTGTAATCATAAGTAGTAACGTAATAATAAGAAGAAGAAGAAAGGGTCGGGGGGGTAACCGGCGGGCGCGCCGCTACCACCCCTGCCCGCGACACAGAGGGGAGACTTCGAATCCGTGTTTCACTTTTAATAACGAATGCGTGCATGCCGAATCCCAAACAATATTCATGCTGCAAAGTCATCCTCTAAAGATAGACAATTTAGACTAGAGGCAGGCTATATGCTATAAAGAGTAGACAAAAAAAAATGCATTCAAATTTTTTTTTGTGTAATAACCGCAGCGGTAGGAAATATTTTGCAAATTTGTGCGGTAAGGAAAACATCAATACCGCGGCAGCTCTAGTTACACCCTCTCAGTGAGAGTCCGCGCTGCCAGGTGAAAAGAAGCGGTTGATTGGCTAGACGTGTGTCGGAGGAAGCATGTGATAGCCTCCACTCTCCCAGACCGACTGTGGGGGGTAAGTGCGCAGCGACCAGGAAAGGGATTGGGAATTGGCATAACGACTAACATTGGGATGGGAGAAAATCGGAGGAAAAAGGAGGGGAAAAAAAGACAAATAAAAAAAAAGAAAGTGTTCTATCTTTGTTCTTAAGCACATAATTTAGAATGTGTGTACGCACAAAAAAACGGGATTTATCACACGTGCGTACACAGGTCGTATGCACACCTGTCTTGATAAATATCACTTTGATCCTACGCTGCAGCTCGTGCACAGTTTTACGTATTTGCATACCAGAACCACCCCGATTATCCATATATGGTAATGGAACACCCCCATGGGATGTGAAATAATGGACTGACCCGAGCGAACTCTGAGAGATTGTTCACAGAGGCGCTGCCTAACCAAGAAGACACAACCCGTATGGGATAATAAATAAAATGCTGGCGGACTTGTACATGGTGATGTCAGATATCAACGACTCCCTTAAGACCAGGGAACAAAATAACTAGACGCCCATCGCCAAATGCGTGTAGATTTACCGTCTGGCGTCTGAAAATAATAGTCTGCCCGCCAGCTGGCGTGTAGTTCATATCGATACTCTTATTTTGAAAATCCTGTGCGGGTCTCATTGCCGCCCCAAGCGCAGCTCCAGTCATAATATCTGGGCTCCGGCTAGAGCTGCCGCGATAACCGCATTACCGCGGTATCGCTGTTGCATCACGCCCACCGCAGAGTTGGGCTGAATACCGCATCACCGCTGTTTTTTATAAAAATAATAAAGTAGCGCCCAGACGTAGAGCTGCCGCGGTATTGATATTTTCCTTACCGCACAAATTTGCGAAATATTTCCTACCGCCGCGGTTATTACCGCACAGTGAGTGCGCAAAAAAAAGAAAAAAAAAATTGAATGCATTTTTTTTTTAGTAGTCTACTCTTTATAGCATATAGCCTGCCTCTAGTCTAATGGCGCTTTTCCACTGCATAGTACCTACTCGACTCGACCTTTAGGTACCTGGTACTTCGTTCCTTTTCCACTGCAGCCAGGTACTACTCCGTTTGTCTCCGTGTGGGGATGCAGGCGGGGCCGCTTGTGTACACTGAAAGCTCCGTGGGCATAGCCATGTCCGAGGGCTTGCAGCAAGCCAGAGTTTAACACAGTTTCAATCAATCAATCAATCAATAACAACATTAACCAGACTCTCGTTGTGGCTATTCTGCTAAAGCTAACGTTACCTCTAACGTTGCCGCCATCTTGAAACTGTGTTAAACTCTGGCTTGCTGCAAGCCCTCGGACATGGCTATGCCCACGGAGCTTTCAGTGTACACAAGCGGCCCCGCCTGCATCCCCACACGGAGACAAACGGAGTAGTACCTGGCTGCAGTGGAAAAGGAACGAAGTACCAGGTACCTAAAGCGGGTCGAGTCGAGTAGGTACTATGCAGTGGAAAAGCGCCATTAGACTAGAGGCAGGCTATAAGAGTAGACTACTGAAAAAAAATAAAAAATGCATTCAAACTTTATTTTATTTTATTTTTTTGTGCGCACTGTGCGGTAATAACCGCGGCGGTAGGAAATATTTCGCAAATTTGTGCGGTAAGGAAAATACCAATACCGCGGCAGCTCTAGCTCCGGCAGCTAGAAACTTTCCGTTCATATGATACTCTTATTTTGAAAAACCCTGTAGCAACTCCGCGAGTCATATCCGCCCCAGTCCGTGCTTCTGCTCCATTAAAGCCGAGCAGAGCAGCGATACACAGCATGCAGCCATAGAGCAGACTATTTGATTCCTTAAGGGCTCGAAGTTGCCTGGGTTTTGGTCATATGCTCCCGAAATGCTCCCGCTGTTTGACTGCTTCTATGTGCAGTGAAAACTACTATGATTTGCAACCTAGTTATTAATTTAATTCGGGGCAAACTAGCGTTAGCTCCGCGTTAGCCGTGCGGAGCTAACGCTGCTCCGCATAAACACAGAGAGAGAGAGAGAGAGAGAGAGAGAGAGACAGAGAACAGCAGGCTGACTAGAAGAGGGTGGGGGCTAGCGGGGGAGGAGCCGCGTGTGTGGTGTGTGCGCGCTGACAGAGGAAAGACAGAGGAATAACGACCAGTTGACTGACTCATTCCTTCAGTCCACTCAAAATTATGCTAATATTCCTTATGTTGTTTATGATATTAATTGAAAATAGCATATGAGAGTATTAATAACAACACATGGCGATATACTAAAAAGTTATTTATAATTTTTGGCTAGTAAAAAATTTGCCCGGCTGGTAGTTTTTAAAATCTACCAGCCAAATGGCTGGTAAGTCAAAAAGTTAAGTTTGTTCCCTGCTTAAAGGGGAACTATTTTACTATTTCTTTCACTATTTGGGCACTTTTACACAATTCCTGTGAGTTTATGGAACACATGTGTAAGGTTTATTTAAAAAAAATATATTTTTTTTCCTTTCTAATCGAGTACTCAAAAGCAGCATTTGTCTACCTCAAAATTTTAAGCCGTTTTGAGGCTTGGCCACGCCCATACTCTGAATGCGATTTGAGTGACAGGGAGAGAGAGAGAGACCCCCACCTGTAGCTCCGCCCATACGCGTGCGAAAGTGAACTCGTAAACAAACATGGCGCACGCATATATTTTTGATCCGGAGAGTGACCCCGACTGCGACTCCGAGGAGGAGGAGGACGAGATTGAACGACGAGGGCTTCAAGTTGTTTCTGAGTGGTGGGTAATGTATACTGTCTAACAACAGTCAGTAACAGTAACGTTAGTTAGTAGTTATTTATGACGTTATAGCGAGGTATAACGTTAGTTTTCTTTGGGTAAATTAGGTAGCATGCCCAACGAAAAGAGAAGCATAATGTTATATATTGCATCCACGTCTTACAAGTACAGTAGGAATTGTGTTGAATCTGTTCACTTTACAGTATATGCACTTTCGTTTATGCACTGCAGGTGTGTCTGTGGCAACTGTGCTCGAATGCCTACCGCGGTGGAGAATCTTTGTTGCCTGGAAATACCTCAGGTATTGATTGATTGAAAACTTTAGATTGCAGAATGGGTACAGTACAGCTCAATTACATAAGGGGATGCAGACCAGAGAAAGACTTTCGTCTTGTTTACATCAGGGTCCCCCATTTTCAATTCATCATAACATAAATGACATACAGGTAGACAGTACTGTTGCATCTAGACATTCATGACATACCAGATCTACAAAATATACAGTACTGTTTATGAGTAACATAAACTGGCTAACAGTTACAGAAAACATGCATCTGGCTAATGTCACATTCTTTAGATTGACCTTGAAGGATGAGGACAGGGTTTAGGGTGAATAAATGGACTAACTGTGTTGTTTTATATAGGTCAGGAGAAGATGTGACCAAGCACGGGAACCCCCGTTGTGCATGGTAGACCACCCAGGTTTGGAACCGGTCTGCCTAAACCGATATTCGCTGCAAATGGCAAACAACATTTACAGGGCAGATTATGGGTGTCTGCCAATCCGGGGCGTAAACAAGTATGTATAATGTAATAACAGTACAGCTGTATAATGTATTTGAATACTGTGTTGTGCATGAAGGAATGTCACTGTGTTGTACAGCACAAAACACAATTTATTTTACATTATAATACCAGCGAATATTACTTTTTTTTTGTATTTTATTTTTTTATTCTTTTTTAAAACAAACATATAAACAAACATGACAACACACGATAAGATATACAAGCATTAATTGTCAGGGCACATCCAATGGGATCACCTTTTGGTTAGTTGTTTTATATAAGATATACCCATAATACCTGTTATCTAAAAAAAAAAACTACATACATATGCTCAGCTCGAACCCCCCCCTCCCGGACCCCACCTTGAGAAGTACCTCCACTATCCCTCGCACCTAACCAGACACTACCATTATAAGCTAGCTTTTATTCTCTCCACCACTTCTAACCACATTGACATTTTGGATTCATTGAGACCCAGAATTCTTGCTGTAGATATTTCATGGTAAATTACATCGAGATATGTAAGAAACCAAACTTTACGGCAAATTTTTTCCGGTTGAAACCAGCGTGATGCGATCAGCTTTTTGGCTACTGTGATACCCGATAAAACCAATCTCTTTAGCTGTGGATTCACTGCAAACTCAAAAACATCATTCAACAGCAATACCGAGGGGTGTACAGGTATATTCCAAGATACGAGTTTTGATATTTGTTGGGTCACATCTTTCCAGAATGCCTTAACTGGTGAGCAGTCCCAATACATGTGCATAAATGTCCCTTCGTCCCCATTTGTACATTGGGTGCATTTGGAATCTTGTTTGAGCCCCATTCGGCACAGTCTTATAGGAGTCAAGTATGTCCTGTGAATATAGTTAAGATTGATTTGTTGATGATCCGGGTTCCTTGATGTAAGTCGGACATTTGCCCAGGCTCCTTGCCAATCAAAGTCATTTTCCAGGTCTGGTATATCCCTCCTCCAGACAGAGTCAAGTTGGAGGGTTTCATACGAGGACGTTAGTAATTGATGATAAAATTCTGAAACAAAACCTCTCGATGTCTCTCTTGAGTAGAAGAATTTGTGGTATCTGTGGTGTTCAATTGGTCTGTCTAATGGAACACCGTGAGACTTCAAACATAGCTCTAACTGTTTGTGAAAAAGCCATGTGGACTTGGTGAGATTAAATTTTTTGCGTATTTCTTTATCACTACAAAAACCCTGTTTGTTAAAAATATCCCCTAATGAGTGTATGCCTTGCTCTTCCCATATAGGGAATCTTATAGGTCGTTTTCCAATTAAGAGAGCATTGTTATTGAATAAGGGAGTATGGTTGTGCCATTCTTGTGGGTTAGGATTTTTTTTTTGTGATTCACGCCATATCCGGATCGCATGAGTAATTATGGGGCCAAATTTTCGTTCACAGTGCTTGATTGGTAGTTTAGTGTATGCTATGTCCTTCAGTCTATGTGGGGCTACTATGTTTTCTTCTATTTTCCTCCAAGATGCTAATGCTTGGGAGTCAAACCATGTTGTCAATGGACTTAATGAGTACGCCTTAAAATATAGGAAAAAATCTGGAAATGCCATGCCACCATCTGCTTTATTTCTCTGTGCGGTGGATCTTTTTATACGTGGTGGTTTGTTATTCCAAATAAATTTGTATGTGGAGGAGTGTAATCTTTTCCAGTAACCCTCTGGAGGGGGTAACGGTAGCATTGAACAGAAGAAGTTGATTTTAGGTAGTACATCCATCTTAACTATTGATATCCGTGCTTGTACTGTGTTCTTAAGTTTTGCCCATCTATCAAGGTCGTCTTTGATTTTGTTTTGGATTTTTGTGTAGTTGTGCTTCACCGTTTGTCTTATGGTAGGGAATATTTCCACTCCCAAGCATCTGAAATGTTTTACCATCGGTATCTGTCCTGGGAGGGTTGTATCTTTTTTTGCAGGGGTGTTAAGTGGAAGGAAAGCCGACTTCGGCCAATTTATCTTAAATCCCGATAAATCACCAAAGTCCTCAATCAACTTGAGCAGATGAGGCAATGTGGTGTTGGGGTTTTTCATGAACAATATTACATCGTCCGCATATAAACAAATTTTTTGTTGTGTGCCCTTGATTACGATAGGTTCTATGGATTGGGATTGTCTTATATATTGTGCTAACGGCTCTAATGATAGATTGAACAGACCGGGACTAAGAGGACAACCCTGTCTGGCAGAGCGTGAGCGAATATTACTTGTACATCATACAATTGTGTAATTGTAAATGAACAAAGGCAGTTGTGCAAATAGTGACAATTCAAGTATATACGTTGGCTTCCATAAACACATACTAATACTGGGAGGAATAAATCCACTACTATAAGAGGAGTAAATAGCACTGACTTGCCAAACACTTTTAATTATTAAATGGGGTAGTGTTTACAGTGTTCACGAGAATAGTCCACATGAAGGACCCAGTGTTGTGGCTTCAAGACGCATTGCCCAGTTGCCTCTGAACTCTGAGACAAGCTCACAAATTCCAACAGCATCTTCCATACACCACTAGCTTAGCTAGCTATATACATTACTCTACATGCTAATGTTACAACAAGTAAAAATATCTAGTTAGCAAAATATTTACCACAAAATAGTACAAATGCTATTTACTAAGGTTAGGTCATTGAAAATCAGCCTATGACTATTTAGAAAGCTTTACATCGGTTAACTGAGAGCTTATGATAAGGTGATGGAGGTAGCCGTTGTGTAATGCACATAGGATGTACAGTTTACAGGACAGGGTGAATTGAAGTCCACATCATTTGCTCGTATAACAAAATGCAGTTGTTTCAATGTAGGGAGTAAATGAGCCGGGGCTTTCCCTAAACAATGATGTGGGGTGCAGAGCGCCACCATGTGTTTATATACACACACAGCTCAATAAATTAGAACAGTGTAAAAGTCTATATATTTTGCAGTAATTTGTGCAAAAGGAGCCCCACCCAAGTACTGAGTGAACATACTTTTCAGAAGGCCGACATTTCTATATTACATTTCTCTTCAAACTCTCAAGATATTGAATTTTGGGCTTTAAGCCATAATCATCCAAATTAAAACAAATAAAGGCTTGAAATATTTCACTTTGTATGTAATGAATCTATAACCGAGTTTTGCTCGAATTACTGAAATAAAATAACTTTTCCACGATATTCAAATTTATTGAATATATACCGTATATATAAAAATCTTGGGGTTAGACAGACACATCATTGGGCAATAGTGATTGAGCCCAAAGCATGCGTCTCAATTTCTTTTATAGACTTAGCTGGCACGGCCGGGTATCACCTTAATTCCACTGGGAATTCAAACAGACCTATATCAGTGGAATGCAAAATATCCCAACGCTGATAATAATAATAATACACTTTAGTTGTATAGCACCTTTCATACAAGGATTTGGACATTTACGGTGGCCAGTTTAGAATTGCAGCCTCCCGTAGGTGCTCTTTGAGAGCGGTTTTGAAGGTGGGTAGGGATTCACATTTTTTGTAATCTAGTGAAAGATTAAATCTCTATTCATTATGTACACGGACAGCTGCAGATCGCTTGATGACCAAAGGCATCTGGTTAAGTTTTCAGATGACACTGTCCTTGTATCCCTACTGCAGCGCTCCTTTTCATGGACCTTTTCATAAATAAAATACTTCTTTTTCTTCTTTAGTCGTTTCAGATATGTAGCTTATCGAAGCTTTGTCAGCTGGTGCTGGGGTTTTCTGGGCCGCCACGTGAGGGTCGTCATTCCCTCTTGTGTGGTCCTTCGCATCCATGCAGAATACCCAGACGAGGAGGGGGTATACACTGGCTTCAGACCGCCGCCCCTTGACTAAAGAAAATAAAAACATAAAAAAAAACTCTAAAACCTTTGTGTTACTACTGTATAATGAGTCTTGGTTGGTATGAGTGTGTATAATGAATATAAGTATGGGTTGGTAATAGTGTATACAGTACTCATTGTTTTATGGTTGAAATGTTCGAGATAAATAAAGAACATTACTGACTATGAGGGAGCAGGTTCATTGGACCAATAGCCTGGTCTGGCTTCAGACCGCCCCTTCATTAAAGCGTGACTCATATCCCGCAATGGCATCCTCCATCGAAGGCCTGTCAAAATGCGCAGACAGATGTTCAGGGATGGGAATCTCAAGCACCTGCTCCATGTAACGCTCCGGTTCAAGGATGACGCTGTCAAACAAGAGCTCCATGAGCTCGTTCACATAGTCTGTAAATAAAAAATGCCATGTCATGTTATAAATGTTATTTAAATGTATTTGTATTCTTATAACTTTATTGTTATCGTTGCTGTTCAACTGTAAGTGCAGTTTTAGTCTTTCAATAATATAGTTTATGCAGAAAATGACAATCAAATGGGAAATAAGATAAACTAATAAGATGAAAATAAATATGCAGTGCCTTTATAACCCTATACGCTCTATACAAGCCCACTTTATCATATATAAATATCATATTGATAAGCCTTGTGTACTTGGCTTTATACAATTAGTCAAATGTGTATAAATACCAGTACTTGGCCATTTAAAAGGGAAGAGGGATATGGCCTGTTGAGAAATGTTACCCCCAATAGCCAGTGCCTCTGTTTTGTCTGTTAATTTTATATCCAGAGTAATAACCAAATGTTTTAATTTGACTCATACGGCATGGAATCGACCTCGAAATAGAAATGTTAATTAAAAGGAAAAATCTAAACCCAAGTGCCCAAGAATAAGTTAACATTCCAAGAAATTGCATGTTTTACTCACTGAATGTTGCTGCAGCCCTTATGGGTTTCAGAGTGTAGCCCCCCTTCTTTGCCTTGGGAAAATGTAACTTGAAGGCAGGCTCTCCAGTGGAACTTGTAGCTTGTGGGCGTTTGGCATTTTCATTGAAATGCATTGCAGATAGGTAGAGTCTGAAAGAACAAAAATATATATAAGCAATATATTTTTAATAGATCTAGTAGGTAATCTATTTTCTACATAATGAGTGATTACACATCAGGTGTTCATAATTAGTCATCTGTACACAATCTAAATTACCTGCAAAGCATTCCTAGAAATGGAAACACAACGTTCTTTGGTGCGAACCGTAAGATGACACTGTGATAAGACTCCAATGGAGACGTTTGGTGGTGTGGACTGAGTTTAGCGACATCCTTCAGGATTCTCTTGTTTAGAAGCACTTTTTCAAGTCTGAAGGCAGCCTTTGATTCTAAAGGTAAAAAGAAATTGCATTCAGAAAAAAATATGTTAAATATATACTCATCATGAAAGATGGACAGACATACATAGGTCTTTTGACAATATCAACTTCTGACACATAACCATAGTGTGTACATACGAGGCTTCAACCACTTGCTCTTATCTCTTGAGAGATGGTCCGCATGAAGACACTTTTTAAACAGTGGGTCTTTATGTGTATGGACATCATGCATGTGGTTGAACAGTGACATCCACTTTGCCACTTTCTCAGGGCCTGTCTGCGATGAAGATGCAGTCCAGTAGAGGTGGTTTGTTATGGCTTGCCTCCACTTCTTCACCACCAGACAGTCCTTGTCCTTGGCCACTTGGTCCACCTTCTTAGACAACCCTTGTAATAGGATTTTGCAGAACATAAGTCATCATCCAGTCTATTACATAATTTATTTACTTACCAAGCTATACATTGTTTACACAGCTTAATTTTAGACCTTTGATATCATGCATATTTAAACAGAACAGGATAACAACAGCATAAGAGATTGAATGTGTCATACCCTTTGCTAGATGCCAGACATCATAGAAGTGATTGATGCCCTGATCTCTCAGGAACTTCTGAATCTGGGGGTGACGGTCTGTGACAATGCAATCCAATGTCACACCACTGTCCTTCAGAAGAGCTAGGCTTCGCTGCAATCCTTCTTTTTCCATATGGTAACTGCCACCAACCTCATTGCTCTGTTGAACAGAACAGAGGCAGAACAGTATTTTTTTTTTTTTTCTAGATTTTTTTTTTTTATTTTTTTTTTTTTTATTATTTTTTTAAACAGACATATAAACAAACATGACAACACACGATAAGATATACAAGCATTAAGGCGGCTAGGTGGTGTAGTGGGCAAGGCACTCGCCACCAGTGTGGAGACGCTAGGATTCGCGTGTTCGAATCCAGCTCTCCACATTGTTTTCAGTTTAGCTGGTCGTCCGCAGTAATACACATTGGCCGTATTACGGGGAGGGAAAACTGAAGGGTGGGGATCGAACGTTGTGAACAAGCGACTCCTACAAGTCGGTTGGTGTGCCTGCGCAGTAGAATCAGGAAGTGTCGGGGGCAGCGTGAGCCTCCCACGCGTTACTCCTCGACACTGATCGAGCTGCGCAGGTGAAAAGATGCGACTGCTGTTACCTCAAGTACCGGAGGGGACTTGTGCTATGTATGACTTAGTCCACATTGCAGCCGGCTTGTGGGAGGCAAGAAACAGCGTTCGTGACAGGGGAGGGTTGAATTGGATGATACGAAATTGGGATGGGAGAAAATATCGAAAAATGGGAGAAAAAGTGGATCAAAAAAAAAAAAGATATACAAGCATTAATTCACAGTGCATATCCAATGAAATTACCATTTAGTCATGTCTTATACAGGATATACCCCTAATACCCGTTATGTGATTATGCCATTTATATAATAATAATAATAATTTAGGATCGCATTGCTTAATTGGTAATTTGGTGTATACTATGCCCTTCAGCCTATGTGGAGCTACTATATTTTCTTCTAAATTTCTCCTTGGATACTAATGCTTGGGGATCAAACCATGTTGTTAGTGGTCTTAAAGTGTACGCCTTAAAGTAGTGGTAGAAATCTGGAAATGCCATACCTCCGTCTGCTTTGTTTCTCTGTGCGGTGGATCTTTTTATACGTGGTGGTTTGTTATTCCAAATAAATTTGTATGTGGAGGAGTGTAATTCTTTCCAGTAACCGTTTGGAGGGGGTAACGGTAGAACAGTATTTATGTTTGGACACTAGGGGGCACACCAGCTCTATTATAAGAGGCTCTGTATTCAGAGCTAGTACATGCACCTGCGAGGATTCACTCTCAAACCTGGAACTGCTTATCTGCAACAAACAATTGACAACTGCTCTGTTCAACTTCATCATCATTCATCTTTTCCTTTGGACAATAAAACCCTGCAAACTACATCGGCTGCATCTTGGACATTCAAGTAATTCAATGAGACAAGCGGCCACTACAAGTAGTATACCGGTATTCACCTGCACTAGCTGGATGTCTATGACAGTGTTGGAGTCTAGTTCCATGACGGAGTAGCTGCCGTACTTTGCGCAGTGGCCTGTGGACATACAGGAGTAGAATAACAATTTCATCAATGTAGTGCAATACTCTGAATTAAATCATAAAGTAGAAATCTGACATTGGGAAATGCTTCTAACCTGGGGAGTCTGCACGCATGTCGCCGCCAACGATGACCTTATTCTTCTGGCTCAAAGTAGCAAGAGTCACCTGAATGAATGAATGAAAACTTTATTAACAGATTGCAGAATGGGTACAATACAGTACGGCTCAATACACACAATATCGCCATACTACTACTGTTACAAAGGGTCAGATTAAACCGAATATATATATTTATTGCTTGAGATCCCTTGTATAATATTTGTATATCGTTTGATATCCCTTGTATATTCTTTATATACACGGAATATCCCTTTACCTGGGTACAAACCAGACCATAATACTCGCTCTCCTATTGGACAGCGACCCCTAGGCGCCAACGACCATACACCCAATGGCAAGTTCAAAGGCAACGCTAAAGTGTCAGAGTTTAACGCAGTACCGTTGAGTTCGCCTTATTCTAATGTGAAGTAATAGTCTATCATTTATAGTGTATCGTGCGGCTACCGTTCTTCAGTGACCAGCATTACCACCGGTTCGTCGTGTATATAGCTAGTGCACTTATCCAGGCTGGGCGGCCTAAACTCGTGCCCCCACCCGAGGAGTCCTAGACGAGAACCGTTGGATATGTACACTGGAGAACCTACACCGGCGACTGCAGAACCTTTTCTGGTTGGATTATATTGCTTCACAGGCTGCCGACATGTCATTTGCATAAATTAGGAAGAGTAGCGGTCCTAGTATGCTTCCTTGTGGAAACCACACAGCTCACTGTGAGGGGGGGGGGGGGTAGAGTACCGTTTACCTCCTGTTGTGTCTTCCATTTGTTAATAATGGCAGGTTCCAAGTACATCCTGGCGTGTCTCCGAAACGCGCTGTACTTCATCGTCTTGACGCGGAATGCATTGAGAACCTAATATTTTTTAAGACAAGAAAATAATAAATTAATAACGCTAAACACAAACAAAATGGAAACATAATGGATACATGACTTATGCAATCAATACCTTCTCCATTTGGTTGAAAGATGCCCCTGTGAAGTAGACAGCAGCAGAAAGTTGTAGGTTCCCTGCAGGTGGGGTTCCAATCAATGGCTGACTCGCCCACTTTCTGCTAAACTGGCAATGGGGGCACCGTTGATTGACAGCCAAGAAGGTTCCTCGCGTTGTTTCTGGACATCACATGCAGCACTGCACACCGGACACTTTTGGAATAACTGGAGGAGACAGTCTTCGTATACGATGTATTTAGGTACATTGTATATGGGTGGTGAGGCTTGCCTGCTCAAGGGATATGAGCGTAAGAATAAAGAAAAAAGAAACACAATGACGTAAATAAATGACGTCATCTACATCAGAACTGGCACATTACTATTAGAACAGCATTACTATTTACTGGCTAAGAACTTACGCTAGAATCGAGGACTCGGTCGTCGCTGAGTCAGGGGTGTAGGTGGAGTCATGAGGCTCTTGGTCCTCAAAGGGGGAGCTGAAGAACACATCATCATCATCCAAATCCAGCCGTGGTCGTTTACCGGATCGAAAGGTCTTCACTGGTGTTGAGGTGGAGGGAGCAGGTTCATTGAACCAGCAGCCTGGGGTTCCAACTCCAACCTCTACAGACGCCACTTTTGCCTGAACAGCTATTTAGAAAACATACAGTAGTTTAGTCAAAGAAGGCAGACTTTCGTTCAATGTGTACAGATTGCTAGGCATTCACAAGTCTTATGGCCTGTTCAGTTTGTCTGTGGATGATATTACAGTAGATAGATTGATATCTAACCAGACAGAAGAGGAGAGAAGAGCAAACATAGAAAAGGAGGTACACAGCGACTTTTATTTCCAAAACGGCACGGAGCATAAGCACCTGGCCGTGGGGACAGCGACCGTTCACGCAACATTAACGGCCAATCCTGAAAGAAAGAACAGACCCCCGAATGGCAGAATGGACCGAAAGACCTTTTTGTCCCTTATCCTGCTACTCTCGGGAGACATTCATCTAAACCCAGGCCCGGTCTTGACCAGAACTCAGGCGAGAAGACTTGGTCTGGCAGCGCAAGAAGCGAGGGACGTTACCATCGCGACCAACGTCAACAACTCAACCTGTGGCTACATCCACTGCGCGGACGGCAACTCTTCCCAAATGACGCCGCAGCAGACGAGCACACGTGAGGCAGAGACGAGAGGAGGTGAACCGAGGGTCGAAACCATGACAACCATCCCGACGCGGGATTTAAACATCTCAACGCCCGATAGCCGGCTAGCCAGCGGAGCTAACGGCGAAAACATCCAGGAACAAAGTCCTTTGTTGTACCAGCACGGCGCGGGTCCCGACCCCCCCCTCCCCCCTTCCCACCCACGACAACAAAGCCCCCCCAACCGGCAACCCCACGGACAAATCGCCTGATAAATTAGCCAACCTAGCCAGGCTGGCTATGTTTACCAGCCCAGGAGAACAAAGGGTTGCCGCCAGAAAAGACAGGACAAAGGATCCCCCCTCACCACACACCAGCACACAGACCTCACGGAGACAACAACAAAGCCCCCCCCCCTCCCTCCCCCACAGCAGCACCAGAAAACAATTACCTGGAACTTGAAGACATCAATAACACAGCTAATAAAAACGGACTACACATCTTTCACCTTAATGTGAACAGCATTAAGCATAAGCTGGACGAAATAAGAAACCTGTTTATGAGCGGTAAGGTAGACTTAATATGCTTTACTGAAACTAAACTTGATCCATCTGTAACAGACCCTGAAATAGAAATAGAGAACTATACTATAGTCCGTAATGACAGAAACCAGTATGGAGGTGGTGTTTGTATGTACATACATAAGGACACCAAATTCATTACCCGTACTGACCTTCATCATGAGACAATTGAAACCGTATGGGTGGAAATTTTATTTGAAAGGGCAAAATCTGTTCTAGTCGGCACAATATACAGACCGCCAGATCAAACTGGCTTTTATGATACTCTGGATGTGTGCTTAGCTGGAGCTGAGGATGCGGAAAAAATTCTTATTGGGGATTGGAACACGGATATGCAACAAAAAGATGCACCCGTCTTCAAATCCTTCAATAGGTTTTGTGATCTGCACGGCCTCAGCCAACTAATCACCCAACCCACAAGGATATGTGAATCAACTCAGACTACCATTGACCTCATACTGACCTCTGACAAGTCCAAGATCTCCAATAAAGGGGTTATAGCATGCGGGTTAAGTGATCATTATATGATATTCTGTACCCGCAAAAAGCTAAAACTAAAGGCTGGCTGTCACAAAACAGTCACATCTAGAGACCTCAAAACCTACTCTAGCGAGGCCTTTAACCTTGAACTGGAGAGTCTGGACTGGTCAGATGAACTCAATGGTACACTGGTTGAAGAAACTTGGCTTGGCTTCAAAACCAAATTTTCATCAATACTAAACAACATGGCCCCCCTAAGAACCAACAGGGTAAAAAATCGCGCTGAGCCATGGATGCACACTGAAATACTGACCGCTATGAAAGCCAGAGACAAAAAATGCTCTGAGTTTCGTAAAAGTCAGTCAAAGCTTACCAAAAGCACGAGCAGTGAACTCCAAGACCACGTGACTGAACTCAAACTAGAAAGAAACAGACTAAGAAATGACGTAAACTCCATGATCAAAACTGCATTTCATCAATGACAAAACCGAGGAAAACAAAAATAAACCACGTGAACTTTGGAAATTACTCAACAATCAACTAGGCTGCAGTAAAAAACTCAAAACCAGGTTCTCAAACATAAACATAAAGACGGACAACACGCTCATCACAGACAAGCTGGATGTAGCCAATTACTTAAACACTTTCTTCACAAACATAGCCACAACACTGGTAAACAAACTACCCTCCCACTCAGGGCAGTATGGGGTAGAACACATAGTAGCATACTACAAGAACCTAGGCGTCCACAAAGACGACTTCAAACTGGAAATAGTAACTACAGATGAGGTACTCAAAAAACTGAGCGCCCTCCAACCAAACAAGGCCACTGGCCATGACAACATCCCCTCCAAATTCCTCAGAGACTCAGCAGCAGCCATCACCCCAGTCATCACACACATAATAAACCTCTCCATAAAACAGGGACACGTCCCCAAGGACTTCAAAATTGCGAGAGTAACACCCCTGCACAAAAAGGGCAGCAAATTAGACCCGGGTAACTACCGCCCTGTTTCTATCCTTACATCCATCTCGAAAGTCATGGAAAAAATAGTATACGAACAGATCGAAAAGTATCTCGCGGAAAAAAATCTAATCTACGAATTCCAATCTGGCTTCAGAACATCCCACTCCACTGACACATGCCTTCTCTACTTGAACGACCACATCAAACAAGAGGTGGACGCGGGCAAATACTGCGGCATGGTCATGCTGGACCTACAAAAGGCCTTCGACACTGTCAATCACACCATTCTGATTGACAAGCTAAAAGCAATTGGTTTTGATAGTTTATCAGTGAGCTGGATACAATCCTACCTGGAGGGGAGGGAACAGATGGTGGAAGTAAACGGTACACTATCCCCCCCCCTCACAGTGAGCTGTGGTGTTCCACAAGGAAGCATACTAGGACCGCTACTATTCCTAATTTATGCAAATGACATGTCGTCAGCTTGTGACTGCAACTTGTTCCTGTTTGCGGACGACTCAGCCCTGCTGGTCTCTGACAAGAACAAGTTACTGGTTGAAAAAGCCCTCAGCTCGGAACTAGGCAAAATCTGCATATGGCTCGCCGACAACAAACTATCATTACACATGGGCAAAACAGAGTCCATTCTCTTCGGTTCAAATAACAAACTCAGCAAGACCGACGGCTTCTCGGTTACAGTGGGTGACAATATTATCACAAGGAAAGATGAAATTACCTACCTGGGTTCCATCCTAGAGGCTAATCTTTCCTGTGACAAAATGGCATCCAATGTAATAAAAAAAGTCAACCAACGAACGCGATTCTTGTACCGGATCTCCTCTCTGGTAAACAAGAATACCCTGAAGACTCTAGCAGGAGCACTCATTCAAGGGTACTACGACTATGCTTGCACCTCAAGGTACGAAAGCACCTCAAAGGCACTAAAAAACAAATTACAAACATCTCAAAACAAGCTAGTCAGACTACTACTTGACCTGACTCCTAGAACCCACCTCACCCCTGCCCACTTTGACAACCTAGGATGGCTTAGAGTAGACGACAGAGTACAGCAACTTGCAATGGGCCTGGTCTACAAGATACACTACGCGACCAAGGTACCCATGTACATGTCAAAATACTTCCCAAAGGTCAGTGATTACCACGATCACAACACCAGAGGGAGCTCCACAAATCATGTAAAACCCAGATTCGGCTCAAACAAGGGACTAAACACGTTTCGCAATTATGCCACATCAATGTGGAACGCCCTGCCTAAAGCTGTAAAGGAATGTGAATCACTACCCACCTTCAAAAACACTCTCAAAAAACACCTACGTGACACTGCAATGCGAAACTGGCCCCTACAAATGTCCTAACCGAGTTGTACAGTAAATGACCAAGTAAGGCTTTGTCAATATTCCAATGTACAGTGTAAAATGTGTGTGTGTCCCCTTCCCAACCCCCCCAACCTCCAATGTACAGCCCTCACCCAACCCACCCAACCCCACCCCACCCAACCAACCTCCTCCAATGTACAGTTTCTATGCCAAATGTATATACACTCCTTTTCTGGACACTTTTGTATCACAAACAGTACTGTATTTGCAAATCTGATATGTCATAAATGTATAGATGTAGCAGTACTGTCTATCTGTATGTCATGTATGTCATATATGTTATGATGAATTGAAAATGGGGGACCCTGATGGAAACAAGACGAAAGTCTTTCTCTGGTCTGCATCCCCTTAACAATTGTATGTATTGAGCTGTACTGTACTGTACCCATTCTGCAATCTGTTAATAAACTTTTCAATCAATCAATCAATCAATCTAAAGGCTATTATAGCTACCAAAACTACATGTGTGCATTACATGTGCAATAGCTACAGAATTGATATTCTAAGCAACACATCACAGCACTAACTGGAATACATAATTTGCTAATTGATCAGAAATGTTACAAACCTTGACTTTTGACATGCGTCTGTAAAGTTCTTATAGAGAGCTGAGTGCCAATAGATATTCTATTTGGGGGGTCGGTCTGGCAACAGATGTCCCGGGAGCGTGTTGCGTCCCGCGTAGCTGGGCGCTGCAAAGGCCTGCTTACATTTACATTGCCCTAAGGATAAAAACAATTACATATATAATACAATACAATGCATAATCTGTCTGTAACATATTTTGATTCACTACTTGGAATAAAACCATTGAAGGTAGGGTAAGAATAGTGCAGGTAAAGTTTAGATATTGAATATAGTCAGGCCCGACTGGATTATCTGATCATTTATTTCACAATTAGGATGGAATACCTTACACTCCGTCTACCACACACACAGCGTGTACTAACGTTAGATTTCCTTGGCGCAATAAACAGCTGAGATAAACCTAGCTATTCCCCCCCAAACACACACAAGGAACACAATCATTCATTCGCAATACACACAACTAGGTCTACATATATATAATGAAGCACAGAGCTAAAATAACGTTAGCTAAGCTAGCAACAATTATTTAGTTAGCTGACTAATTACATTTGTACTTACGGATTCGTTCGGGTCCCGAATACACGGTACAGCACCCTTCTTTAGTGTAATCCTGGAACTCATCCCAGCATCATAAAGTCCTTTGTTATCAATGTCATCCTCGCAAAAATGTGCGGTACAGACGCGACTACGATGAGTTGGAAAACCATTCGGCGGGTCGCCGAAAATAAACTTTGTCCATTGATGACGGGTCACGCTATCGTCAGGGAATAAATGCAAGGTCACATTCGTTGCACGGCAGCTAGGAACAGCACAACGTAGCCCCGATCTGTTCATAACGATAATCCAATGCTAAGTAACTCACTTCAATTCAATTTGCTTGCGGTTGCGTCCTGCAATAGATACTGTTCAACTGTGTTTACCTGCGCTGGCTCGTGGCTGCCTGGCAGATAGAGGGGGGCGGGTGTTATTATGCAAATTCACCATGTGACGTCCCATATAGGCAAATTTTCAGATGACTCACTTGAGGGAGGGACATTATTGTGAGGGGAGAATTGGAAGAATGCGCCAAATCGAGAATTAGAGACATAGATTATATTACTATAAGTCCACATAGCTATAAAATAACCCGAAACACTGGAAAAGGTCATTTATAAGATAGTTCCCCTTTAAGACCATTGCTGCAATTCTGCCTGGACAGCTCAAAATATTAATAAAGACCGTTCGTTAACCACTGTCTGTTTGGCGCGTTGCTGTATCATTATCATAACCATGCTGGAATATGGATTGGCTACCGGGTATAATATGATGTGTGTAGAGGCATATGATACAATCTATTTTGTTGTCGGTATTAGGCAGCCTATATGAATTACATATAATAGCAGCCAACCCATAGCCTACATTATGCAACAGTAACTTGCGCATATATAATAGCACATGACACAGCCCTGCGAACCCTGCACAATAAACAAACTTGATCATTAATCTAGCTGTTGTATCTTTACGCTTATGAAAACATTAAATAATATGTATAGGCTATAGGCCGTCGCTTTGCATTCATTCTCAAATGGCATTTAATGGCTATCCGACTCCTCGCCATATCCTCGCGGACGGACCAGTATACATTATATCATATCATATTCATATCATAGTTTACTCTATCAGCCCACCCAGCATGTAATACGTTCTTTGTTAGAACTCAACTCATTATTATTTTGCGCATAGATTGCAGAAATACGGGAACGTTTTGATTTAGGCTTTGACATTGTAAAACTAAATAAGTGAAATTCTGTCATGATATCACCCACACGATAATGCTCTGTGTCCAGAGCATGTATGCTTTTCATTCATTTAAGACACATTTATTGCAAGGGTTTTGTAATACACATACACCCTCTGTTCTCATTGCAATGCATTTTTTATTCTTTCTTATACAGTAGAAAGGGGAAAGAACACTATATCGTGGGTGTTCATATGACTTGTATTCTGCTTACAGCTTCGAAATTCCACTTGTTTCATTTAACGTAAAGCCTTTTAAATATAATCAAAACGTTCCCGTGTTTCTGCGGTCTGTGCGCAAAATAATAACGAGTTGAGTTACGCGGAGCGCAGTCAGTCAGTACACCCCGTATATTCCGATAACGCTATAAACCATGCTGCATTCATTCGGAGAGAAAGACCTATTATTCCAAATACTATTTATAGGGTTTTGACCATAATTACACTACTGTTGCTATTTTACAATGAACTATAATGAATTACGGTTCATACAGAACATGCCAGTGTTGAAACTAATGCACAGAAGCTTATTTCCGTGTTGTAATAATATATTCTACCAACGGGAGCCAGCTACGCATGCTCCGAGCTGTGCGTAGATATACGCACAAAGTCAAGCACAATTTCAAATTGATAAGTCCCACACTTTGCTTAGAAATGATCGTACGCAGGGGTTACGCACATATCTGTGCGTACACAACATTGATAAATGAGGGCCCTGAACTCTGCCGGTGTCTGTGAGGTTAAAATACCTGACCAGTGGACCATCCTAAAAACAAAACTATACCAAGAGGGAAATGTGGTAAACCTGTCCTGGTCTGAAGTGAATAGGCTCCACAAAGACCTATGCCCTGATGTGCTCCATCTGATGGACCTGGTCCTGTCCATCCCAGCATCCACAGCTCTGCCTGTGAACGAGGCTTCAGTGCCATGAAGCAGGTGAAGACTTGCACACTGCACACGTTACCATTAAGCTCTCTGTGAGTGCCAAGAAAATATGCGTTCACTCACTGCCATTTCCCCCCTGTTTTTGTTGTTGTTTGTATTTAGGTTAAGTCTGAGTGGAGGTCCAAGCTGACCCCTGCCTCCCTATCAGATCTCCTCACAGTGCAGCTGACCTCGGAAGACATCAAGGCGTTCGACCCCAACCCCGCTATTGACCTGTGGTGCACAGATGGAGTGCGTATCAGAAGGCCAGGCTCCATGGCGGACCGTGTTGAGGAACTGTCTGAGGAAGAGGACTATGAACTAAATTAGGGCTGGCCGCCAGAACAATTAGAATATTCGTTCCGTTCCGTTGGTATTCTATTACTATTATTATTCCATACAAGGCTGGATGCATTACAGACTCCGCTAACATCCCTTGTAGGTGGCAAGTATGGATTTGTTTATCTTGTCTGAAGTTGTTTTAATATGTTCTTTTGCTTCCATATTGTAAATAAATTCGCAATAAATTATTTGCATTTAAAACTATTAACGCTGACTCATTCCTTCAGTCCACTCAAAATTATGCTAATATTCCTTATGTTGTTTATGATATTAATTGAAAATAGCATATGAGAGTATTATATAGTAATAATAACACATGGCGATATACTAAAAAGCTATTTATAATTTTTGGCTGGTAAAAAATCTGCCTGGCTGGTAGTTTTTTAAATCTACCAGCCAAATGGCTGGTAAGTCAAAAAGTTAAGTTTGTTCCCTGCATGTGGCGTTTCTGAACCCTCTGCTTGACTCCTTCTCTTATGGTCACTGCATCCTTCATTCAAGGGGCCTGTCTTGAAATGTCGTCCCTGGAATAATACTCATTTACTTTCTGTTTGGTTTCATTTGGGGTTTCTGTGTTTTTTGGGATGGGATTCTTGTCACGACACTCTGCAAAACAATAACAAATACACATGTAGGCTGAGCAGACACGAGGGGGAGATGGCTGACAGCAGCCGATTAGCAGTAGGCTAACGTGGACACTGCTCTGCCTAGACCAACAATGTGTGAAAAAGTTGTGTCTGGAAATATGTTGGATTTTAATCAAACAAGGAGTCATAAAATACTTCTGATTTAAATCAAACAAAGGGGTCATAATCGGACTTAACAACACACATTTTTGATAGTGTTTTTTGTCTATTTCAGACGTGTAACATCCATAACGCAAAAATGTAACATCCATAACGGCACTTTTTTGTGATTCATTCCTTGAGAGGAAATGCCAGGTTTTCCTGAATGTGCTTTTTGGGTACCTCAAACCCTTCCCTACAAAGTGATAGTAAACATGTTATTCTTTGAAAAAGATATTCACAGAGCTTTCATCATGTGTTCAGTGAGTCCGAAAAGCTTGTCAATTTCCGTAACATCCATAACGCTGTGTATTTTGTCACCTATCTCAAAATCCAAAAGGTCAAAACATTTCTTACTGCAGGCTCATCTTTATCTCAATAAATGTAACTAAAATGTGTAAATTATACTTCAAACAAAGGGGTCATAATCGGACTTAACACACATTTGCAATGTAACATCCGTCACTTGCAATGTAACATCCATAACGGTAACATCCATAACACTTGTAAAGAATACAAAAAATAAGACCAGATGACTAATTGTTGCTAATATGTCATCTTTATAAAAGTTAGCTTTGCTTAGGAAGTTTGGTTGACATTGCATTCCAGATGCATGTTTTATGACAACTTTTCCTGGAAAACGTTATGGATGTTACATTCGCTGTCCCATAAAGGGGCATTATAACAGCATGCTTCACCTGCCAATGGAAAGACAAAGTACATAATTGATTCACATATTGATACAACAGCCCTTCTATTTTGTACTTCAAAATATAGAGACCTTGATGATACATTTGAAATTGGTTTGGTTATGATCATGTTATTTAATTTTTTTCATGGTGAGGTTGACATTTGCATGGAATTGCCCCAAAGTGAAAAGTGTTGGCTCTGCGCTAGAGGACGCTCGTCCCATCTCAGTTTATGGTTGTTTACACACACCTGCAACTGTCACCGAGCCTTTTAACGGTTTCATCTATATACCTTGTAATTGTATTTGGTTGTTTGTGTTTGAATTATTTATTTGCAATACCTCTGTGATGTATGTATCATGTCTCTCTATTTTATTTTATTAACACATTTGGTCTCCTTTCCCTGTTACTCTTCGAGAGGTCCTTTTGTCCTCTCACCAGGCCTTCATTGTAAATAAGAATTTGTTCTTAACCTACCTGGTTAAATAAAATAAAAATATCAGTTTATGGAATTTGTTACCGGCCTCAGATTTAGGGGAATCTGAGTCGGTACAAGTGATACACAGGCAAGAGTGCGCGGTGTATCTGTGAATGATGGAGAGATAAGATGTTATTTATTGATTGATTGAATTGAATTGATTGATTGAAAACTTTATTTAACAGATTGCAGAATGGGTACAATACAGTACAGCTCAATACACACAATTGTTAAGGGGATGCAGACCAGAGAAAGACTTTCATCTTGTTTACATCAGGGTCCCCCATTTTCAATTCATCATAACATATATGACATGCGAGACTAAATTAAGAGAGAGGAGAGGACGCAGGCGTTTGTTGTTCGCCGCTTCTCCGTCTGATTTGACATCTTATTTATATACAAAGCCAACTTTTTAGATTAATAAATTTGAGAACTTTTATATTGTTTATATATGTTTTAACGTTTTGTGATTTTTACTCGGATCTCTATACGGATACATTTTTGTTTACTGTTTTTTCGACGGCTGTTATCAACTACACAGGCCCATTGTCCTCCTGCTGTCGCTATCATTTGAATCCTATTCAACATCCACTGAGATATTTCTCCAAGTTCCACCTCCTTCCTCGATGCCATGGATCATCGCTCCGTGGATCCAGCCCAGGGCTAATTCAACAAATAGCTCCCGGCTAACAACAACAGCTAAGTCCCATGTACATGTCAAAATACTTCCCAAAGGTCAGTGAATACCACGATCACAACACCAGAGGGAGCTCCACAAATCATGTTAAACCCAGATTCGGCTCAAATAAGGGACTAAACACGTTTCGCAATTATGCCACATCAATGTGGAACGCCCTACCCAAAGCTGTAAAGGAATGTGGATCACTACCCACTTTCAAAACCTCTCTCAAGGGACACCTACGGGAGACTGCAATTCAACACTGGCCCCTGTAAATATCCTAACCCAACCCCCTCCAATGTACAGTCATTTACCTAGTATGGTTTTGTCAATAGTCCAATGTACAATTTTGTTTGTTTGTACAGTGTCTCCCCCCCCCCCCTCAATGTACAGTTTTGCTTGTATATACAGTGTGCCCCCCCCCCCCCCAACCACCTCCAATGTAGATTACCCAGTATGGTTGTCAATATCCCAGTGTACCCAACCCCCCCCACCCAACCTCCTCCAATGTACAGTTTCTACGTCAAATGTATATACTCCCTTTTCCTGACTCCTTCTGTATCACAAACAGTACTGTATTTGCAAATCTGGTATGTCATAAATGTATAGATGTAGCAGTACTGACTATCTGTATGTCATGTATGTCATATATGTCCAGATGAATTGAAAATGGGGGACCCTGATGTAAACAAGACGAAAGTATTTATCTGGTCTGCATCCCCTTAACAATTGTGTGTATTGAGCTGTACTGTATTGTACCCATTCTGCAATCTGTTAATAAAGTTTTCAATCAATCAATCAATCAGTCCAGGGTTGTTTGATATGACGATCGTCTGGCTGTAGATACATGGCTAAACGTGGTGGTAGTCTACACCAAGCTAAACGTCAGATTGTTTCAAAGTGTCTTACCTTGGAATTATTGCACGGTTTTCGACTGATCTGACGGCTGTCAGAGCTTCCTCCTGCTTCGCCCAAACTCCGTTGCTACCGAGCACCAGCTGACTGCCGTTAGCATTTAGCATTCGGCTAACTGTTTCGGCGCCGGTATGCTGAAATACGCCATCCCGCAACTCCTGAGTCTCAACAACTACAACTTCCCAACGCTCGCCACAACAATAAAACAATTTGGACTTCTTCGCCGGCCTCGTTACATCCACAGAAGCACACAGAGGAAGGTTGTTTACTCCCAGCATGAACATGCAGCTATTCCAGTTCTGCCGGTCGCCGTGTCGCAGATCTGACGCGTCATCGGAGCTCTGTGAAACCCCGCGAGACCTCTGCATGTTACCACGGGGAGTAACGCGAGATCACAACCCGCGAAGGGTTTCAGAAATCGTGGAGTGGATTCTAGCCTACTCCGGCCCTTACAGAGACTCACCTCATTACCAAAAGTCAAAATAGAACTTCTAAATACACAATCTCTCAATAATAAATCATCCTTCATACAAGACCACATTATCGACAAGGAGATAGACTTAGGGTGACCAGGTCCCAATAAACCAAATGTGGGACAAAGGGTATGTTTGTGAGGGACAATGTGGGACACCCCCCCCCCCCCCCCCCCAGCGCGCAGCCCCCCCCACCCTTTTGGTGGACTGTCCCTGTCGCCTCCTTCAAGGCTCATCCGCCACTGTCCTCATTAAAATGACCACAAGCCTAATATGTTTTGCCCTTATTCATTTTATTTTTATTTTCCTTTTGTCTCTAATGGGTGTCAAAATTATAATAATAATAAATAATACTAAAAATAAATTAAATACATTAAATGACCACCCAGACTTACAATCACTTATCAAACAGAGCAGTAACAGTAACACAAGTCTCAACTCACAAGTCCAGGGATTCAGGGAATGAGCAGGGGGGAGGAAGGATGAGGGGGGACTTGCAGTGATGATTGGAAAGCTCAACAGAGCAGGAACAGTAACAACAGTCTCAACTCACAAGTCCAGGGATTCAGGGAATGAGCAGGGGGAGGAAGGATGAGGGGGGACTTGCAGTGATGATTGGAAAGCTCAACAGAGCAGGAACAGTAACAACAGTCTCAACTCACAAGTCCAGGGATTCAGGGAATGAGCAGGGGGGAGGAAGGATGAGGGGGGACTTGCAGTGGTGGTTGGGAGCAGGAAAAGGACAGTTCAGCACTCTGGCGCCACCCACAGGATTCTCTCTTCACACCTTCACACCAGCATCTGAATAATAATAAGGAAATAAATTAAGCATAAGCAACATTATGAGAAGGTTCCAAATGGTTTTCCAGCATAGTAAAATCCAACACCATTCAAAATCAAATAAATCATACTTTATTGTAGACACAGGGGGTCCAAAATGACATACGTTTCTTACCATCAAGATTCTTTTTTACTTTGTACTTCTTGTTGGAGCGTGCAGCTTCCAGCAGAGCCTTCTCCTTCAGTGCATATGCATAGAACTCCTTGCAACTTAGTCTAAAGTTGCACTTCACTTGAATTTCTGCCTTTATGAGCTCCACCGAGCAGCGGTTCCTCTGGTCAGTCCAGCATGCAGTCATCAGTGAGAACACCCTCTCCACTGAGGCATTGGTGATGGGAATGCTGAAGAGGAAAGACGCAACTGCAGTCAGGTTTGGTGTGTCTGTGTGTTTGAGCAAGGTGGACCACTTCTCCACGACAGGAGCTCCTGACTCTACGATGGCCTGTTGGCGTGGCAGAACCACACAGTGCTCATCGTATAGTGCATCCATGTCCAGCTTCTTTCTTAACTGCAGGACCTCTACAGCTTCGCAGAGATGGGAGAAGGTGAATTGGCTCTTCAGCAGTGCCAAGCTGGCCACTTTCTTCTGGAAGTTGCTGTCAGTGAAGTCATATCGCTGCTCCAGGTAGTTGAGAGAGGCCTGGTAGAAGTTGGACATATCCTGTTTGATCACTGCTGCCTGTGTGTCTGGAAACTGTTGGAGGATCACATCTGTCTCCATCCCAAAGAAGCCATCCATCTGTCGTTGCTGAAGCTTTGTTTTCAAAGTGAACATCATGTCATAGAGCTCACAGACAGTCCCGTCATCTCTCTCCAGCAGCAGCACAATGTCATGGAAGATCTTCAGCGCGTTGCTCAGGAAAGACAGGTAAACCTAAAAGGAGTAAGGACAGTCAATGCTACTGTATACTGATACTGTTGGCATTATCATTATGTTTCCATTATCCCTATGTTTTTGTAGGGATAATCAAAGTACATGATGTTTCAAATATAAAGTACAATAAAAAAGGTTGAGTGCAATAAAATGTATTACCTGCAGCTCAAGGGGTTTCCCCTCACCATGCTGGTCGTCTTTGAACAGCCGCCATAGTGACATTGGGCACTGCTCCTCTCCCAAAGAGAGGAAGTAACTTTTGATAGCCACCCAGCTGTCATGGAGTCTCTTCACTGCGGGCCACAGGCTTAACCACCTTGTGGGCACATGTCTCCGCACAGACTGGAATTCTTCCTCCACAAACGCAAACACTGATTTCAATTCTGCAGTGCGTTTTGCAGATGATGAGAAGTGACTGTAGATTTTGTTCACCACACTCTCAATGTCAATGTTCATCTTATCTCCAGCATGTTTTGCACTGTTGTGGACGATGTGGGCCACACAGTTTGCCTTTAAGATGTCTCCGTTGTCCCCTTTCAGCTTCTGGAACACTGAGTTGGTTCTCCCATAGTTCACACTGGCATTGTCAGCAGTGTACGCTGAAATCATTTCAAGTTTCAGGCCATTGTCCTTTAACTTGGTTGTAATCTGGTGGTAGATTGCAGCAGATGACTCATCACTATCCTCATAGAAGTCCAGGATCTTTGTTTGTAAACCCAACTCTGGCGTCCAGTATCTTAAAGAGAGTGGGAATAGTTTTGTGGTGCCATGATTAGAGGCATCTGAAGCCACAGAGAAGAATGGCGTGTGGGCTGTGGAGAGAGAAAAGATGGATGATTAGGCTAAAGAGAGATTATCTACACACAAATTATTATACACAGCACTCAAATTGAGGGGGGATGGGATGGGATCCCCCCTGAGATAAAAACAGGTCAAAATTATCCCCCTTCTAAAACTGCCATCCCCCCTTTCCATCCCTTATATGTTTGTTAATGAATGTGGTATTACTGCTATTTCAATATTTGCTATGAAATGCATGTATTCAGTTCACTCTGACTGCAGGAAGTTGAGCATGTGATTATCAAAAATATGTGTGCAGTATATTATTAATATATTTTAGTGAAATATATGGCAATATCCTTTCCAACCATATCATAATATATGGAAATAGAATAATATACACACCAATATAATTACCATGTGTATATTTGTAAATATATTGTGGATATATCCTTTGATAATATATTGTTATTGTAATACATTTAATAATATATTGGCAATACTCCCACAGTACTATAGTCCTAATATATTTGCAATATATTTCATTTTCCCGAAGGGAATCTACACCCTCATACACACATGAATTTAACACACCTTTGGTTGTTTCCTCCCGTGGCTTAACCGCTGGCGTTTTGAGTTCTCTGAGACAACTCTCCACCGAAGCAGGGGCTAGCACGTCGGTTACGATGGCTGCTGCCTTGGTCCGACCACAGGCCATTGTCTTGGCTATGTCAGAGTCGGGGAAAATGGTAGGGGATAGCTTGGTACCACAGTCTGCTGATCTGTATGACTGGGCATGTTGGACAGTGTGGTAAACAGTTGTTACCTCTGCAGCAGTTATTTTGTCTGCTTGTCCAACGTCTTTTGGTCGGAGAAATGCGAACATGGATTTTGACGTCTCTTTTTGTGTAACCCGTTTCTTGTGGGACTCAGCTTGTCTATGTCGTTTTATATCAAATTCGCCCCCATGCCCAATAGAGAACGAACTATTGCAAAGTTCACAATAAACCCTCTCTGCATCCCCCTCGACATTTCTCACCCATGGGTATTCTGTTTTCCATTCGCTACGGTAACTACACCTCCTCTTTTTGTTTGGTGTGTCCTGCATTTTTTAAAGTACGAGTGTGTTCTAGGCAGCTGTCAGTGTCTTCTTCTTAATGGCGGGTCGCACGAGCTGTCAGTTGTGTCACTGTCTGTCACTCAGCTCTTTGCTATCGCGGAGATTTCAAATAGGCCCCGCTTGTGTGTATATTTTCCCCAACGGAGCTTCACTTCCGCGTTCGGGGTTCCATTGGCTGGGGGGGGGACGTTCGCGCAGATGACAACCAATAAGAGGGACATGGTCTCAATTTGCGTGACGCGTGAAAAGAGACAGTTTTGCTGTGCAATCACGCGCAATGCGTGATATCTGGTCACCCTAGATAGACTTCATGTGTCTCACTGAAACCTGGCACCAGCCAGAGGTTTACTTCACCCTAAACGAAGCCTGTCCTCCTGGTTACAGTTACCTGGAGAAAGCCCGCAGCACCGATCGTGGTGGAGGCTTAGCCGTTATTCATAGAAACCAACTGGAACTGCCCCCCCCTGCCCCTGCCTGTACTGTCCTCATTTGAATGCCTTGCTTTCAAATGTAAACCCCCTCTCCTCATGACAATACTACTGATTTACCGGCCACCTAAACCCAACTCTGTTTTCATCCCAGACTCGGATGCAGGACCTCCTCACCACACTCTGCACAACATCTGCCAATATCATAATACTTGGAGATATAAATATTCACGTCGACACGCCCTCTTGCCACCCTGCAGCTGAGTTTTCTGCTACTTCTGGACCGCCTCAACCTCACACAACACATTGATGTCCCCACACACACAAAGGGCCACACGCTCGACCTGGTCATCACAAACTCCGCCCCCATCAACAACCTGCTAGTCTACGATCTGGGGGTATCTGACCACAAGACCATCTCAATGGAGCTGTCTTTCCAGTCTCCACTCAACAAGCCCAAGCGCCAAATCCGTTTCAGGAACCTCAAAAATATCAACCCGGACACCATAACCCTGGACCTCCAGCTTCTCTCCTCTGTCAACTTCTCATCAGCAACTGAGTCAGTGGACTTCTACAATAAATCCCTGAACAGTCTTCTGGATCTCCATGCCCCTGTCAAATCCAAAACAGTCACCTTCGCACGCTCAGCCCCCTGGTACACCAGCGAGCTGCGGAGTATGAAGACTGCTGGGCGTGTCCTTGAGCGGCGACTCAAGGTCTCAGGACTCACTGTACACAAATTGGCCTACCGTGAACACCAGAAGGCCTACTCAAAATCCCCCAGTCTGGCACGGTCCCAGTACTACTCCTCCATCATAACCTCCCCAAATATAACCTCACTCTGACTCTTCTGAGGAACAGTGTAGCAACTTTGCCACCTTCTTCAGGACCAAAGTTGACACCATCCGCTCCCTCCTCTCTAGCCCCTCTGCCCCTCCAGTCCAAACAGTGGAACAACAGCCGGCGACTACTCAACCTCTCTGCTGCTTTTCAATCATCCAATGTCGCCCGTTCCATCTTCCGCGCGAATTCACTGCAGTGATCATGACTGCAGTGTACATTCCCCCCCAGGCGAACGTCGGCAGGGCGTTAGGGGAACTACACGAACATCTGAACACACACCAGATCAAGCATCCGGAAGCAGCCATGATAGTAGCCGGGGATTTCAATCAGGCGAATCTGAAGAAAGTCATGCCGTCTTTCTTCCAGCACATCGTCTGCTCCACAAGGGGAGGAAATACACTCGACCACTGTTACACCCCGTTCAGAGCCGGTTACAAGGCTGTACCGGCTCCACCATTAGCGGGAGCAACAAACACGTCGGATCATGCCGCCATCTTGCTGGTCCCAGCATATAAACAGAGATCACGTGACGCCACTGTATTGCACATCGTTGCGGGCAAGACCACCCGCATTTCATTGTATACTTGTATGCCGTGACAATTAAAACTCTTGACTTGACTTGACTATCACACAGCGAGAGGGTGAGGAAATCGACTCAAGTTCAACTATTCGTAAATTGCTTTGGATGAAAGCATCAGCTAAATGACTAAATGTAAATAAAACTGTTACAATGTGAAATAAAATCACAAGTAGAAGGAAGAGTCATTAAAAATATATTATATTAATATATATATAATATAATAATTTATATTATAAGATATATATTATTATATAGATAAAATAAGATATTCCTTTATTGATCCCTTTGGGGACATTTGGGGAGGAGGAGTGCACCGTTCATGGGGATACTGGGGGTGGACGGAGCAAGCCTCTATTCCATCTCCCTGTTCCAAAAATCTATTTAATATGGTACTCGAGTAGGGCACGTTTCAGAAATTAAACCGATAATAACAGATACTACACTGATTTAAATCAAACAAAGGGGTCATAATCGGACTTAACAACACACATTTTTGATAGTGTTTTTTGTCTATTTCAGACGTGTAACATCCATAACGCAAAAATGTAACATCCATAACGGCACTTTTTTGTGATTCATTCCTTGAGAGGAAATGCCAGGTTTTCCTGAATGTGCTTTTTGGGTACCTCAAACCCTTCCCTACAAAGTGATAGTAAACATGTTATTCTTTGAAAAAGATATTCACAGAGCTTTCATCATGTGTTCAGTGAGTCCGAAAAGCTTGTCAATTTCCGTAACATCCATAACGCTGTGTATTTTGTCACCTATCTCAAAATCCAAAAGGTCAAAACATTTCTTACTGCAGGCTCATCTTTATCTCAATAAATGTAACTAAAATGTGTAAATTATACTTCAAACAAAGGGGTCATAATCGGACTTAACACACATTTGCAATGTAACATCCGTCACTTGCAATGTAACATCCATAACGGTAACATCCATAACACTTGTAAAGAATACAAAAAATAAGACCAGATGACTAATTGTTGCTAATATGTCATCTTTATAAAAGTTAGCTTTGCTTAGGAAGTTTGGTTGACATTGCATTCCAGATGCATGTTTTATGACAACTTTTCCTGGAAAACGTTATGGATGTTACATTCGCTGTCCCATAAAGGGGCATTATAACAGCATGCTTCACCTGCCAATGGAAAGACAAAGTACATAATTGATTCACATATTGATACAACAGCCCTTCTATTTTGTACTTCAAAATATAGAGACCTTGATGATACATTTGAAATTGGTTTGGTTATGATCATGTTATTTAATTTTTTTCATGGTGAGGTTGACATTTGCATGGAATTGCCCCAAAGTGAAAAGTGTTGGCTCTGCGCTAGAGGACGCTCGTCCCATCTCAGTTTATGGTTGTTTACACACACCTGCAACTGTCACCGAGCCTTTTAACGGTTTCATCTATATACCTTGTAATTGTATTTGGTTGTTTGTGTTTGAATTATTTATTTGCAATACCTCTGTGATGTATGTATCATGTCTCTCTATTTTATTTTATTAACACATTTGGTCTCCTTTCCCTGTTACTCTTCGAGAGGTCCTTTTGTCCTCTCACCAGGCCTTCATTGTAAATAAGAATTTGTTCTTAACCTACCTGGTTAAATAAAATAAAAATATCAGTTTATGGAATTTGTTACCGGCCTCAGATTTAGGGGAATCTGAGTCGGTACAAGTGATACACAGGCAAGAGTGCGCGGTGTATCTGTGAATGATGGAGAGATAAGATGTTATTTATTGATTGATTGAATTGAATTGATTGATTGAAAACTTTATTTAACAGATTGCAGAATGGGTACAATACAGTACAGCTCAATACACACAATTGTTAAGGGGATACAGACCAGAGAAAGACTTTCATCTTGTTTACATCAGGGTCCCCCATTTTCAATTCATCATAACATATATGACATGCGAGACTAAATTAAGAGAGAGGAGAGGACGCAGGCGTTTGTTGTTCGCCGCTTCTCCGTCTGATTTGACATCTTATTTATATACAAAGCCAACTTTTTAGATTAATAAATTTGAGAACTTTTATATTGTTTATATATGTTTTAACGTTTTGTGATTTTTACTCGGATCTCTATACGGATACATTTTTGTTTACTGTTTTTTCGACGGCTGTTATCAACTACACAGGCCCATTGTCCTCCTGCTGTCGCTATCATTTGAATCCTATTCAACATCCACTGAGATATTTCTCCAAGTTCCACCTCCTTCCTCGATGCCATGGATCATCGCTCCGTGGATCCAGCCCAGGGCTAATTCAACAAATAGCTCCCGGCTAACAACAACAGCTAAGTCCCATGTACATGTCAAAATACTTCCCAAAGGTCAGTGAATACCACGATCACAACACCAGAGGGAGCTCCACAAATCATGTTAAACCCAGATTCGGCTCAAATAAGGGACTAAACACGTTTCGCAATTATGCCACATCAATGTGGAACGCCCTACCCAAAGCTGTAAAGGAATGTGGATCACTACCCACTTTCAAAACCTCTCTCAAGGGACACCTACGGGAGACTGCAATTCAACACTGGCCCCTGTAAATATCCTAACCCAACCCCCTCCAATGTACAGTCATTTACCTAGTATGGTTTTGTCAATAGTCCAATGTACAATTTTGTTTGTTTGTACAGTGTCTCCCCCCCCCCCCCCTCAATGTACAGTTTTGCTTGTATATACAGTGTGCCCCCCCCCCCCCCCCAACCACCTCCAATGTAGATTACCCAGTATGGTTGTCAATATCCCAGTGTACCCAACCCCCCCCACCCAACCTCCTCCAATGTACAGTTTCTACGTCAAATGTATATACTCCCTTTTCCTGACTCCTTCTGTATCACAAACAGTACTGTATTTGCAAATCTGGTATGTCATAAATGTATAGATGTAGCAGTACTGACTATCTGTATGTCATGTATGTCATATATGTCCAGATGAATTGAAAATGGGGGACCCTGATGTAAACAAGACGAAAGTATTTCTCTGGTCTGCATCCCCTTAACAATTGTGTGTATTGAGCTGTACTGTATTGTACCCATTCTGCAATCTGTTAATAAAGTTTTCAATCAATCAATCAATCAGTCCAGGGTTGTTTGATATGACGATCGTCTGGCTGTAGATACATGGCTAAACGTGGTGGTAGTCTACACCAAGCTAAACGTCAGATTGTTTCAAAGTGTCTTACCTTGGAATTATTGCACGGTTTTCGACTGATCTGACGGCTGTCAGAGCTTCCTCCTGCTTCGCCCAAACTCCGTTGCTACCGAGCACCAGCTGACTGCCGTTAGCATTTAGCATTCGGCTAACTGTTTCGGCGCCGGTATGCTGAAATACGCCATCCCGCAACTCCTGAGTCTCAACAACTACAACTTCCCAACGCTCGCCACAACAATAAAACAATTTGGACTTCTTCGCCGGCCTCGTTACATCCACAGAAGCACACAGAGGAAGGTTGTTTACTCCCAGCATGAACATGCAGCTATTCCAGTTCTGCCGGTCGCCGTGTCGCAGATCTGACGCGTCATCGGAGCTCTGTGAAACCCCGCGAGACCTCTGCATGTTACCACGGGGAGTAACGCGAGATCACAACCCGCGAAGGGTTTCAGAAATCGTGGAGTGGATTCTAGCCTACTCCGGCCCGTACAGAGACTCACCTCATTACCAAAAGTCAAAATAGAACTTCTAAATACACAATCTCTCAATAATAAATCATCCTTCATACAAGACCACATTATCGACAAGGAGATAGACTTCATGTGTCTCACTGAAACCTGGCACCAGCCAGAGGTTTACTTCACCCTAAACGAAGCCTGTCCTCCTGGTTACAGTTACCTGGAGAAAGCCCGCAGCACCGATCGTGGTGGAGGCTTAGCCGTTATTCATAGAAACCAACTGGAACTGCCCCCCCCTGCCCCTGCCTGTACTGTCCTCATTTGAATGCCTTGCTTTCAAATGTAAACCCCCTCTCCTCATGACAATACTACTGATTTACCGGCCACCTAAACCCAACTCTGTTTTCATCCCAGACTCGGATGCAGGACCTCCTCACCACACTCTGCACAACATCTGCCAATATCATAATACTTGGAGATATAAATATTCACGTCGACACGCCCTCTTGCCACCCTGCAGCTGAGTTTTCTGCTACTTCTGGACCGCCTCAACCTCACACAACACATTGATGTCCCCACACACACAAAGGGCCACACGCTCGACCTGGTCATCACAAACTCCGCCCCCATCAACAACCTGCTAGTCTACGATCTGGGGGTATCTGACCACAAGACCATCTCAATGGAGCTGTCTTTCCAGTCTCCACTCAACAAGCCCAAGCGCCAAATCCGTTTCAGGAACCTCAAAAATATCAACCCGGACACCATAACCCTGGACCTCCAGCTTCTCTCCTCTGTCAACTTCTCATCAGCAACTGAGTCAGTGGACTTCTACAATAAATCCCTGAACAGTCTTCTGGATCTCCATGCCCCTGTCAAATCCAAAACAGTCACCTTCGCACGCTCAGCCCCCTGGTACACCAGCGAGCTGCGGAGTATGAAGACTGCTGGGCGTGTCCTTGAGCGGCGACTCAAGGTCTCAGGACTCACTGTACACAAATTGGCCTACCGTGAACACCAGAAGGCCTACTCAAAATCCCCCAGTCTGGCACGGTCCCAGTACTACTCCTCCATCATAACCTCCCCAAATATAACCTCACTCCGACTCTTCTGAGGAACAGTGTAGCAACTTTGCCACCTTCTTCAGGACCAAAGTTGACACCATCCGCTCCCTCCTCTCTAGCCCCTCTGCCCCTCCAGTCCAAACAGTGGAACAACAGCCGGCGACTACTCAACCTCTCTGCTGCTTTTCAATCATCCAATGTCGCCCGTTCCATCTTCCGCGCGAATTCACTGCAGTGATCATGACTGCAGTGTACATTCCCCCCCAGGCGAACGTCGGCAGGGCGTTAGGGGAACTACACGAACATCTGAACACACACCAGATCAAGCATCCGGAAGCAGCCATGATAGTAGCCGGGGATTTCAATCAGGCGAATCTGAAGAAAGTCATGCCGTCTTTCTTCCAGCACATCGTCTGCTCCACAAGGGGAGGAAATACACTCGACCACTGTTACACCCCGTTCAGAGCCGGTTACAAGGCTGTACCGGCTCCACCATTAGCGGGAGCAACAAACACGTCGGATCATGCCGCCATCTTGCTGGTCCCAGCATATAAACAGAGATCACGTGACGCCACTGTATTGCACATCGTTGCGGGCAAGACCACCCGCATTTCATTGTATACTTGTATGCCGTGACAATTAAAACTCTTGACTTGACTTGACTATCACACAGCGAGAGGGTGAGGAAATCGACTCAAGTTCAACTATTCGTAAATTGCTTTGGATGAAAGCATCAGCTAAATGACTAAATGTAAATAAAACTGTTACAATGTGAAATAAAATCACAAGTAGAAGGAAGAGTCATTAAAAATATATTATATTAATATATATATAATATAATAATTTATATTATAAGATATATATTATTATATAGATAAAATAAGATATTCCTTTATTGATCCCTTTGGGGACATTTGGGGAGGAGGAGTGCACCGTTCATGGGGATACTGGGGGTGGACGGAGCAAGCCTCTATTCCATCTCCCTGTTCCAAAAATCTATTTAATATGGTACTCGAGTAGGGCACGTTTCAGAAATTAAACCGATAATAACAGATACTACACTTGATCTTAGCCAAAAGGCAGAGAAGCGAATGGAACGTCTCTCAGAAAGCAAGCCATGTGATTTGGCCTAATTCCCATCACAAGTTTGATCAGAATGCCAACAAAACTATATAGACCTGTAGGAGAAAAGCTCATTTTGCATCAACATTTTAATTGAATACCCTTTCACCAGATTGAGTTGAGGAGGACATTCTCCGTCAGATTGTTGGTGCTCTAGTCTAGATTATACTGCTGGTGGAAGGAGACAGTCGATTCAAAATGCACTCCGTTGTGATCCATGCACTTGAGGCCTTTCATGGAATATTTGTGTAGTTATCTCTCTCTTCCAACATGGCTTCCCAATTTATGTACAGTGGTCGCATAGATAAAACACTGTGAAAGCATGATTTTACGGTTCTACTGTGATCTGTGTACCAGATGTACTGTAGCAACCATTCTTTCTTCCAACATGGAGGACGTATTAAGGGCCTCGTCCGTCAAAAGCCTTGACAGGCCTTTTGGTCGGAATTGATTGGTATGATGTCAAGGTGATGAAAAAAATTGTGTCTAGGTCAGAAATAAATGTAATTATCCTTTGATTAAAGACAGGATAACTGTTCAAAGGCGTCAATTGGTGCTTGTTACAGGCTAACAATGTTAATTAATGCATTAATTTAATCAGGACCTCCTGGACACTTGCCAGCTCCTCCCCCTACATCTCCTGCTCGGCTTATCGCCTCGCACAAGGAGGAGGGTGTGAGGGTGTGAGGGACCCGTTTTCAATGTTTAGTAAGAGAGACATTATAAATTAAGAATTGTTTTCAAATAAGACTCATTGGCCTTGGCTCATTTTCTGTGAAGAACATAAGATAAGATACGATAAGATAAGATAATCCTTTATTGATCCCCTTGGGGAAATTCAGGTGTCAAAGCAGCATGGGGGGGGGGGGGGGTACAGGGGGGGGGGATACAGAGCTTCACAGTCCTATTACAGTCCAGTATTTATATACACTTTAGATACAATATAAATACAAATACAATATAATATAAAGAAGTACAAAATACAAGATAGTAGAGTGATATGTGTCTCTAGTACACAATACAAGATAGTCAGTACGGTGATGTGAGTCTCTGGTTCTCAAGTCCCGAGTTCTGACAGTGATAGTTCTGGCAGCAGAGCCGGCCGTCCGAGCCCTTTGTTGTAGAGCCTGATGGCTGCCGGTATAAAGGATAAAGCCTCCATAAAAAAACACATCTTCATTAAATACACACTGAGCCCCTCCCTACATTTATATTACATACAGTAAAGAGCACATCTTCATTAAATACACACTGAGCCCCTCCCTACATTTATATTACATACAGTAAAGAGCACATCTTCATTAAATACACACTGAGCCCCTCCCTACATTTATATTACATACAGTAAAGAGCACATCTTCATTAAATACACACTGAGCCCCTCCCTACATTTAGATTACATACAGTAAAGAACACATCTTCATTAAATACACACTGAGCCCCTCCCTACATTTATATTACATACAGTAAAGAGCACATCTTCATTAAATACACACTGAGCGCCTCCCTACATTTATATTACATACAGTAAAGAGCACATCTTCATTAAATACACACTGAGCCCCTCCCTACATTTATATTACATACAGTAAAGAGCACATCTTCATTAAATACACACTGAGCCCCTCCCTACATTTATATTACATACAGTAAAGAACACATCTTCATTAAATACACACTGAGCCCCTCCCTACATTTATATTACATACAGTAAAGAGCACATCTTCATTAAATACACACTGAGCCCCTCCCTACATTTATATTACATACAGTAAAGAGCACATCTTCATTAAATACACACTGAGCCCCTCCCTACATGTATATTACATACAGTAAAGAGCACATCTTCATTAAATACACACTGAGCCCCTCCCTACATTTATATTACATACAGTAAAGAGCACATCTTCATTAAATACACACTGAGCCCCTCCCTACATTTATATTACATACAGTAAAGAGCACATCTTCATTAAATACACACTGAGCCCCTCCCTACATTTATATTACATACAGTAAAGAGCACATCTTCATTAAATACACACTGAGCCCCTCCCTACATTTATATTACATACAGTAAAGAGCACATCTTCATTAAATACACACTGAGCCCCTCCCTACATTTAGATTACATACAGTAAAGAGCACATCTTCAACCTGTTCCACCCCTTAGGGTAGGTACCGACCCCAAAATGACATTATGGTTATAGATCAATATTTTTTGCGATTTTTTTATCAAACGTTTTCAAGTATTAACATCACTAACATGTCACAAAACCATGTAGAATGTATATTATCATCAATACGTTAGTTTAGTAATAGGTTAAAAGTGCCATTAGATCGTTTTAAGTTTTCGATTTTCGATCGTCTATCCAAGCCGGAAAACGGAAATGGACATTTTGAACCATGGGAATTGTAGCCTTTTTGTGGCCATTTTGTAGAGGACATGCATAGCTGTCGACCAGAGTTTTTCCAAACTACACTTCCTGTCAGATACTGTGGGCTTTCAATGTTCAGCGTTCTGAATGAATCATATCCATAACTGTTATGATTTGCGATAATAAGCCACAAAAGGTAACGTTTGACAAATATTGAAACGCAGTTAGTTTCTCCTCCCTATTGTTAGAATGTAGGAACAATTAGATCTGAAATTAGTTTCAAAACGGTTGCACTGTGAGGAAAATAAAAAAGTACACTAGATTACAGTAGATATCATTATCTGTTCTTATGCACGCCTGGTGATACTAAATCCAAATTGAACTCAGGCATTTGAAAGATAATATATGTATATATATATATAAATGTGCGAATTGGCTATAATAAGGTAATGTATAAGCATCTATTCTATAATAATATTTCAAATTGCATTGGTCCGGATGGGAGAATTCAGTACTGTATCTACAGAACCTTCGGTTTTATCATCTTCCCTTTATTAATATCCTTAGATTTTTTTTACACATGATCTCAAGAGGGTACTGAACGAGATCAGTGGCAGGTTTTTACATTTGGTCATTATTATCATGGTGTTATTCACTGTCAAAGATGCAAAGAAAAATCATAATTCATATTCTCCTTTGTTTCATCATAATTTAAGCAAGCCTAGTAATAGACACAATATTTCTGACACTGTGAATACATTCCCTGAGGTCCATAGATGTACCTAGATACCAAGAATATGCAAATAGCCCTTGGAGAAGTGGAGCAATATTCCATTTACCTATAGGTATATATTTTATGCGGATTTTCACATCATGTGGAACAGGTTAAATACACACTGAGCCCCTCCCTACATTTATATTACATACAGTAAAGAGCACATCTTCATTAAATACACACTGAGCCCCTCCCTACATTTATATTACATACAGTAAAGAACACATCTTCATTCAAAATGCATTCAAGTTGGTCATGAGCAGTAAAACTCCTGTTTTTATACATAAACAGGTTATTTTTAGTAATACTGTGCATGCTCATTACGGGTTTTCTCGGGTTTACCCCCTGCTGGTTGAAGGCCCCTCACGAGAATATTAGTTATTTTTTTTTATTAGCGATCTGAAATCATATTTCATCAACCAAGTCTACCGTTGGAAATCCAACCACTCCAGGCGCTCAGATGTGGAAAAAACCGCCCCTATCGTCTCCCAGATGGTAATTCACCCTTTTGGATTGAACTCAATGAAAATGAATGAGAAAAAAAATCCCTGACTCCACATTTTACTTCTCACTCACGCAGCCGGGGTCGATCAGCTCCACTAGTGAGCCTCAGAGCAGCGGAGATTATGTGTTTTTACAGTATACACGGTGAATCAATAAAAATATCGATTTTTTCGAATGGCGATCAGGAATTGGAATAATCCATTTGGATACCATCTGATCTCAGGTAAGGAATCTATGTTACCAGTATTAGGATAATCAGACTAGTTTTCACAGAGATATAAGCTTTTATGTGATTATGTGATATTGCTGTTTGGCTGTGCAAGCGCTCAGCAACTAGGAGAATCGATTTTCAACTTGCGGCATGAGCGTGCATGCGCACACATATACTATCGATAATCTAGCGTTTATTTGAAAACGATTCATAAATAGGCCGAACAATGACAACGTTCTAGAATATTCCAGTAAAAGGCGATTATCATGGAATGTCTTATTTTTCCCGTGAAAACGAGTGATTTTCAAAATGCTAGAAAACGGAAATGAAGCGATAAAAAAACAATCTGCTACGACAATGTTGACTGGAAAATGAGTCTTTAATAAGCGACGGGCAGATTAGACACATAGCCATAATTTAAAACATAGATTAGGCGATATTAAGGTTAACATTGAAGTGGCCTTGGGCATTCAAGGGGGTAAAAAGGAATTAAGCTTGGGCAATCAAAGTGTTAAACTAGATGTTCCAGTAATGGGCATCTTGAATTACCAGGTCCAAAAACCAACGCTTTAATGAGATCTTTTATTTTTAGAGCATTAACTCTTTGGAATAACCTGCCTCAAAACCTCTGCTGCATTTACAGTAGATTCACTTTCAAAAATAATCTTAAATTGTATTTAACACTGTAAAGTATTTTTTTTTGTTTTTTTTTGTTTTCTGTTTCTGTGCTTGCATGTCATTTTAGCCATCTTAATTGTTAGTTTCATTATGCATTGTGTGTTGAGTACTGACTTTTAATAATTTTGTTTTGTGATAATACATTTTTTTTGTATGGACCCCAGGAAGACAAGCTGGTTGCTATGGCACCAGCTAATGGGGATCCGTAATACAATCAAAATCAAAATCATTAAATGCACACTGAGCCCCTCCCTACATTTTATATTAGATACAGTACGTGGTGTTCGGGTCCACTGGACCCAAGAGTGTGGCAATTGTAGGTGAAAACAAGTAAATATGGTATAAATTAAGTAAAAAGGTTCTCTGTGTACCTTCACTGTCTGCCTCCACCTTGTTTCATTCATATTCTTCGAGATAAACATGATTTATTCCATTCATTCAGTCGTGATTATGATGTCTTTTTATTTTTTTTACATCTCATTTTATTACTTTTATTGATAAATGTGATCAAGCAGAGGTAAATGACACATTTATGCTGTCTATATTATTATATGTTTTAACCCTTTCACTACCACACGGTCACCGTCGGTAGTGTGATAGTAAAGGGTTAACCTTCTGTAGTGTGGCAGTGAAAGGGTTAACCTGCTGTTGTGTGGCAGTGGAAGTGTTAACATTCTGTGTATTGTCGCAGTGAAAGGGTTAACCATTTGGTAGTGCGGCAGTGAAAGGGTTAAAATCCCAATAATGAGGCGGGACCATTGGATGAGTAACAAGAACACAGACACCACCAAGGGTTAAAACAAGACAGTTTCACATCTGTCACCTCATCACTGATGAAGATGATGAAGAGTGTCATTTGGTTGTGTGTGACACTGTCCGGACAGTCAATCAGCCAAACAGCCAAACAGCCTACACAGGTTGTACATCAGTAGTTCTTAACAAGGGCAGCCCAGGGAACCAGAACAATGAGCAATAGTTAAACACATATTGTATTCACTAGAAGTTAACTTAAGCCTCATCAGAGAATGTATGAATGACTTCTGATCACAACGTTCCTGTTATCTCCCCACCTGCAATACAGACAGTTTTGGAATTCTGTACTGAATCATATCTAACAGCTAGGGCTGTCTATTATCCATTCAAATATTCAATCACGATTAATCGCACATTTTCTATCTTTTCTAAAGGGATATTTTTCAAGTGTTTAATTAATACTCTTATCAACAAGGAAGTACATTACATACATTGTGTGCGGAACAAACGAACTGCCATACGGTTGTTAGATGCAATACATGTGACGTGCAATGTTTACTTCCACTTCCTATATACAATGTACTGTAATATGTCATCACGTCAACCCGTGGGACTTAAGTGCAACTATCCTGAGTACTCAAGTCTGGTTCGAATTAACGAGACAGTTTGAGACCGAATCAGGCTTCGAGAAACCGAGATAGCCTGACATCAATCATCGGGTTAATTTAAGTACCTGTATTCCAATGTGGATTCGTCCATACATGGCAAATCAAATCTCTGACGGGGTCAGTGTAGTGACGGGTCAGTGTAGTGACAGGTCAGTGACAGGTCAGTGTAGTGACAGGTCAGTGTAGTGACAGGTCAGTATAGTGACAGTGTAGTGACAGGTCAGTGTAGTGACAGGTCAGTGTAGTGACAGGTCAGTGACAGGTGACAGGTCAGTGTAGTGACAGGTCAGTGTAGTGACAGGTCAGTGACAGGTGACAGGTCAGTGTAGTGACAGGTCAGTGTGGTGACAGGTCAGTGACAGGTGACAGGTCAGTGTAGTGACAGGTCAGTGTAGTGACAGGTCAGTGACAGGTCAGTGTAGTGACAGGTCAGTGACAGGTGACAGGTCAGTGACAGGTCAGTGACAGGTGACAGGTCAGTGTAGTGACAGGTCAGTGTAGTGACAGGTCAGTGACAGGTCAGTGTAGTGACAGGTCAGTGTAGTGACAGGTCAGTGACAGGTCAGTGTAGTGACAGGTCAGTGTAGTGACAGGTCAGTGTAGTGACACATCAGTGGAGTGACAGGTCAGTGACAGGTGACAGGTCAGTGTAGTGACAGGTCAGTGAAGGGTGACAGGTCAGTGTAGTGACAGGTCAGTGACAGGTCAGTGTAGTGACAGGTCAGTGACGGGTCAGTGACAGGTCAGTGTAGTGACAGGTCAGTGACAGGTGACAGGTCAGTGTAGTGACAGGTCAGTGTAGTGACAGGTCAGTGTAGTGACAGGTCAGTGTAGTGACAGGTCAGTGTAGTGACAGGTCAGTGTAGGGTGAGTGAATAGAAATCTGAAAGTTGTTTGGAGCATAGCACATACCTCAATATCTTTATTGCATTAACTTAATTTCTCTTACCTTTTCCATGTATGAATACAACACATCTTCAGGACTCAGTGTTCCCTCCTTCAAACGCTTTGTCAACTCGGTCAAAGAAAGAGATATGATGGTAGGGCTGTCCGTCAATGGATGCTATATGAAACAAGTAAGTTAGACAATGAGTAAGTCAACATACTGACACTACCGTCTATGACTGACAGTACCCTTACGAAACGTTCCTGTGGTAAAGTACGACAAGCTCTGTATAATCTATTGCATTTATCTGGTAATTGTTTTTTATTATGCTATTGTAAACTACGGGTCTGACCCTTTAGCTCAGCTCGTTAGTGCGGCCGCCTGTGGATCCTATGGTCTCAGGTTCAAATCCACTCGGTTATACTATCATGGTTAAATTGGTTTATATTATCTAAGTACAAAAATGGTACCATGATGATACATGATTTGTATCATGGCAGTACCATGGTCAATTATTAATACAGTGGCTGACGCGGGCGGTTAGGTGGCGTAGCGGAGATTGCGTTCGTCACCAACCCCGGAGCTGTGAGCAGGATTCGCCTGTTCGAATCCAGCTCACAGCTCCGGGGTTGTCACCAGCTTGGCTGGCCGTTCACACTAATACAATTGGCAGTATTAGAGGGTGGGAGAAGCTGGCGGGGTGGGTCCGGGTAGTTGTAAACAGCGACTCCTACAGTTCGGTCGGGGCGCCTGCTAAGCGCGGATGGGACCTTAAAGATATTTGACAGTGAAACATCATCCAACTCTATTATAGTATTATAATTAGATTATAGAAAAATCTTTCTATAATATAATTAAATGTATTATAAACTATAATATAAACGAATTATAGAAAAATCATATGCTTTGTTACCCTTTAAGAAACACTGTCAATATTTCTTGTACTATTCCTGTACGGGAAATCAGCTTACTAAATGCTCTAACATACAGAGAACATGTTTTGTCTTAAACCACTCCTAGCCACAGCAGGTGCAGGCTTATCAGTATTCATTCCACGTCATAGACAGTTTTTTCATGTATACAAACCTCGATTTCTTTACTACTGTTTAAGGCTGAAAGTGAACCTTGACGTGTCGCTCACTTCTCAGATTGTCTCTCTGCTTTGAATTGATCCTTCTGTGCGCAAAGAATAAAACTATTTTCTTTGCTATCCCTTGACTCGATCTCAATTGTTGTCGAAGCAGTTTTCTTATCAGTCCTGGGCCCTCATTTATCAACGTTGCGTACGCACAGATATGTGCTTAACCCATGCGTACGACCATTTCTAAGCAAAGTGTGGGATTTATCAATTTGAACGTGAACTTGACTTTGTGCTTATGTCTACGCACAGCTCAGAGCATGCGTAGCTGACGCCCAGTGGTAGAATATCGTTACTACGGCATATGCGCTCATCAGTTCATGCATTAGTTTCAACGCGGAAATAAGCTTTCATGCATTACTCCCGACACTGGCGCATGTTCTGTATGAACCGTAATTCATTATAGTTCATTGTGAAATAGCGACAGTAGTGTAATTATAACGGGCTCATGCGCGAACAAGAGGTTGGTTTGCTTGTTTGGCACGGGGGGCAGACGCAGAACACCTAGTGTAACTGCCGCTGTGTCATAGTGTAATTCAAGTTAAGCTTCAGTATGATGTCATAGTAGAACCGGTTAGAACAGGCTAGAACCTTCCAGAACTGCGCTCCACAGTGTATAAATAGATAGAACTTACAAGGGTTCTCTCTCTCACTTCTCAACCACCATCAACCACCTAGCCCCTTTCGTGACTGTGATGCACCGAGTGAATCCACAGTCACTTGCTCCTCAATAGGAAACCAACCTAGATTTACCCTGAATGACTGGTTCTGACCGAACCGTTCGTTATACAAGAATCACAGAGACGTTTCAAAGGTACTCACAGTTGCACGAGGGTTTCGGACAGAGATACGGGATGGTTTGAAAGCTCTGCATTGCTAATAAACATTTTAAATAATTTTCATTAGGGATGCCCCGATCGATCGGCCACCGATCGTTATCGGCCGATAATCAGTATAAATATGCGATCGGTGAATTCCGATAATGAGTCATATTCGCCGATCGCGGAAACCGATCAAGCGGAGATCTCACTCGCTGTCTGTCTATGACACACAGGACCTGCAAACTGCCGCTGCTCCTCCTCCCTAGCCCCGCCAGCACCCGTGTACAGTTTGTAAACACTGAGGACTGAGAGGAGGCTCCTCTGCTCGAGTCTATAGTGCATTCGACCATGAGCTAACGTTAGCTACCTAGCTATCGTTACTGTTTAAACAAAATTACCCAGTCAACTATTCACTTTTAGTAGGCATTGTTTAACTTGTATTGTATTGTATTTAGCCGGCTAGCTACTGATAGCTCCTGATATCAACAAATGCTCCAGCAAGTCTAGTAGTCCATGTTGATACCTCCGTTAGCTTGCGTTAGCTGACGTTAGTTCACTGTTCAAAACTAAATGTCCCATTGAACTAAATAGTTGTCTTAACGTCATCTAGTCGGCTAGCAGTAGCTACAGATAGCTCCTGATATCAATGTCTTATAACATTGATTCAATGCGTATTCGAGCTGAGGGCTTGCTGAATGTGATATGACCAAAGCACAGTAACGTTATACCAATAGGGTCCAGCTGCAGCGCAGGAGAATCCTTGCTGGAGCTGGAGGCTACTAGAGTACACACAGACAGTGAAGCTGTTTGCAGATAGCGAGCATTTTGAATTGTTGCGTGGTGGCGATGTCTCGCAGATAATACAAGTACAAGTCTAATTATATAATATATATATTTTATAAAAAAAAAAACATTATATAAAATAATTTTTAATTTTTTTTAATCAAAAACGATCGGTATCGGATCGGTATCGGCCGATATGGCTCACGACGATCGGTGATCGGTATCGGTGGCAAAAAACATGATCGGGGCATCCCTAATTTTCATAAACTGGTCAACACTGCATTATTTCCGGCGTTGTGTGCATGATGCGCATGCGCTGTGATCACACCAGGCAGCCAACGCCGGAAATAATGCTGTGTTGACCAGTTTATAAAAAATATTTAAAATGTTTATTAGCAACGCCGAGCTTTCAAACCATCCCGTATCTCTGTCCGAAACCCTCGTGCAACTGTGAGTACCTTTGAAACGTCTCTGTGATTCTTGTATAACGAACGGTTCAGTCAGAACCAGTCCTTCAGGGTAAATCTAGGTTGGTTTCCTATTGAGGAGCAAGTGACTGTGGATTCACTCTGTGCATTACAGTCACGAAAGGGGTTACAGAACACCCACCTCCAAACGCGATTAAATATTGTTTCAAATAAAAAGCGACATACTATTATTTTGTGTCATGTTTCCAAATAAGATTGGCCACAACGAAATGCTTTCTACTTCAATTTGTTGGTTAGAATAGATTACCTCGCTCCTTTGAAACTTCACTGAGCTCCGCGCACAGACGTGATAATAATAATAACAACAACAATAATAATAATAGCTTCATTTTATATAGCGCCTTTCAAGAGACCCATGCAAGGTCGCTTTACATAGATAGGGGGGGAAATAACAAAGTAATAAACATAGTGGACAGACTATGTAAATATGATGATGGGATTAAAGTTCACGTTTTTATTGATCACATAGGCAGGCTATACATGGCGTATAGGCTACATCATACATGGCAGTGAGATTCATTGTTCTTGTATATGCTCTCGTATTATTGTTTATATAAGCTACCCAATACAGACATCAAAATAGATTGTATGCCTCTAGAAATCATATGCAGCAGGTAGAAAATTGATGGAAAATCCGTTGCGATTTGGAATAAAATTGAGGAGAACTTTAATCCCTGGGTATTAATCGAACAAAACGGAAAAAGGCAGTCATATTCCAGCACGGTCTTTATTAGTGTTTGCGCTGCCCAGGCAGCAATGGTTAATAGATATCATATCCGTCTGTCAGCCTGTCACGTATTTCTCCATAACACGCTTCCCTCGGCTTAGTCCACTTTTCCACATTTCATGGGGGTGTTCCATTACCGTATATGGTTAATCGGGGCGGTTCTGGTATGCAAATACTTAAAACAGTGCACGAGCTCCAGCTTAGGATCAAAGTGATATTTATCAAGACAGGTGTGCGTAGGACCTGTGTACGCACGTGTGAGAAATCCTGTTTTTTTTGTGCGTGCACACATTCTAAATTCTGTGCTTACGTATGAAAATAGAATACTTTCTAAGAAAAATTTATAAATGAGGACCCTGGACTATGGTGATAATAGGCATGCTGCGGCCTAAACCCTTACTTAAGTTACAGTACATCCTTGGACTCCATCTATCACTCTGCCCTCAGATGCATCACTAATGATAGATACAACACTCATCACCGTGTCCTTTATGAGAAGGTTGGTTGGTCCTCGCTGTTGGAGAGGCGCAACAAACACTGGTATTTGTTCATCTTTAAAGCCGTTTTTGGTAAGATACCTAATTATACTACATCATTATTGGAATGGAATTTTGGAACCTATGGAACCCGTTCTAGGTCCCTCGAGTTTGCTGGGAACAGGGTAAATCTACATTTTACTATGATGCCCCCTAGCTCATGGAATGGAACAGTCCAGCTTGAGATTCTCCCCTCTGTTGCAGTTTAAAACCTTGATCTCCAACCATTGTAAATCAAGTTGTAGGCCTACATGTTTTAATTGATTGTTATCCTTACTTGTCTTATTGTTATGATTTTATATTCTGTGTTATATTTTTAACTCTGTGTGTACACTCAACGTGACTGTAAATGGGGGAAACCTCAGTTGCCTTTCGAGTTTAAATACAGGTTTGAAATTAAATGTATTAAGCTCACCGGACTTGGTAAAACTAAATTTCCACAACAAACGACATTACTACTGTACTTTGATTGATTGATTGATTGAAAAAATGTTTGAACACAGATTGCATAATGGGTACAATGCAGTACGGCTCAATACACACAATTGTTAATGTGATGCAGACCAGAGAAAGACTTTCGTCTTGTTTACATCAGGGTCCCCCATTTTCAATTAATCTTAACATAATATGACATGACATACAGATAGACAGTACTGCTACATCTAGACATTTATGACATACCAGATCTACAAATACAGTACTGTTTGTGATACAAAAAGAGTCTAAAAAAGAGAGTATACAGTATACATTTGACGAAGAAACTGTACATTGGACGAGGTTGGGTAGGTGGGGTGGGGAATCGTCTGTGTAAAAAACACTTACCGACTCTTTGAATTGACGGACAGCTTGCTCTGCCCTCAGCAGGGTCGCTGCCCTTCGGTCTCTTGCTTTCAGAATAGTCCTTCTTGCCCGTTGTCCTCCATTGAGCCATTTGAGCAGCAGGACCAGGGCTGTCAGACACGTCGTCCAACTCAGCTCGGCTCCCAAAACAAGTTGCTTTGCCCTTTCCATCCGAAAGCTCTCCCCTCACACTAGCGCTCCACCAGACACACGGACCAGTAAGCTATTAGCTAAGTAGGCTAACGTTAATAGGACCAGCAAGAGCTCCTTCAATCGTCTAGTGAGTAACGTTAACCCGAAACGTAATGTTTAAACAGATACAAGGCATGTCGATACAAGCACAAGCTTTATATGGACATTAGTGATGCACGATATAATATCGGCCGATATGGGCATTTTTTTACACATCGGTATCGGTCTGATATCAAGATAGGGCCGATATCAAAATATCAGTCATTTCTGAAAATAAGTTACAAATGTAAAATAAAATGCTTTTTGGAAAATAGCTCTTTATTTGATTATCATAAAAAAGTGTTTTCTATACAGAGATATCGACATCGGTAAATATCGGTACCGGCCAGAACAGCAATATTAATATCGGTTATCGGTATCTGCCACAATTTTCACATCGGTGCATCACTAATATAGTCCTTTTTACATAATGTAGATACTATATATATATCTGTACATATCACTTACCTACTCTTGCCAGTTACACTGCTGGCCAGTATGACTTACTGATTAGCACCATTACTCAGTAGTACTAATTAATTTATATATTTTATATTCAGTTTAATCACCTGTACATTGTATATTACTACTGCACTTTACTGTTACATTTGCACTCTGGTTGGATACCAAACCTATTTATATCGTACTGTACTTGTGCTGTATGATGACAATACATTTGAATCTAATCTAATGTTGTGTTGTTTGTCTCCTGCAGGAAGGAGCTTCTTAACACATTAATGGCCAGACCCGAGATATCTCAGGTTAACAGACCTGAGATTTCTCGGGTTTTGGTCATTATTTCTTTTATTCTATATTTGTATTTATTTCAGGCACACAGACCTCTGGGTTACAGAATGACCTCCTAGACCAGGGGTCAGCATCTCTTACAGAATGACCTCCTAGACCAGGGGTCAGATGATCTTACAGAATGACCTCCTAGACCAGGGGTCAGATGATCTCTTACAGAATGACCTCCTAGACCAGGGGTCAGATGATCTTACAGAATGACCTCCTAGACCAGGGGTCATCATCTCTTACAGAATGACCTCCTAGACCAGGGGTCAGATGATCTCTTACAGAATGACCTCCTAGACCAGGGGTCAGATGATCTTACAGAATGACCTCCTAGACCAGGGGTCAGATGATCTTACAGAATGACCTCCTAGACCAGGGGTCAGATGATCTTACAGAATGACCTCCTAGACTAGGGGTCAGATGATCTTACAGAATGACCTCCTAGACCAGGGGTCAGCATCTCTTACAGAATGACCTCCTAGACCAGGGGTCAGATGATCTTACAGAATGACCTCCTAGACCAGGGGTCAGATGATCTCTTACAGAATGACCTCCTAGACCAGGGGTCAGATGATCTTACAGAATGACCTCCTAGACCAGGGGTCATCATCTCTTACAGAATGACCTCCTAGACCAGGGGTCAGATGATCTCTTACAGAATGACCTCCTAGACCAGGGGTCAGATGATCTTACAGAATGACCTCCTAGACCAGGGGTCAGATGATCTTACAGAATGACCTCCTAGACCAGGGGTCATATGATCTTACAGAATGACCTCCTAGACCAGGGGTCAGATGATCTTACAGAATGACCTCCTAGACCAGGGGTCAGATGATCTCTTACAGAATGACCTCCTAGACCAGGGGTCAGATGATCTCTTACAGACCAGGGGTCAGCAATTAAGTTTGGCCTCGGGCGACAGTATGGCGGGCCAGAAACAAAAACAATGGCTAATTTTATATATTGATAGTGAAAACATTTTAACTCTGTGACAAACCACCGTATAACTAAGGCATACATTTGTGGCATAATAAACTGTAAACGACATACACATTTGCACTGAACATTATACCTTTGTCTTTTTGCCATTTTATTATAAAACCAGAGACAAGCGTCTCTCTCTTATCGGTGTATCTTACATTAGAGTTCACATTTGAAAATGTGTTTAAATAGAGGCCTTGTACTGAATGTTTGTGTATTTCTTCCAACATGGCTGCCTGTAACATAGCGGCCATTGTTTTGAACATGGCAATGGAAGGGACAACGGTTGCTATGTGCAAAACGATGGTTGCTATGTGTAGATATTTGAGAATTATATCAAGAGGAAAAGCCAGTGGAACAGTAATATGCTTTTCCAATGTTTCACATCTCAACCTTGGTGCTCGACCAAAAATAAAGGGTACATCAAAGCCTCTCTCTCTCTGAATGCTTAAAACAATCAATAACGCACGACACCAACACTTCACAAACACTGGTCTTATAATGTACGAGGGTGCAGGCTATGACAAAATGCAGTATGCAATGTAAACACACTAAAGACCCTTTCACACATGCTGCATGTAAAATCTTGTTTTTTGCTTATTTCACACTGTATTGAATACCATTGATTAACCCTAATTCATTTAATTTCAAACCTTTATTTTAACTAAAAAAAGTTACGGTTGCCCTCATTCGCAGCGATGTCGGGTATAACAAAAAATATTTTAAATAGATATTTAAATGATAATCTTCATACACAGGAGATATCGTCTCTTTCTGCGTCCTGCCCTGCTCTACCTAGGAGCCACCCCTCCTAAACCACAGGCAGTATTTCCTAGTGAGTCGTGTTGCAAAGCTTACAGATGTCAAAGAATAGTTGGGAGGGACGCAATCTTTTAAAACTTTAAAATGCATTGTTGCATCTATATTTAGCACATATGATAGAATTTCAATAGAAAATAGACAAAATTAAATAACAGTACTCAGTATAACAGTACTCAGTATAACAGTACTCGGTATAGCAGTATAACAGTACTCAGTATAACAGTACTCAGTATAACAGTACTCAGTATAACAGTACTCGGTATAGCAGTATAACAGTACTCAGTATAACAGTACTCAGTATAACATGCAAATAAAATACCATTACCACCAGACAGAAAAGGGCATTGTTTGACTCTGATGGAAAAAGGGCAGATGCTCAAGCACCCCTTGGGCCCTATGTGTGTGAAGAAAGACAACTATTGGAAGAGAGGATTAGAGAGAAAGACTCTATTTAAACCATGAAACTGGTGTTTGAGGATGAATGTGTTGTTAAGTATGTTGAGTTTTTAAGCAGATTTCTACACAATGGGTTTGACACCTGAATAAATATACTGGAATATATTGGTGCTTCTTTAAATCTTGAGATTGGCTGAAGCTCATCCCATGCTGGTCACAGTGGTAGGGTTTCTCTCCTGTATGAATTCACTGGTGAGAGTTTCTCTCCTGTATGAATGTGCTGGTGTGTCTTTAAATTGAATGATCGAATGAAATGTTTCCTCCACTGTCTTTAAGGCTTCTCTCCTGTATGAATGTGCTGGTGTGTCTTTAAATTAAATGATCGAATGAAATGTTTCCTCCACTGTCTTTAAGGCTTCTCTCCTGTATGAATGCGCTGGTGAACCTTTAAGCCGTCACATCTACTGAAGCTCTTCTCACACTGGTCACAGTAGTAACACTGCGCTGGTGTATCTGTAATTCTCCAGAGGTCCTGAAGTGCTCTCCACATTGGTCTCTCCTGTATGAATGCACTGGTGTCTCTTTAAGTTTGCAAGGGTCCTGAAGCGTGTGCCACATTGGTCACAGTGGTATGGCTTCTCTCCTGTATGAATGCGCTGGTGTCTCTGTAAGTTTCCAGACCGACTGAAGCCTTCCCCACACTGGTCACAGTGGTAAGGCTTCTCTCCTGTGTGAATGCGCTGGTGTATCTTTAATTTTCCAGCGGTCCTGAAGCGCGATCCACATTGGTCACAGTAGTAAGGCTTCTCTCCTGTATGAATGCGCTGGTGTTCCTTTAAGTCTCCAAGGGTCCTGCAGCTCTTCTCACACTGGTCACAGTGGTACGGCTTCTCTCCTGTATGAATGCGCTGATGTATCTTTAATTCTCCAGCGGTCCTGAAGCGCGATCCACATTGGTCACAGTAGTAAGGCTTCTCTCCTGTATGAATGCGCTGGTGTTGCTTTAAGTTTCCAGAGATACTGAAGCGCGATCCACATTGGTCACAGTAGTAAGGCTTCTCTCCTGTATGAATGCGCTGGTGTTGCTTTAAGTTTCCAGAGATACTGAAGCTCTTCTGACACTGGTCACAGTGGTAAGGCTTCTCTCCTGTATGAATGCGCTGGTGTCTCTTTAAGTCTGCAAGGGTCCTGAAGCGTGTGCCACATTGGTCACAGTGGTAGGGCTTCTCTCCTGTATGAATGCGCTGGTGTTCCTTTAAGTTTCCAGAGGTACTGAAGCTCTTCTGACACTGGTCACAGTGGTAAGGCTTCTCTCCTGTATGAATGCGCTGGTGAACCTTTAAGTTTCGAGAGATACTGAAGCTCTTCTGACACTGGTCACAGTGGTAAGGCTTCTCTCCTGTATGAATGCGCTGGTGAACCTTTAAGTTTCGAGAGATACTGAAGCTCTTCTGACACTGGTCACAGTTATAGGGCTTCTCTCCTGTATGAATGCGCTGGTGTGTCTTTAATTCTCCAGAGGTCCTGAAGCGCGATCCACACTGGTCACAGTAGTAAGGCTTCTCTCCTGTATGAATGCACTGGTGTTTTAGAAAATTGGACTTCTTGATGAAGCTCTTTCCACACCGGTCACAGCAGTGAGGCATTGACTTGTTCATATCTCTGCTTGTCGTTGGGGAGCAATGCAGCAATTGTACCTGGAGAAGAGAGAAGTACACCAATGAAGAGTTCAGATTTTGCATTCGTTCAGTTTGTATTTCTCAAGTTCTCAAAACATTGTGGTTTGTCTGTCCTTGTAACAATATCATTGTAAGAGTACACAGACCACTAGTACAGATAATTCAGTCTGAAATTATATATTCAATGGAATGGATATTATATTAGCAATATCAATTGACATAGACAACTGTTGGCATTGCAGCCTTGACGCTGCTCGTTAATCCTGTTGTAGCCTATGGCTGAAAGGAAAGGTAAAGGAGGAAAAGAGGAAAGACCTTTTTCTGTTGATTTGGTCATATCTGTCTGTCATAGTAGTCTTTAGTGGTCTGGTCTGTCTTTGACCAATTCATTGACAATATATGTCTTTACAGCTAAGATAGACCTATCAGAGGTTGTAATATTGTGAAGAGTGAATGTAATATTTAATTGTGAAGAAAATTACGTTGCTGCAGATGCTAGCAGTTAGCTGACCATTATATAGTAAAATCACATGTTCACCTTCTTCATACTTTGTACCCTTTAACCTCCGTCGGACCGCTCAGGCTAAAGAGGTTAATTAACTAGAAGCAATTTAAAAGTAAAGTAAAATTAGGCATTAGGCATCTGTCACTCAAAGTGCTTATGGGCTTATGTCTTCAATAGACTCACAGGAATTGTGTAAAGTTGCCCAAATAGTGCTAGGAATAGCAATGCAGGTCCCCTTTAAACAACTCCCAATGTAATTTTCTTCCCATCTTACCACTGACAATCTCTTGAGCGGGATTTCCAAGAGTCTTGTCTGTAGTTTAGCTCCACTCTTCTCTCCAAGCTCCTCATAACCTTGGATTACAAACCAGTCTGTGTCCTTCTCTGAAACTGAGAGAACCGTCGTATTTGTATTTGTTTATAAAAAATGATCCCCATTAGCTGACGCCAATGGCACCAGCTAGTCTTCCTGGGGTCCGAAGTCCCACATATCCATATATACACATACAAATATACATATATACGCACACACATATACATACATACACACTATATACATACATACATATACACACACATATTCAGTATATGTGACCAGGTATGGACTTCAGGGTCATGTTGAGGGATCTTCATTTTTTTTTTTACATATTATGAAAGTACAGATTCATACCTTCAAAATAAGCCATCACTTGAACATTTTGGTGGGATACTTTGCAAGCTACTTCCTATGATTCATGGTGATTATCACAAAACGTATTCAGAGATAATAACCTTCAAGAGACGAGCAGGCTATTCTGTGACAATAGTGAAACAACTACAACACTACCCAGAAGTCATTGTAATCCATGGCCCCCCTCTTTCTAGGGCAATTAACACCTGGCAGCTTTCCAGTCTGAGGCTCTTTGTTATTACAATGAGTCTGGTGACTGGTAGTGGTAGTGAAAGGGACCCTGATAATAAACAAGAGATTAATCAAGTTTCAAGATTTTATTAGCATTTAAAATAACACGATATAAAAATAGACATGCTAAAGTCAATGTTCAATGTTCTGATGGCCTCTCCAGAAGCATTTAGATGTAAATACATGTAGTGTGGTAGTGAAAGGTTAACCTTCTGTAGTGTGGTAGTGAAAGGTTAACCTTCTGTAGTGTGGTAGTGAAAGGGTTAACCTTCTGTAGTGTGGTAGTGAAAGGTTAACCTTCTGTAGTGTGGTAGTGAAAGGGTTAACCTTCTGTAGTGTGGTAGTGAAAGGTTAACCTTCTGTTGTGTGGTAGTGAAAGGGTTAACCTTCTGTAGTGTGGTAGTGAAAGGTTAACCGTCTGTTGTGTGGTAGTGAAAGGGTTAACCTTCTGTAGTGTGGTAGTGAAAGGTTAACCTTCTGTAGTGTGGTAGTGAAAGGTTAACCTTCTGTGGTGTTGTAGTGAAAGGTTAACCTTCTGTAGTGTGGTAGTGAAAGGGTTAACCTTCTGTAGTGTGGTAGTGAAAGGTTAACCTTCTGTAGTGTGGTAGTGAAAGGGTTAACCTTCTGTAGTGTGGTAGTGAAAGGTTAACCTTCTGTAGTGTGGTAGTGAAAGGTTAACCTTCTGTGGTGTTGTAGTGAAAGGTTAACCTTCTGTAGTGTGGTAGTGAAAGGTTAACCTTCTGTAGTGTGGTAGTGAAAGGTTAACCTTCTGTGGTGTTGTAGTGAAAGGTTAACCTTCTGTTGTGTGGTAGTGAAAGGGTTAACCTTCTGTAGTGTGGTAGTGAAAGGGTTAACCTTCTGTAGTGTGGTAGTGAAAGGTTAACCTTCTGTAGTGTGGTAGTGAAAGGGTTAACCTTCTGTAGTGTGGTAGTGAAAGGTTAACCTTCTGTAGTGTGGTAGTGACGGATAAAAAAACGGATAAATAGTTTTTTTTACCATATTTCTACACATTTCGCTGCCACATTACAAATTATGAAATCTCGACGAAATACCTCTGAATACCTCTGAAAAAAAAATTAAAGATTCAATGACTAATTCGGCCAGAAACGGCTTTGAGGCGAAGCGTTACTAAGCGCTTCTGTGTGTGGCAGTGAAAGGGTTACAACATCTCTCTTGCGTGCTGCAACAGCAGCAGCTCTTCAGCGTTCAGATTTTTATTCTGCACAAAGAAATCCGCGGTACTAAGCGCTTCTGTGTGTGGCAGTGAAAGGGTTACAACATCTCTCTTGCGTGCTGCAACAGCAGCAGCTCTTCAGCGTTCAGATTTTTATTCTGCACAAAGAAATCCGCGGTACTAAGCGCTTCTGTGTGTGGCAGTGAAAGGGTTACAACATCTCTCCAGCAGTCCAGCCTCGCGCTGCAGCTGCTGAGCACCAAGCCGCGCGATTGTACCATTTGTAACGTCGACACATCCAAGCTTTCAACAGTGTTATTTAGATGTATTTACCCATTAGGTTGGAAAAAATGCACCCTAACGAAATTCGTTCGCTCATAAAATTCTAACTGTGTTTTAATGGTTTTTAATTAAGTTAAAACATACGTTTTATAAGGGTCAAGGCCTATTTTTTTTTAATCTTTTTTTTAGACACTGCGTTACGTTGCTTATAACTTATAACATTAAGATAGTGTATTAATAGTGTGTTATTCTCTCTCTGAGAAAGGAAAGCTAAATAATGATGTCTGTGTGTTAACACCTATTAAGTACAGTACTTGGCCCCTGTGGACAGGCCCAAGCCCGCTCGTGTAGTTTTTTATCCTCAATTGAAAGAAAATTTTTGGAACTATTATAGCAATAATTACCTCATTTACAAGTTGTAGGGCAAATAATGGAACAGATTAATGACAATTCAAATATGTAAAAAAAATCAAGATTTCGATTTTTGGGATTTTCTGGACAGCAAGACATTAAGTCATTTCAGAGCACCTCCCCCTTTGCGGATCAAATCGGGTTTGGTCACGGCGAGTCACATATAAACAAAACAACAACCTAACTTATTACAATCATACAAAAAAATACATACAAAAAAACAATATTGCACATGAAAGATGAAAAGCTAATGCTTGCCTGTAAAGGGCAGCATTACCATCTTCAGCTTGTCACAGCTAAGAAAATAATAAGAACAAATAATTAAAAACAAAAATAAATAACCACCAATACTGCTCACTAGCTAAGTAATACATTCAGAATTTATGTTTAAATGATGATTTGCTATTTAATTGACGTATGTGTTCTGGGCAGCTATTCCAATAAGTAATGGCTAGATAAATTACAGATTTTCGTATGGCATTCAATTTTGGGCGAGGTAACATGATTTTACCTTCTCCTGCCATTCTAGTTAAATGATTGTGTAAGTGACTACATCTGATCATTTGACTACCGTAATTTTCACACTATAAGCCGCACCTGAATATAAGCCACAGCAGCTAAATTGAATGATGTGTACATAATATAAGCCGCACTGGACTATAAGCCGCAGGTGTTTTAATGTTTAATTACCATATGTAAGGGTTCGTTAACAGAGGGGATTGTCGGGAAAGAGATGGCTGTTTGAGGAAGCTCCCATTTAACGCCAGCTCACAGAACGATAGCCACGCTAGTTAGCCAGCGTCAGCTAGGTACTAACACCAGCTCACAGAACGATAGCCACGCTAGTTAGCCAGCCAGGTACCAACGCCAGCTCACAGAACGATAGCCACGCTAGTTAGCCAGCGCCAGCTAGGTACTAACGCCAGCTCACAGAACGATAGCCACGCTAGTTAGCCAGCCAGGTATTAACGCCGCATGCATTAATAAACTAAAGTGAATAGTTCGTTGACTGGGTCATTTTGTTTAATGCTTCAGTTATGTTGAAAGAGGAGCTCCGAGCTGCTCATACACTAGACTCTTGTCGTAATGGTTGGTTGACGTGGGTCTGTGAGGAGGAGGAGGGGCAAGGTGTGCACTGCTGCAGCAGATTTAGGAGTCTGATCTGACGGTCACAGAGCTGAGGGAGCGCACCCAGTTAGCTGTAGAAATCCATAGATTAGCCGCACAAAAATGGGGAAAATGGGGGGGGGGGGGGGGAAATCGGCTTATAGTCCGAAAATATCGGTATATAAAAACTCAGGCTTAGAGGCGTGGATGCTGTTATTGTAGAATGTGACTGTATTTAAGACAAGCCTTTTATCTACCGATAGCCATAAGAGTTCCCTATTAGGGATGGGTACCTTTCACATTTGAACCGATACCGGTACCGGTACCTGTGAATCGATACCGGTACCCAACGGTACCTTTTTTCGGTACTTTAGTCTCAAGAAATTTAATTTACCTACCTCAGTCGCAAAAAAAAAATCCAAACTTCAAATAACTACAATTTCGACAGTTTTCGGCTCGTCATTGCTCCGACTGCTTTGTTGTTGAATCAAGTCAAATCCTAGGTAAGCATATATTGTGCGTGTGAACGTTGACATGAAAAAAAAAGTAAAAAAAAAAAGAAAGAAAAAATAAAAAAATAAAAAATTATAAAAAAAAAAGAAATTATTTTATTTATTTATTTTTCGGTTTCTCACTTGATTCGATACTCTGTAGTACCGACGTGTTTCGGTTCGGTACCTCAAAAGTACCGAATTCGGTACCCATCCCTATTCCCTATGCATACTGTTTATGTCCGTTGTTATGGGGCAATGTAAGACTAGTCTGGCAGCTCTGTTCTGGATAATTTGTAGTTTCCTCTGTGCACTGTCAGATGCAGAGGACCAAACAGGTGAGCAGTAGTCCAGGTGGCTTAAAACGAATGACTTAACGACCTGTCCCAGAATATGTGGTGGAACATAAGGACGGCATTTTCTTGCCATATAAATGCCATTACCCATTTTCTTAGCCACTGTGTCAATGTGCTCTACCCATGTCAGTCGACTATCTATTATGACTCCCAGTAATTTAACCTTATCAACCTGTTGTATGGGTCCACCAGACAAGTGCAGACTCAGTGTAGGATTGGCTAATAGTTTGTGACTGGTTCCTATGATAATTGATTTGGTCTTTGAGATGTTTAATACCAGCTTATTTAGTTGTATCCAATTAGTTACTGCATATAACTCTGTAGATAAAACTTTGTGTAGATCACCACTAGTGTTTGCAGCATAATACAGTGTGGGATCGTCCGCGTACATTTGTATACTTGCTTTACACAAAGCAGATGGTAAGTCATTTGTGAATATAGAGTACAGGAGTGGTCCAAGACAGCTGCCCTGTGTCAAGCCACAATCTAGCCCTTTGCAGTTAGACACATGCTGCCATTGTAATACACTTTGTCTTCTAACATCTTGGAATTCTATGTTGAGGGAAATACTAAATCGATGTTGAGGAAAATACAATATGTTGGGGAAAATACTATATCCATGTTGGAGAAAATACTACATCTATGTTGAGGAAAATACTGATTCTATGTTCCCTCAGTAAGATTAGTACAGTATGTGTACAGATGTAGTGAAGATGTCTCTGTTCTCTCAGTTAGTTGACTATGTGTACAGATGTAGTGAAGATGTCTCTGTTCTCTCAGTTAGTTTACATGTCTCAGTTCTCTCAGTTAGTTTACGATGTGCTGCAATCAAACTACAAAAAAGCAAGCTTACAGAAACAAGTATCTTATAATGATGTCATGATAATATTACTTAAGAGGGCTAGATGGTGTAGTGCAAGTAAGATGTTTGTGGCTGCAGGACTTCCATCCCAAGCTGTCTTAAGAAATCTTATGTAGAAATGTATTTGCCGGGTAAATGACTGTAAATGAGATCATCTTGGTTTTGTCCTTCAATCCCAGGAAACACTGAGACGGTTGTCTTTATGCAAGACTCTGCATTTTCTTTTCTTATCTTTTAAACTATGTTTTTTATGGTTTTTGTCATTTATTCTATGTATCGTATATTATATGGACCCTGAGTCCGTAATAAAATGTAGATTGATTGATATCCATGAGGTGTTTAGGAATGATAGAAATTAAAAACAAAATTACTTTAAAGAATGTAAGGAATATAAATTAAGTGGTAAAATGATCACCTCTGGCAAGCTCGTCTATGTCCAGCAGACCATCCTTGTTGCCACGGGTGATGGGAAGCGTGTGGACGTCTGGACAATCCATTATGGGGTTTCTCTAGACGTTGACACAAAGATGCCCAAAACAAATTAATCATGGTGGGCACAGTGGATTATTTGCAAAAAAAACTAAAGGCTAACTTACAGCAGGTTAAGAGAAAAAGATACCTTTGTGTCATGGTTCATAATGTACCGACAATGGCCTACATCTGCCAAACATTCTTCTAGTACTGTACTTGTGCTGTATAATGACAGCTAATCTAATCTAAATGAGGGAAACCTCCACTTCCTAACAAGTTGAAATAAAGGTTTGAAACGGAAAAAGGAAAAGTTAGTTTTAGGCTAGAGCGTAAGGTAGCCTCCTAGCTCTCCAAACCATGCAACATAAAGTATGTACTGATCACAGACAGGTAGGATAGTTCTATGTATTGATCACAGTGCTTTACAGCAAGTAGAGTGAAAATCTATTTATTGTGGTCCCTCGACCATAGCAGCTTCCAATAATAAAATACAATACATTTAGTATAGAAAAAAATAAGATGACTAAAATAAAGATTACTATATACAGTTCTAAAAAGTGTGCAGTGCAATACGATAATTTTAGCTTAGAATAAAATAAGATGACTAGAATAAAGAATACTATACAGTTCTAAAAAATTGTGCAGTGCAGATCAGGATGTAGATATTCTAAAAATTGAGGTTGTACACATAAAACAGTTCAGTGGATAGTGTAACTGAGGGGTACAATTCCCTGACTGTATTGATAAGTATGGTATCATTAAACCACTACCGTCTTTATGTACATTCCTACTGGCCATACAGTACATAGGTATCTAATGATGAACACTTCCCCACAATGAATCGGTTCTACACAAAGTTGTATTTAAGTATTTATTGCAGCAAAAGGTACATAATATACTTTCTTTACTTCACTTTGAATGCGCTTATAAGGCAAAGGAATGTGCGTAGGCAAATCAATAACGAATGTCCATTCTCATATTACGCAGGAGGTAATCATACAACCTGAATCTTAGGGAATTATATCTATGGTACACTAGTAATATAGCGGGAGATACTGGAAGGGTCCCCCCGGTTGTAAGCCAGCAAGGGTAGAGGATCTGTCGGTAGTAGAGTCTGGGCAACGATGATAAGGAGACTCCGAGTACGGGAGACTGTGCAATAAGATCTTGATCCACAGACGAATACAGCTGTTCTCCGTAGCATGTAGCTCCACATGGAAGAAAGCTAGCCTGCCTCAGGCTTCTGAGGGGCAGACTCGACGTGGCTCCTCACAGGGTAAATCCCACACACTTGTGGGCGTCGGCGATTCTCCGCTCCATTAATTACAGGACCAAAAGCAAATATAATCCAGCCGAAAAGGGCTATGCAGTCGTCGGGTAGATAATCCAGTGTACATGTCCACACGATCCTCGTCTAGGGCCCCTCGGGTGAAAGCGCCATGATAAGCAGCCCAGCCTGGATAAGCACTCTAGCTGATACGAGGAAAACGTTGGTGATGCTGGTCACTGTAGAACTTTAGCCGCACGATACACTATACACAAATAGACTATTACTGACTTAATAGAATAGGTCGCACTCGACGGTATAGCGTTAAACTCTGACACTTCAGTTATTAATTCGCACGCGGTCTCAATGCTCTATTTGGGGCCAAACAGGCCATACTTCACCGCACGTCGTATCGTGGGTGAGGCTTCAACTTATTGGGTAACATACTTCTGTATTCACCTGCGCCGTATTTATAAGCTTAGATGAATAAACTAGTACCAGATTTATTCCTGTCTCATATCCTTGCGCAATACCATTCATGTCCAGGCATGTCCCCGGCGGTGACTTTGAACCTGACTTTGGAGGCATGGCCTTGGCGCCTGTGGACCGCTGTCCAATAGGGGAATGAAATATTATGGTCTGTACTAGGCTAAAGGGATATTCCGTGTATATGTACAAGGAATATACAAGGGATATCAAACGATATACAAATATTATGCAATATATATCAATCAATAAATATATATATTCGGTTTAATCTGATCCTTTGTAACAGCCGCCTCCTAATTAGTCCCACCTAATTAGCTAAGCAGAGACAGATTAACCGCACTGTCCACTACTCAATGTCTGTTGTGAGGGGTATGGCAGTCCACAAAGTCATGGGGTCATGGTCGTCATCAATAGTATCGGGGAGCCTTGGCAACTCTATTAGCCTCGCCACAGGTCGGGTGTAGATCCGCCCTTGGACGAGCACTTCGGCTGCTCGGACCCTTCCGTCGGCACCGGTGATCACTTTGCTTACGCGGCCAGCCGGCCACATAGCTCGGGGTAGTGACTGGTCGATAATCATGACGACTGTTCCTTCTGTCAAATTGTCTCTCTCTTTCATCCATTTCTGGCGGGTCTGTAGAGACGGTAGATAGTGGAGTAGGAAGCTGTTCCAAAACTTGTCAGCCAATACTTGACTGTACCTCCACATTCTTCGGCCGTTCGCTTCTTCAGGCCTGTACACTGTCTGTGGTAGCGCGGGGTCCAGCCGCACCATCAAGAGAGTGTTGGGGTGACTGGGTCGACATCTGCTACATCACTTGAGACGTAACCGAGGGGCTTTGAGTTCAATACTCCCTCGATCTCCGTGAGGACTGTCATTAGGACTTCTTCCGCCACGGTCTGGGCCCCAAGCACGGCGTACAGGGCTGTCTTTATTGAACGTACTTCTCGTTCCCAAGTTCCACCGAAGTGAGGTGCATTCGGGGGATTAAACTGGAAATCAATCTGGGATGGAGCGAGGTGGGTCTTAAGTTCTGGGCCCATAGCTTGGAAGCTCTCTCTCAGCTCTCTTTCTCCGCCTTTGAAGTTTGTCCCGTGATCAGACAATAGTATAGACGGTTTGCCTTTCCGCGATGTGAATCTTCGGAAGGCCATAAGGAATGAGTCTGTGCTCATGGTTGGAAGGAGTTCTATATGCATCGCTCGGGTGGTCATGCATTTGAATACAATACCCCACCGCTTCTCGGTCCCTCTTCCTTTCTTTACATACAGCGGGCCGAAACAGTCCATACCGGTGGAGTGAAAAGGCTTGTCGCCGAGTCGGAGGCGACAGGGAGGTAGGTCAGCCATCCGGGGTATACTGGGCTGCGCTCGCCATTTACGACAGTCTAGACAAGTCCGCTGGAAACGCCGCACTGCTTCTCTCCCTTGCAGTATCCAATAACGACGTCTGATCTCCGCGAAGACTCTCTCTGCCCCGGCGTGATGCACATCCTCGTCGTATTTCTTTATGATCAGCTCTGTGACCTTGTGTCGGCTGTTTAAGACTATCGGGTACTTGACGTCATCCGGTAAGTCTGGAGCTCTCCGCAGACGACCACCCACTCTGATGAGACCATGGGCGTCGCTCTCGGGGGCTAGGTGGAGCAATCTGCTGTCTGACGGGACAGGCTTTGCTCCCTGTAGACAGTCTAGCTCATCGGGAAACGAGTCTCTCTGGGCTCGTTGTAGGAGAAGAAGTTCTGCTTCTTCGTAGTTAGCTGCAGTAATGTCAGTAGTGAGCTGAACCTCTGGGTGGTGCCACAGGAATGTCTTTAGCTGCGCACTCTCAAGGGTGAGGCAATCGTCTATGTCGGGGTCTGTGGAGACGGGTGTGGTCAAATCAAAAAACATAGATTTCTTGTTCTCTGCCTCCTCTTTACTCGCTTCCCGTGGGGTGGGTGTAGGCCACTCTTCTTCCGGGAGCTTGAGGAACTCTGGCCCGTCACTGTATAGGTTGTGACGGGTGAGGTCATCCAGGGACATTCCCCGGGTGATGACGTCAGCTGGGTTGTGTTTTGTGTCCACATACCTCCAGCTTGCTGCTTCTGTTAAATCTTGAATCTCTGTGACTCTGACTCCCACGAAGACCTTGTATCTACACGAATCAGACCGGATCCATGTGAGTACTGTCGTGGAGTCTGACCACAAGATTGTTCTTTGCACCGGGATGGTGAGTTCACGTTGGATTAACGTGGCGAGTTGCGCTCCTGCTAGGGCTGCGCAGAGCTCTAGACGCGGGATAGATTGTTGCTTGCGTGGGGCTATTCTTGAGCGAGCCAGGATGAAAGCAGTATGTATTTCTCCTCCCTCCTCTCGGGCACGCAAGTAGGCCACCGAACCGTAGGCTACTTCGGAGGCGTCGCTGAAGACGTGCAGGTCCATCTGGCACGTCTCCGGCCTCACTGTGGGTGGGAAGTAGCTGCGGCGTATGTTGACACCTGGGAGTGAGCTGAGTTCTGTCTCCCACTCTCTCCATGTGGATGCAAGGTGTTCGGGTATGGGGTCGTCCCAGCCCTGGTCCTTGTCCCATAATGCTCTTACAATCATCTTTGCCCTGGTGGTGTAAGGTAGAATACATCCCAACGGGTCATATTGTCTGGCGAGTGTTCTGTATACACTCCGTCTGGTGGTCGGTAGTGCAGTCGACCTTCCCTGCTCCTTGGTCAGGGGTGTGTGTTTATAATGGAGCGAGTCTGTTTTGAAGCGCCAGACTAGTCCTAATGTCATTTCTTGGGCTTCTCCTGGGATGGTCGCCATCCAGGTCTCGCTGCTTGCTGCCTTGTCCTCGGGGGAGAGGCTGCGCAATACTTGCGGGTCGCTGCTGGCCCACTGCCTGAGATCAAAGCCGCCTTTGATCAGGGAGGCGCGGAGCTTGAGTAGAAGGGCCTCGGCTTCTTCTGGCGTCGAGACGCTTTGCAGACAGTTGTCCACGTAGAAACTATTTCCTACACTTTGTCGGACCTCTTCATCAGCTGCTGGGTCCTCTGCGACGTGTTTCTGCAGTGCAAACGTAGCACAGCATGGGCTGCATGTGGTTCCGAAAGGGAGGACTTCCCATTGATAGATGGCTGGTTGCTCGTCCCCGATCCTCTCTCTCCATAGGAACCGCAGCAGGGGCTTGTCCTCCTCCACTAGTCTCACCTGCAGGAACATCCCTTTGATGTCGCCGCTGATGGCCACCTTGTCTTGGCGGAAACGTAGTAACACGCCTAGTAGAGAGGGGCCGAGTGTTGGGCCGGGCAAGAGCTCTTTATTCAGATTTTGTGATCCGATCTGGTAGCTGCAGTTGAACACAATACGATCCTTGCCGTTGTGGTGGACTTTGTGGTGCGGCACGTACCATGATTCGGTCGTCTGATCGGCCTCTTTAATGTCAATTTTCTTTATGTGTCCCGCTGTGATTAGCTTGTCAATCTCAGCGCGGTACACAGTCTCTTGAGCGGGGTCTCTGGCTAGGCGCCGCTCTGTGTTCAATAGATACCGCTCCGTCGCTTCTTTTGGGGCGTGGAAGGTAGGCATACCCTCTCGCCTCAGGAGTGGAGTTGCGTATCTCATCACTCCATTGACTTTGACTCTCTTTGTCCCCTGCTCGAGGAGGGCTATAGCGTAAATGTCTTCCTTGGAACGAATGTCTTTCTTTTCGTTCTTAAAGGGCATTGTCTCTAGTGTCCATAGCCTCTCGACATGCTGTAGGAGGGTGGTGTCTTCTTCTGTCACTCTGGAGTGGAGGCAGCTAGTGGCTGCTGTTCGGTTAAGAGACCTAGCGAGGGGGCCTTGTAGTGTCCATCCTAGGCGGGTCTCGACTGCTGCAGGACAGCCTCTGGGCCCTGTGTGGACCCGGTCCATCGGGACGATGAGGTCTGCATGGTCGGAGCCTATCAGCAGGGTCGGGGTGGCACCATCTATGAGCGGTATAGGTAGTTGACGCAGGTGCACATATTTATCCATCAGCTTGGCGATGGGGTAGGTGTACTGCGACAGGCCTATGTCTTGGCTGGTGAAAGCGTTAGTGATCCTATACCGTCTCTCTGGCTGCCTGCTTGCTGCGATAGTGAAGGAGACATTCTCGCCCTTTATCGTCTTTAGATCTCTTCTTATTGTCCGAATCGTCATCTGGTCTTCGCTCCCCCGCAGCCCCAGCTGGGCCGCAGCGGACGCGAGGAGAAGGGTCTTCTCTGACCCGTCGTCAAGGACGGCGTAAGTGTCCATGACCTTGTTTTGGTAACTCAATGTTACACGGACCACCTTTAAGAGCACCCGGGCGCCCCCGCTGCTGGCGGGGTCAATGTACATAACACTTGCCTTTGTGCTGCTTGAGGGTGCAGGCTTTCTTCTGTTACTGTCGTGTAGGACGTCTAAGTGGGCTCCGTCACACCGACTACACCTCTTCTTTAAGCGGCAATCGGCTGCCATGTGACTGCGCGCACATCGGTAACAGCGTCGGTTGGACTTTATCCATTGACTCACCTCGTCGGCGGTCATCTTCTTGAACGTGTCACACCATCTTCCACTTCTTTCATCGAGGGGGTACTGTGGTTCTTGCTGCTCGGTACTGATTCTGATTGGTGCATGACGGTCACCAATCTGCGGCCATCGTTTGCTCTCCTAGGTCCCTCTCTGGAGCTTGGTGTGCTCCGCATGAACGTATCCAACCGTAGGCTGTTGACTTCTCTCGCCAGGAAGTCGGCTAGGTCTAGGAGGGATGGCTCGGGACCGTTAGGATCACGGTGGTCTCTTTGCCGCCTGAAGCGCTCTTGTTGGGCGGGCGGAAGCTTCTCTAAAATCCTCTCGACATTAGAGTTCGCGTACAGTTCGTGCATACCCTTTTCTCTTTGCGCCCCCAGCATCCCTACCAGGGATTGTACCTTGATAGACAGGTCATCTAGTGAGCGATTGTCTGTGGCTGGGGGTAGGCGGTCAATATGCCTTATCTCTTGTATTACGTAGTCCCATATGCGTCCATATCTTTGGTCGAGTGCTGCTAGAGCCGCGGTGTATGGGGTAGTAGAGGTGGCATATGCCAGCGCTATATTGTGCGCTCGGGGGACCTTGAGGTGCTTTAGTAGGATAGCATATTTGTACGGTTCATCAGCTACATCGGACATCATTGTCTCTAAGCACATGTAGCTCTGTGTACTGTGCTCTGTTCTCGTGTGTGAAGTCCGGGAACGTCGGTGTGCCAATGTACGATGCCATGGATGGCTGGCACATCGGTGAGCGTTGGAAGAGAGGCCTCCTAGGCGAGTCTCCTCTTACGCCTCTTGGTGGGCTGGGTACCATGGCCCGCGTATCCAGGTGCTGTTCCTCGGGGCTGGTCGTGCGTCAAGCTCACCCGTGAATTGAGTCGGGGGTCTGTAGCGCAGAGCCGCGGGGGTAAAGCCTGGGCTGTACTGGACCTCCTGGTCCTGTGGAGTACTGTGCTGCTGTTGGGCTTGACTCTCCTCCTCTCCCTCTTCTTCTTCCTCTGGCAGGTCATCTAGATCCTGTAGTCGTCTATTTAGCCTCTCTGCGGTGTAGACCGTTTCTTCCTTGTAGCTGGGTCTCGCTTGGATTGGTCGGGGAAGGGGTTCGGAGAGGGGTATAGGCTCTCTCTGGTGGTCGGGCTCAGGGTCGCTTGATCGGGTAGGGGAGGGTGCCCTTGACCCTTGTCTTGACGAGGCCCTGGAGCCCCGTGCGGAGGGAGGGGGTGTTGCCCTGGTAATCAGCTGCTCCATTATCTGCGCTTGTAATCGGTCGCGCTCGGCTTCGCGCTTGGTGAGAGCGAGGTCGCGCTCTGCTTCTCTTTGGGCACCGGCAGCGGCGGCGGCGCGCTGGGCTTCGGCCCGGTCTCTTCCCATATTCTCTTACGTCTGAAGGCGTCTAATCTCTAGACGTATACGATCTTCGTCGCTCCGTTGCTGCGCTTGAAGGCGTTCTCTTTCCATGGAAGAATGTTCGCGCTCACTAAGCGTCTGTGCTTGGAGTCGATCGCGCTCTGTTGAGGCTGCCAGGCTGGCGAGGAAGGCCTGTGCCAGCATCTTGTCCGCCTCGCTGGGGGAAGACGCTGGTTGAGGTGATCCGCTCCTGGTAGTACTCGTTGGAGATCCGTTCTCCTGTGGCGAGTCTAGGAGATCCATCTCCGGGGTGCTCGCCCTTTCTTGTGGTGGGTCGAGTTCCATCCCTGGAGGGCTTTCTTTATCCTGGAGCTCTCCGGGGACTACTTCTTCGGTCTTGGCGGGGGGTAAAGTCATGTCAGGTCCCTCCTGGTCCCCACCGTGAGCTTGGTCAGTTACGTTAGAACCCACTAGGGCCTCTACTGGCGGGGTAGCCTGGTCGATAGGGTCAGACATAATTTTACTATCTACTTTTTCCGCGTTTACCGTCTGTAGAAAGCTAGGTAGTATATTGGCAACGTAATCCTCTAAGTACTGAGGTGTCTGCCGTCTACGCTGCGGGCGATCTATTTTAGGAGAACCGTTTTGTGGAGTGTTCATCATTGGCCATGTCAATATTAATACCACTATATTAATATTACGCTAGTTACCCTCCGGCTCGAAGGACCAATTGTAACTGAGGGGTACAATTCCCTGACTGTATTGATAAGTATGGTATCATTAAACCACTACCGTCTTTATGTACATTCCTACTGGCCATACAGTACATAGGTATCTAATGATGAACACTTCCCCACAATGAATCGGTTCTACACAAAGTTGTATTTAAGTATTTATTGCAGCAAAAGGTACATAATATACTTTCTTTACTTCACTTTGAATGCGCTTATAAGGCAAAGGAATGTGCGTAGGCAAATCAATAACGAATGTCCATTCTCATATTACGCAGGAGGTAATCATACAACCTGAATCTTAGGGAATTATATCTATGGTACACTAGTAATATAGCGGGAGATACTGGAAGGGTCCCCCCGGTTGTAAGCCAGCAAGGGTAGAGGATCTGTCGGTAGTAGAGTCTGGGCAACGATGATAAGGAGACTCCGAGTACGGGAGACGGTGCAATAAGATCTTGATCCACAGACGAATACAGCTGTTCTCCGTAGCATGTAGCTCCACATGGAAGAAAGCTAGCCTGCCTCAGGCTTCTGAGGGGCAGACTCGACGTGGCTCCTCACAGGGTAAATCCCACACACTTGTGGGCGTCGGCGATTCTCCGCTCCATTAATTACAGGACCAAAAGCAAATATAATCCAGCCGAAAAGGGCTATGCAGTCGTCGGGTAGATAATCCAGTGTACATGTCCACACGATCCTCGTCTAGGGCCCCTCGGGTGAAAGCGCCATGATAAGCAGCCCAGCCTGGATAAGCACTCTAGCTGATACGAGGAAAACGTTGGTGATGCTGGTCACTGTAGAACTTTAGCCGCACGATACACTATACACAAATAGACTATTACTGACTTAATAGAATAGGTCGCACTCGACGGTATAGCGTTAAACACTGACACTTCAGTTATTAATTCGCACGCGGTCTCAATGCTCTATTTGGGGCCAGCCCACTCCTCCAGTCCATAGCACCAGACATCCTCCCATTCCTAACTGCAACCATCAACTCCTCACTCAACTCGGGGGTGGTCCCCACCTCCCTAAAACAAGCCAGAGTCACGCCCCTCATAAAAAAACCATCCCTGAACCCTACCGTCATAGGCAACTACCGTCCTGTCTCTCTTCTCTCCTTCCTTTCTAAAACACTTGAACGTGCTGTATCCAACCAACTTACTGCTTATCTCTTACAGAATGACCTCCTAGACCCTAATCAGTCAGGCTTCAGGACTGGTCACTCCACAGAGACAGCCCTCATTGCGGTCACAGAGGCACTTCACTTAGCAAAAGCGAAAGGCCTCTCCTCTGTCCTGATTCTCCTAGATCTATCTGCAGCCTTCGACACAGTCAACCACCAGATCCTCCTCGCGGCCCTCGCAGGAATGGGAGTGGCTGGCTCTGCGCTGACATGGTTGTCATCATACCTCAATGACCGCTCCTACCAAGTGTCATGGAGAGGGACCCTGTCGGCCACCCGCCCCCTGCGGACGGGTGTCCCCCAGGGCTCGGTTTTAGGACCCCTTCTCTTCTCCCTCTACACTAAATCACTGGGTAACATTATCACGTCTCATGGCTTCTCCTACCACTGTTATGCCGACGATACTCAACTCTTCCTGTCCTTCCCTCCCTCAGATATCCACGTCTCTGAGCGGATCTCGGCCTGTCTGTCCGACATCTCCGCCTGGATGACGACCAACCACCTCAAACTGAACCTAAGCAAAACAGAATTGCTCCACCTGCCGGCCAAATCCTCCCCCCTGACCGACCTTTCCATCACAGTCGAGAATGCAGCTGTGACCGCGTCCCCGACCGCCAAGAACCTTGGTGTTGTCCTCGACGACCAGTTGAACTTCTCTGCTCACATCGCAGCGACAACCAGAACCTGCCGATTCCTCCTGAGCAACGTCAGAAGGATACGCCCCTTCCTGACAAAAGAAGCCACCCAACTCCTCGTCCAATCAACAGTCATCTTCCGCCTCGACTACTGCAATGCACTGCTCGCTGGCCTCCCGGCCACTGCCACTAAGCCTCTTCAACTCATTCAGAACGCAGCGGCCCGCCTGATCTCAAACCTACCGAAGTCGGCCCATGTCACCCCACTTCTTAGGGACCTGCACTGGCTCCCCATTGCTGCACGAATCCGCTTCAAGGCCCTTGACCTAGCATACCGTGCGGCAAAGGGAACTGCTCCCGCCTACCTCCGGTCAATGGTCTCTAACTACACACCCTCAAGACCCCTACGCTCTGCATCTTCTGGCCGCCTCAGACCTACTCCTATCCAAGCTCCGGGAGGGTCATCAAAGAGAAGTCGCCTATTCTCAGTCCTTGCCCCACAATGGTGGAATGAACTACCCACCCCAGTTAGGACAGCCGAAACACGTCCAATCTTTCGCCGTCGACTAAAGACTCACTTCTTCAACCATTATCTGAATTACAAAAAAAAAAAAAAAAAAAAATCTAACCCTAACTAACCATACTGTCATGCACTTGTCCTAATAAACTAACCTACACTGTAGCACTCAACACTTTGATGAACATTGTTACTCAGCTGATAGAGTTGTGCTCTTCCTGATGGCTTGTCGTACAGAACTTGTAAGTCGCTTTGGATAAAAGCGTCAGCTAAATGACTAAATGTAAATGTAAATGAATATACAAGGGATATCAAACGATATACAAATATTATGCAATATATATCAATCAATAAATATATATATTCGGTTTAATCTGATCCTTTGTAACAGATAGTATAATGAGAAAAAGAATAGACCCACACACTACACCATCCCCTTAATTTGGAATGTCAAAAAATTGACAAATCAATAAGACATTAACCTTTTTATTTTCCATTTAAAAACTAAATAGAATGCAGGTACAAAAATACAAACAAATCACACTACCTAGTGGGGCTGGGCGATATGGCCTAAATATGATATCACGATATTTTCTGACCTTTCGGCGATACACGATACGCATCACAATGTTTTTCTTTTTTTCCCCAAACAATTCATTATGAGGCTTACCAAGACAGTATTTGAGTTTGCAAGCTAACATTAAAGACAAAATAAAATACCCATGCATTTAGCATTTTTATATTATATATTAGATTTAGATTATTGGATTATTAGATTATATATTGCATATATTTAGCAATGAGATATTATATGATTTAGATATGAAATATGATGAATTGAAAATGGGGGACCCTGATGTAAACAAGACGAAAGTCTTTCTCTGGTCTGCATCCTGCAGTCCACTGTTGACTGTTGTTGTATTGAGCTGTACTGTATTGTACCCATGCTGCAATCTGTTAATAACGTTTTCATTCATTCAGACGGCAAACAGAATCATTTTGATTGACAGTCTCGTCTGCCAATTACGTCACACCGCTTGCACCCGCCCTGCTGTTCTTAGCACCAATCGGCAAGCGCGTATTCATTTTTTACTTCCGCCATTGGAGAGCTCAATGACAACAACAATGGCAGCGGTAGCTCGCCGCGGCCGACGTTTAGCTTTTAGCTCCGCAGAATGACTAAACGACTGGAGGCATAATGATTTTACTGCAACGGATGTTATAATAAAAGCCTTTCCATACATCTGTCTGATTGAAAACTTTATTAACAGACCGCAGAATGGGCACAACTGAGTCAGCACGGGCTGAGATATGAACGACTAATGCTTGCTATCTAGGTCGACCTCGGACGTTGCTATGTAAATACGCTGATGTTATTGAAAGTGTAACTATATAACGTTAATGCCACAAAACGAATGCCTTTGTTATCATAAGTAGTAACTTTGATGCAGTAGTGTGTGTGTGTGGGGCGGCGCTGTTCAAAAGTGTCAACGTGTGGACCAGATTGACGCGACACAATCCTCTTGGGCAAAACATCACGATATCCACGATACGTTTAAAAGGTGCATCGTTAATGAACTGTACCCGATATTTATATAATATCGTCATATCGCCCAGCCCTACTACCTACTGTATAACCCTAATCCCCTCGCCTATACATCCCAACCCCAGTCCACACCCTCACCCACGACCCAACCCCTCATCTACCACCACACTTCCCAGGCAACACTGATGTTAATCATCCTCACCACTGTCATCATCCCATATGTAGCCGTATCCTCAGTTTCCTTAGACACATTTGTAGTGTTTCATAACAATTTACTCAAGCCTAGTAATAGACACAATATTTATGACACTGGGAATACATTCCCTGAGGTCCATAGATGTCCCTAGATACCACCGATCGTTATCGGCCGATAAGCAGTATAAATATGCGATCGGGGAATTCCGATAATTAGTCATATTCGCCGATCGCGGAAACTGATCAAGTGGATATCTCACTCGCTTGTCTCAGACGCACAGGACCTGCAAACTGCTCCTCCTCCCTAGCCCCGCCCGTACCCGTGTAGAGTTTGTAAACACAGATGAGGCGGACCTCCTCTGCTGAGTCTAGATAGTGCATTCGACCTGAGCTAACGTTAGCTACCTAGCTATCGTTACTGTTTAAACAAAATTACCCAGTCAACTATTCACTTTTAGTAGGCATTGTCTAACGGTATTTAGCCGGCTAGCTACCGATAGCTCCTGATATCAACAAATGCTCCAGCAAGTCTTGTAGTGCATGTTGATAGCTCCGTTAGCTCGCGTTAGCTGACGTTAATTCACTGTTCAAAACTAAATGTCCGATTGAACTAAATAGTTGTCTTAACGTCATCTAGCCGGCTAGCAGTAGCTACAGATAGCTCCTGATATCAATGTCTTATAACATTGATTGAATGCGTATTCGAGCTGAGGGCTTGCTGAATGTGAAATGACCAAAGAACCATAACGTTACCAATAGGGTCCCGCTGCAGCGCCGGAGAATCCTTTTGCTCGCTATCTGCAAACAGCTCCACTGTCTGTGTGTACTCTACAGACAGTGGAGCTGTTTGCAGATAGCGAGCATTTTGACTTGTTGCGTGGTGGCGATGTCTCGCAGATAATACAAGTACAAGTCTAATTATATAATATATATATTTTATTAAAAAAAAAAAAATGTATATAAAATAATTTTTAATTTCTTTCTAATCAAAAACGATCGGTATCGGATCGGTATCGGCCGATATGGCTCACGACGATCGGTGATCGGTATCGGTGGCAAAAAACGTGATCGGGGCATCCCTAAAGAACATGCAAATGGCCTTGTAGAAGTGGAGCAATCTTCCATTTACTTAGGTGTGCATTTTTAGGCGGATTTTCAGAGATTAAGAGGTAAAGAGGTTCAAATCGGATCGGATCTGATTGAGATTAAAGATTTTGAACTACTGGGCACTGAACATGGAGAGAACAATCGCAAATCGATCGGCACTTTCTCGGCCGAGCTACAGTAATTTTTCCCGCACCTACTCCCCAAACTCTGCATGCGCAGATTGATAAACCTAGACATCTGGACAATCCCGAGACTCCGTGGGCAATCTGCGCATGCGCATGGGGAGTAGGTGCTGAGAATGTGACTATAGCTCGGCCGAGAAAGTTCCGATCGACTTGGATTGGTCTCTCCATGTTCAGAAACTCAAAGTAAACATAAATTGTACTTACAGATGTTGTGGTGTCTACAATCTGATGTCTGTTTCCACAAGAAGAAAGTCTTGGTCCAATAGAGTTCTGCCACAGAGAGTTTCACACTGTAAACACACAAAGCGTTTGTTGAATAATCCAGGAATTTATGTGGAGTGTATCGAGGCTCGTGTTGATGACGTGTGTGGTGACGTTGAACCTCACGTGACGGTCGTACCCGTGATTCAGGACATTTGGCACACGATTCAAGATATAAGGGGCAACGAAGCGCAATAGTCTCCTATGACTAGGGTTGGGTACGACGCAAAAATTCGACGTCGTTGAGCAGCCCTACTACTCAATATTGGACTTATTGTACCAAAGACAAGATATTTTCACTTGATAAGATTTCTTTTTTTTGCAGTGTAAAATATGCAGCTACCTGGGCCTCCAGAGCACTTCTAGTGTCAGCGGACACACCAAAAACATCCTAGCAAATCTCGAACAATTCTAAGGTAGTTTTAAGTTATTTCTCCGGCAGCGTGCGCTAATATGGATTCCGGCGGCACGTGCGCACGCACAAATATAGATTCCGGCAGAGCGCGTGCAGCACCGTAGGGTTTCACGATACCAACATTTTAGTTTCGATACTATACCAATATTAATTTCGATACTTTTCGATACTTTCTCAAAATCAGGGAAACACTCTCAGATGTCATTATTGTTCTTTATTTTAAAACACAACAATGACGAGAATAAATAAATTAAAAGCAATGGCGTTCAAAATGCTGGGGAACTTTTTTTTGCACTCAAAACAGTTGCTGTACAAGGTTTCTGAACCCAGCTTTCTCAACTGTATATATATTGGAACTTGGTCCACACAGATGAACTCTGCGACTGCCCTGTTGAGCCTTTTATCATCTTTGGACTAATTTGTGTACTTTATATGCTGCTCAAAAAAACCTGGGAGGTTAGGTTGCTTCTGAGTGGGGGGAGTCACTCTGTGAGCCAAATGCAGTAGACTTCTGTAGTTAAAAAAATTCAAGGGGTAGAAAAAGTATGGTTGTATTATTATACATTTGTCATAGCAGAGGGCCTAATTAGTTTGAGATACCATAAGTTACCTAGAAAATATTTTGATGAGTGAGACTGATATAGCCTATTAGTGTTGTCAAAAATATCGAAGTATCGATAAATATCGATACTGAATATTTAAAACGGCTTCGATACTCATTTCCCGAAGTACCGATACTTTCTGCAGTATCGGTACCAGCTGGCTTGCTCCCGCAAGTTGTTGACAGACAGACGCGCTGCCAGAGCCTTGCCCTTCCGCCTCCTCCTCCTCCTCGCTCAGAGCAACAGACACAAGCTGCTGCAGCCTCCTCCCCCTCACAGCCGGGCAGCGCAGCCCTGTCTTCAGTTTGTAAACAACGCTATTATTAGCTAACGTTAGCTGTCGTTCCTCCGTTAGCTTAATGCTAGCTAGCTGGCCACCTATTACTTCATGGAAACGGAGTAACGTCAAGCCGAGCCCACTACACCAGTACACGCATGAACTCGACACAACTACCCCGTTTCCAACGTTAGGTCGAGCGGAGCCGGAGCCCATCCTACACTAGTACACGCATGAACTCGACACAACTACCCCGTTTCAAATGTTAGGTCGAGCGGAGCCGGAGCCCATCCTACACCAGTACACGCATGAACTCGACACAACGTTACCCCGCCTCCATGAAGTGTCCAATTAGCAGCAATGTTGTTGAAAATGTAACGTTAATAAATGCTCCGAGCATAGCTCCGGAGAAATCTCTCTCTCTCTCTCCCTCTCTCTGATCTAAAGATAAACAAAGGGTTTTAAAAGTGTATTTATCTTCTCGTATAGTACCAGAGAGAAGCTGAGGAGAATCAACCAGCAACAAAAGCAAAATTTGTTAAAAAATAAAAATAAAAAATTATTATAATAATAAAAAAGAAATATTATAAAAAGTTTTTTTTGGTATCGAAAGTATCGATACTTTTCAAGGTATCGTATCGAAGTCGAAATTCCAGTATCGTGACAACACTATAGCCTATCATAATCTAGAACTAGGTTATGTCATATTGTAGGCTGTTTAACAAATAAAATAGATTTCCGTTATCTTTATACAGTATGTATGAACCATTAACACATTAACTGCCACGCTTATACCCATCAATGTTTGATCACTGCCACCAGTCTAAGCCTATGGAGATGTTTACCTTCTTTGCAGGGCTATAACTTTTTTAATTGTATTGCTAAATTGACATTACTATGGCCCATTCAACATCGATTATCTATCGTTCAGGATGTAGGAACGTTTTACTTTTTCATTCACACATTCATACGAAAATACCGTCTAAAGTATAAATATGTTTTTATCGTTGTCTGCAGTAATTCCTAGAACGTGAGATATAGGCATAAATACATATATAGATTATCAAATGCCGTTTGGTTCCGATCCACACTATATTAAAAATTTCAACTGTACATGGTCCTAAACGTTATGACTGATCATGCACGGGTGAACGGGGGGGGGGGTCGTTTATAATTCCGTGATCGTCGTTAAATGCTTCATGTAGTATGGGTGATATATAGATCAGAGCAGTTTGCATGGATAATAATTAGAGCTGGGCATAGATTACATTTTTTAATCTAGATTAATCTACCTGCAATTGATCTAGATTAATCTAGATTAAAATGGCTCAAAAAGAAAAGAAAAAAGTCTGCCAAATGCATTCAAAATGTGTGTTCTACCCAAATAATGACCAGAGGAGGAGATTTATCCTCTCCTCTTCATCTGAGGAGTCACTAGCTGTTCTATCTCCTTGTTCAACAGCATGAACATGTCTCTTCTTTTTGTAATTTCCAGTGTTTCTTTTAAAACCAGATTTATCGTAATTTTCTGTGCCCTTCCTTTGATGCCATTAACATTGTTACACTGATATTGACAGCTCTCTCCAGTGTCAAATCACTCTCTGTCAGTAGTTTCTTCTGTGCACCTTCATTTCTTAATCCACACAAAACCTGTCTCTCAATGTGTCTTTTAGTGAATCTCTGAATTCACAATGCTGCTGACTGGTTGCTCACACACAGACTGCTGTAGAAGCAGGTTTCTCAACAAATTCAGTGCAAGCTCAGTGTAACGGTTCCATGAATGAAGAGAACACCGAACAGCTACTACAGTCTCAGGTCCACATCCAAGAGAACACTGAACAGCTACTACAGTCTCAGGTCCACATCCAAAAGAACACTGAGCAGCTACTACAGTCTCAGGTCCACATCCAAGAGAACACTGAACAGCTACTGTCTCAGGTCCACATCCAAGAGAACACTGAACAGCTACAGTCTCAAGTCCACATCCAAGAGAACACTGAACAGCTACTACAGTCTCAGGTCCACATCCAAGAGAACACTGAACAGCTACTGTCTCAGGTCCACATCCAAGAGAACACTGAACAGCTACTACAGTCGGAGTACAGCTCAATACACACAATTGTTAAGAAGATGCAGACCAGAGAAAGACGTGTCTTGTTTACATCAGGGTCTCCCATTTTCATTTCATATTGCTCCACATTGTCATCAAACGGTCCAATATTTCCAATAACCCAAGCCATTTCTGTTGTAAACACTCACGATAGTCCAGTCGATCCTTCCTTTAGTGTGTAAAGTGGATTTCCTCCTCTTGTAGATGTTTTCAAGTGCCGCCAGATTAACGTGAGCTAACATGCTAACATCAGGGTCTCCCATTTTCATTTCATATTGCTCCACATTGTCATCAAACGGTCCAATATTTCCAATAACCCAAGCCATTTCTGTTGTAAACACTCACGATAGTCCAGTCGATCCTTCCTTTAGTGTGTAAAGTGGATTTCCTCCTCTTGTAGATGTTTTCAAGTGCCGCCCGATTAACGTGAGCTAACATGCTAACTCGCTAAGCTAACGTTAATAATGTAAACAAAGCTCTCAACGGACTTCTTCTTTTTTGCATTGCGCAGATTCAGACGTCCTCATCGCCGAATTGTGTTATATCCTGAGGACTTCTTAACCTCACCTGTATAACAATGATTACCGGACCACTAAAGTTACTTTAGTTTAACACATTATTCTGACTACAGCTCCGGTACATTCTATTATATGTTGTACCACTGTATTGCACATCGTTGCGGGCAAGACCACCCGCATTTCATTGTATACCTGTATGCCGTGACAATTAAAACTCTTGACTTGACTTGATGCAATCACTTCCGGGCACCACAGCTGTGAACTACGGCAAGTATTTAAGGACAATACAGACCCAACGTTGAGAAAAAGATTAACGGTGTCAATTATATTATCGTGCGATACTAGTCTCACGTTAATGCAGCACGTTAACGCCGTTAATGGCCCAGCTCTAATAATAATAAACAAAAACGCTGAAAGTCACGGCAGCCTCCTCTTACCGTTGGGCGATGACACTAGAGCAAAAAGATCCCAGTTATTTGATGGGGATAGAGTAGATCCATTTGCGGTTTGTATAATACTAATACACGCCCAAATCATGTAGATCATAGGTGTCAAACTCACGGCCCCAATTTTTTTTTTAAACATTAATATTGGGTTAAAAAATAGCAGTGTTAAAAATAATTGTGGGTTAATGCGTTAATAAAGCTTTAACTTTGACAGCCTTAGTTATTACACATTCTTACACATACATGTATGTTGAACATCTGAGGTATTGATGAAGTAACAAAGGAAAAAAGCCAAAAGCACAAGTTTACTCCTCAGACATTCTTTGACAATTTTACAGCCCAAAATACAAAAAAGATCCAGGCAGAATAGGTAAAGGGTTGAAGAAATATTGTCTGAACTGTCAGATGCAAACTGGCTGTGTGACATAACCGAGCATCTCGCTCAATTGAATAAGAAGCTGTAGGGACGCAAACAAGTCCCACCCAAAACTTTACCAATATAGTTGTGAACTGAGACAACCCTTATTTTGTTATTTTTGAGTACAGTTACAGTTGTGTGTTCATGCAGACACATAATAGCAATTTCATTACGAATTGAAAATGGGGGACCCTGATGTAAACAAGTCGAAAGTCTTTCTCTGGTCTGCATCCCCTTAACAATTGTGTGTATTGAGCTGTACTGTACTGTACCCATTCTGCAATCTGTTAATTAAAGTTAATTAAACTATCTTCCATTAGTTGGATGTATGGCCTCTGCAAGGTTGTGTGCAGCCATTTGTTTTTGTAACATCTGCTACATCTGTCCCACGTGTTCTTTGCAGCTCACAGTTGTTAGTTCTGCCCCTCTTGACTGTGACAAAAAGGTTTTGAACAAACTTAATGTCATAGCTTGTATTTGATGATATTCTTCTTTGTTATTTACTTGAATGGTTTGATCATTGATTGATGGAGTAATATGGGGGTCTGATAAACTAAAATTATTCGTTAAAATAACTAGGGATGCACGATAATTATCGGGCCGATAATTATCGGGCCGATATCAGCAATTATGACGTCATCCCGATAACGTTATTGATAGCTCCGATAACATATAATACATTTTTTGGTTAAAAGAAATCCGGTGTGGGTGGATTTGGATGAAGGGCGCTTGTTTTTATTATAGCATCCTCCCATTTTGCCAGTACTGTGGTAAAACTGATAGCGTGTGGTTTAGGAACAGGGAGTTTTTCACAAATCGAGCGCTCCCTTTCTTGGCTGTGACGTAGTCACGTTACATTCGGAGACAGACAGTCGATCTGCCAATTACGTCCCACGGCTTGCACCCACCTCTTCTTCTTACCACCAATCGGAAGCTCTCGTTAGTTTATTTACCTCCGGATTGTCAGCCATTACTCTACTCGGAGCTAACGTTATCTCCCCGCCAGCCACATTGACAAGTACCAGCGCTTATACATTACTGGCAAATGTCTTGTTGCACTTGTGGCAACGAGCGTTGTCAGCATCGACTTTAGTAAAATAGACCCAGACTTTTGAACATTTCGTTCTCTCCGCCATTATGAGAGCAGAGCTGTCTGTACTGAGTCGGCAGCGCAGCACCCGTGTGAGTGAGTGTGTGTGTGTGTGTGTGAGTGAGTGTGTGTGTGGGAGGGAGCCCGCTCGCAGGCAGAGACAGAGGCAGGAGAGATAATAGACAACAGCCAACAAGATTAGTTTGCGACGTTTAAATTCCTAAAAAAAAACTCCACAATTTCTCGAGTACCGATAGCAGTACCGATGACGTCGGAGCTTATAAATACAAAAAAAAAAAAAAAAAGTTGATAAAATATCGGTTATCGGTATCGGTATCGGCTTGAGGAGCATAAAGTTATCGGTATCGGTGTCAAAAAATCAATATCGTGCATCCCTAAAAATAACATAAGCTAACATATATTTTTACATCTATGCAAATGCATATGCAATATGTATAACTTGAATAAGTAATAAATACAGAAACAACATGTTTAACAATATGTAAATGAGTAGCTACATTTATTTTACATTACATTAACATTTATACGGTCTTTGGCCCTTTGAGGGCAACCATAATGCTGATGTGGCCCTCTGTGAAAATGAGTTTGACACCCCTGATGTAGATTATTGAGTTATGGCAGCGATCCATATCCACGGTGTGTGTCTCGAGTCCCGCAACGATATACGAGTGGCCGGATGGATTTAGGAGACGCACTGAGATCCAACCGGCATATCCGGTTTGGCAACTCGCCGATCATCCACCAGGTGGCAGTATTGAAGCGTTGCAGAGTTGTGCTGAGTCCCACAGCATCAGACAAGGCTCCGTGAGTGAAATATGAATACAATGGCGAAAATATGAAATATGATCAAAATAACATCGTACGCCGTGATCTGGCAGAATTCGCATGAACTTGAAACCCGTTGTACGACGTTTTTTGGCGCAGAAAGTGTTAACACTTTGAGCGCCAGAGGTTAATTCCGTATTAGTCCCTTGAATGCCCAAGGCCACTTCAATGTTAACATTAATATCGCCTAATCTATGTTTTAAATTATGTGTCTAATCTGCCCGTCGCTTATCAAAGACTCATTTTCCAGTCAACATTGTCGTGGCAGATTGTTTTTTTATCGCTTCATTTCCGTTTGATAGCATTTTGAAAATCACTTGTTTTCACGGAAAAAACTCATAATAAGCGCCTTTACTGGAATATTCTAGAACGTTGTCATTTTTCGGCCTATTTATGAATCGTTTTCAAATAAACGCTAGATGATCGATAGTATATGTGTACGCATGCACGCTCGTGCCGGCAGTTGAAAATCGATTCTCCTATTTCCTGACCGCGAGCAGAGTCAAACAGCCTATCACCATAATCACATAAAAGCTTATATATCCATGAAAACGGGTCTGATTATCCTAATACTGATAACATAGATGCCTTACCTGAGATCAGATGGTATCCAAATGGATTATTCCAATTCCTGATCGCCATTCGAAAAAAGCGCTCATTTGATTGATCCACCGAGTATAGTGTAAACACATAATCCCCGCTGCTCTAAGGCTCCAGATTGAACTCCCATTCACTTTCATTGTGACGGGGTCCTCTCCCGAACTCCTTTGATTCTCTCATAAACAGGCGTAGTCGAAAGATCTCGTTGGTGGGTTTTTTATTTCCCGCCTCCCAAAAGTGCAGAGGTGATATAGTTTTACAAAAAATGTGAAAAGTGAAAGTAACGTAAAACAAAATACGCTATACTTACTATATCTAACAAAAGTGGAAAAAGAGAAAACAAATAAACAAAACACAATATGTGACTCGCCGTGACCAAACCCGATTTGATCCGCAAAGGGGGAGGTGCTCTGAAATGACTTAATGTCTTGCTGTCCAGAAAATCCCAAAAATCGAAATCTTGATTTTTTTTACATATTTGAATTGTCATTAATCTGTTCCATTATTTGCCCTTAGTTGCAAACTTAAATACAACTTGTAAATGAGGTAATTATTGCTATAATAGTTCCACAAATTTTCTTTCAATTGAGGATAAAAAACGACATGAGCGGGCTTGGGCCTGTCCACAGGGGCCAAGTACATGTACATAATAGGTGTTAAAGGATAACTCCACTTTTTTTTTAAATTAGCTTATTTAACATCTTCCCTGGAGTTAGACAAGAAGATGCATACCTTTTTTGTCTCTGTGCGTGCATTTTAGCTTTGGGAATAGACGCTCCGTTAGCATAGCTTAGCTTCATCACTGGAAGTGGGGGAGGACAGTAGCCTTACAGTGCCTTACAGTGTATTGCAAGGTCTGACATTGACCAAACTTGATATGCATGACCTTGGTGGGCTCTAGGTCAACTCCTGAAAAGGGGGTCAATGTCAGACTTTGCAATCAAAAGTTAGGGGGCTAATAACCCTTGCCATAATTTCAGTGCGCCCCTAACTTTTGATTGCAAGGTCTGACATTGACCCCCTTTTCAGGAGTTGACCTAGAGCCCACCAAGGTCATGCATATCAAGTTTGGTCAATGTCAGACCTTGCAATACACTGTAAGGCACTGTAAGGCTACTGTCCTCCCCCACTTCCAGTGATGAAGCTAAGCTATGCTAACGGAGCGTCTATTCCCAAAGCTAAAATGCACGCACAGAGACAAAAAAGGTATGCATCTTCTTGTCTAACTCCAGGGAAGATGTTAAATAAGCTAATTTAAAAAAAAAAGTGGAGTTATCCTTTAACACACAGACGTCATTATTTAGCTCTCCTTTCTCAGAGAGAGAATAACACACTATTAATACACTATCTTAATGTTATAAGCAACGTAACGCAGTGTCTAAAAAAAAGATTAAAAAAAAAGGCCTTGACCCGTTATAAAACGCATGTTTTAACTTAATTAAAAACCATTAAAACACAGTTAGAATTTTATGAGCGAACGAATTTCGTTAGGGTGCATTTTTTTCAACCTAATGGGTAAATACATCTAAATAACACTGTTGAAAGCTTGGCTGTGTCAACGTTACAAATGTCCAATCGCGCGGCTTGGTGCACTGCTCAGCAGCTGCAGCGCGAGGCTGGACTGCTGGAGAGATGTTGTAACCCTTTCACTGCCACACTACAGAAGCGCTTAGTAACGCGGATTTCTTTGTGCAGAATAAAAATCTGAACGCTGAAGAGCTGCTGCTGTTGCAGCGCGCAAGAGAGATGTTGTAACCATGGGCGGCGGGTGTATAAGGCTGGGGCAGGCTGTGCCTTCCCAGACCAGTCGACACATTATTTTTTATTTATTAAAAAAAAAAAAAAAAAAAAAAAAAAAAATCCCCTGTGTACCTGTGTGTGTGGGGGGGGGGGGCTGGGGTCCGTCAATGGATAGGTGTGGTGACACTTAACATTCCAGACGGCCTGAATACACTGTCTGAAGACTGCAGGCAGGAGCACTCATTCAAGGGTACTATGAATATGCTTGCACCTATACCAAAGCACCTCAAAGCCTTTGAGTCAAAGGCACACTAAGGAGAATAGGCTGGTTTTCAACACAGTTAAATTTTTCAGGAACACTGTCTTTTCATCTCAACCTGTTTTCTTATACAAACAAATTGTCAGATGCAGTCAGGTTCATACTTATTTTACTAGGTCAGCCGATGATGGACAGATTATGTTACCACGTCCAAAATCAAATGCTTTAAAGAGGACTGTTGTTTATCGTGCCATCAATCATTGGAATAACTGCCCAATGAACAAAAGTAAATTGAATAGTAAAGTGTCTTTCAAATACCACCTGAGAATGCACTACTTAAATATGTGAGCAAAATATTCTGATTCTAATGATGTCTACAATGTTTTACTGTTTTTAGATTATCATTGTTAATTGTGATTGTCATATGTATCTCATGTTGTTATGTTTTGTGTTTTGTGTTGTCTTTCTGTGTGGACCCCAGGAAGACTATAGCTCTCTCTACACTTAACATTCCAGACGGCCCTGCGGGCACCCACCCCCACTTCAAAACATGGTTAAAAAATAACTTGTCAACAACATCCCTGCAGAACTCTAACACCATATGATTGCCTGTACCTAATATGTAGAATTATTGTTTGTTTGTACATTGTCTGTACATGTCTGATGTAAATATTTAGCATTTATATATAAATAATATATGGGCATACTGCAGAATTAGGCAGCCTGTGTCTAAACTTGAACTTGAAACTTGAAACTCTGTGTGTGTGTGTGGGGGGGGGGGGGGGTCGCCCCGACGGAGGTGTCAATGGGCAGTTGACATTCCAGACCGCATCCAGTCTGTACCAATCACATCGCACGCATCCGTTTGTATAAACATCTGAATTCGAATGCAGTCGCCAGTTGGTTCCAGGTCACAGCACACAGCAACGGCTGCACAAATGCAAGATGGATATACGTAATTTTTTCAAGACAAAGGAGCAAGAAGAAGATAACAGTAATTCAGAAGCTCTAGAAGATCGCATCCGTGAAGCCACAGCGAGCCCTGCCCCTGGGCATAACACCGTGACCCGATCACCTGAGGCTTCAGGTAATCCACCCCACACTGATTTGGGAGAAAAAAACACTGGCCCCTCTCAGCCAGTCCTGCCAGAATATCCTAAAACATATTTTGGGAAACAGAAACGTTCCTTTTCATCGAGACTGTCAACTCTGAGTCTGCTTCACATTGAAAGTGATCTGACACGCACACTTGGAGTAGAAGAGATCATTGCTGCCTACGATGCCAAGACAAAACGTCGCATATTGCTGCATTAAGGTAAGACTGATTGATTGAAATCATATTGAATGCCTTAATTTGAACACATAATTTGCACTACAGTATATCTAACGAAAGGGGATAGGCTCGCTGTAGTCTAGTGTGTGTGTGTGTGTGTGTATAAATTCAGGACCATGGACAGTAATTAATTTGTGTCACCGCTTCCCCCCCCCCCATTCTCGCCCCATTACAGCAACACAGACGAAAGACGAGAAGATGAGACATCAGACTGGCGAAGAGAACGTGCAGCCCGTTACTGATTTAATTTGCAAATAAAAATGTGCAATATTGACTGCAACTACTGATATTATTAGTATTTCATAATAACCTACATGTCTGGTCTTAAAGGAAGGAGGAAAGTAAAAGTCACTTTAAGCAAGGAACAGATGTGGTTCATCTTGGAACGTTTATTTAGATAAGTATAATGACGGAGTTAAAATTATATATTGTATAATAGTGTATATAGGAACCAGTGCCGTCTCAGGAATTTAGCATGTCTATTTTTATCATGCACATTATGTCTTCTTAATACCGTTTTTATTTTATTATTGTATTTTGCACAATCGATGACCACCCGCATTTCACATGACATTTCCCTGAATAAACCTCTTGATTCTCTAATAAATGTCCTTGAATTTGAAACAAATTTGTTGTGTTGTTATTATATATCCTTTCTAATACTATTGCAATTGTATAGTAGTTCATATTTCATGATCAGTGAACCGTTAATCATATTGGATGTCGCATTTATCTGCATTAAGGTAAGACAATGGTTAATATATTATTGGATGCCTTCATTTGAACACTTAATTTGCACTATATATAAATGAGTGGGGCTCGCTGTAGTATAGCCTAGTTACGTGTGTGTGTGTATATGAAATCAGAACCCCTGGACAGTTTGCGACCAAAAATAAAAGGGGGCGTTCCTAAAAGGGGGCGTTCCTTTTGGAGCCTACCCTGCCATAATGCGCACACGCCGCCTATGGTTGTAACCCTTTCACTGCCACACTACAGAAGCGCTTAGTACCGCGGATTTCTTTGTGCAGAATAAAAATCTGAACGCTGAAGAGCTGCTGCTGTTGCAGCGCGCAAGAGAGATGTTGTAACCCTTTCACTGCCACACTACAGAAGCGCTTAGTAACGCTTCGCCTCAAAGCCGTTTCTGGCCGAATTAGTCATTGAATCTTTAATTTTTTTTTTATTCTTATTCAGAGGTATTTCGTCGAGATTTCATAATTTGTAATGTGGCAGCGAAATGTGTAGAAATATGGTAAAAAAAACGATTTATCCGTTTTTTTATCCGTCACTACCACACTACAGAAGGTTAACCTTTCACTACCACACAACAGAAGGTTAACCTTTCACTACAACACCACAGAAGGTTAACCTTTCACTACCACACTACAGAAGGTTAACCTTTCACTACCACACTACAGAAGGTTAACCTTTCACTACAACACCACAGAAGGTTAACCTTTCACTACCACACTACAGAAGGTTAACCTTTCACTACCACACTACAGAAGGTTAACCTTTCACTACCACACTACAGAAGGTTAACCCTTTCACTACCACACTACAGAAGGTTAACCTTTCACTACCACACTACAGGAGGTTAACCTTTCACTACCACACTACAGAAGGTTAACCTTTCACTACCACACTACAGAAGGTTAACCCTTTCACTACCACACTACAGAAGGTTAACCTTTCACTACAACACCACAGAAGGTTAACCTTTCACTACCACACTACAGAAGGTTAACCTTTCACTACCACACTACAGAAGGTTAACCTTTCACTACCACACTACAGAAGGTTAACCTTTCACTACCACTACAGAAGGTTAACCCTTTCACTACCACACTACAGACGGTTAACCTAGTTGTTGTGTCTTTCACTACCACACTACATGTATTTACATCTAAATGCTTCTGGAGAGGCCATCAGAACATTGAACATTGACTTTAGCATGTCTATTTTTATCTCGTGTTATTTTAAATGCTAATAAAATCTTGAAACTTGATTAATCTCTTGTTTATTATCAGGGTCCCTTTCACTACCAGTCACCAGACTCATTGTAATAACAAAGAGCCTCAGACTGGAAAGCTGCCAGGTGTTAATTGCCCTAGAGAGAGGGGGGCCATGGATTACAATGACTTCTGGGTAGTGTTGTAGTTGTTTCACTATTGTCACAGAATAGCCTGCTCGTCTCTTGAAGGCTATTATCTCTGAATACGTTTTGTGATAATCACCATGAATCATAGGAAGTAGCTTGCAAAGTATCCCACCAAAATGTTCAAGTGATGGCTTATTTTGAAGGTATGAATCTGTACTTTCATAATATGTATAAAAAAAAAAAAAAAAAAAAAATGAAGATCCCTCAACATGACCCTGAAGTCCATACCTGGTCACATATACTTAACACTACACAAAGTCTAAATACACAATATACACTACTACTTCCACTACAAGCAATACCAACACGTTTTACTAGGGATCCTGGTTACCTTCACTGTAACTCAGTCCATTCAAGACTGACGTCCCTGGGCCAAAGCAGCCCTCTTGTATCCAATAGCCCCTCCCACTAGGCTTTAAACAGGATGTACATTTTATTATTCTTTTTAACACATTAAACCAATTCCTACACACAAAATATATATCCTCCACTATATCCACTATACTTCCAACTGTTTTAAATTACAGATAACCAAGTAAACAGTACAATACAATCATATCGCTCACGTGACGATTACCTTGCGTCAACCCCTCCCATTTAACCTGGCGGATATGTGTGCTTCTGCTTGGCCAACACGTCAACCTAGGAGTGCAGAGTGAAGCGAATGCATCATGACTGTGAGTAATAAATGTGATGTGATGAATAAATGTCTTGCTGTATGAACGTCATTCTGCTATAACAACGGAAACGGAATGAAATGATTGTGCGCATTCGGACATCCTACGAAAGCTGACAGGAGGGAATGTTTGGTGTGTGTGTGTGTTGCTCCGCGGCATATGGCGTGTGTGCGTTCCCATGTGCGCTGTCCACATGAAACGCACCACATTACATTATACGGTTATGGTATATGGAAAGACAGACAATGAGTGTGTGTGTATGTACAGTATGCGCACTGCCCGCAAAGTCAGTGACGGAGCCGCACCCAAATCCAAAAGGGTGATTTACCATCTGGGAGACGATAGGGGGCGCTTTTTTCACATCTGAGCGCCGGGGGTGCCTGGATCTCCAACGGTAGAGTCGCTTGATGCAATATGATTTCAGATCGCTAATATAAAAAAAAATTTAAAATGAATATTCTCGGGTGTGGGCATTCAACCCGCGGGGGGTAAACCCGAGAAATCTCGGGCGTGGCATCCAAAGTGTTAATGGGCAATTGTCAAATGTCTCTGTATAAATCACGTTTGTGACTAAGCCATAGAGATGCTGTGTTTACTAGCTTTCAGCACGGCAGTTTAGGCTATTATTAGGCATTTCAATTTATTTTCTAGCATTGTGGACATTTTCGAATGCTCCTATAAGGAACTGTAGTCACGGGGGCCGGCATGGCTCGTCCGGCGAGTGTTGGCATCGACGGCATGACCACAGCACTGACAGGCGCTACTGCGGCACGCGACACCGGCCACCACAACTATCGACAATCGCAGTGAGGATCTCCGTCGACCGGCGCCGGCTGTACAGCAATACAGGCCAACGCCAGCCGAGTTCGCCCCCCGTGCAAAATGTGCTGGCCGGCCAACGCTGGTCAACAAAGATCCTCACCGCGACTGCCGAGGATGGTTATGATAACTAACTAGTCGCGGTGAGGATCTTTGTTGATTGACGTTGGTTGGCTAGCACACCCCGCATGGAGCGAACTCGGCCAACGTTAGCCCATATAGCCAGCGAGCTACAACTCTAGTCAGAGCTGGCCGGCCGGCGTCGGTCGACGGAGATCCTCACTGCGACTGCCGATGGCCACGACAACCGGCGCCGCGGTGGCTCCTGTCGGCGCTGCGGTCGCGCCACCGATGCCAACGTTCGTTGGACGAGCCATGCCAGCTCTTGTCTCAACTAGAGTTTGTTGTTGTTCATTCCAGAAGGTTGCTTCCGGTAAACTAGCGCAACGTCACCACTGACAGCAGCGCTGTGCTCCAATAGGAAGGCATTCGCATGCATAAATGAATAAATAAATAAAAATAAGTACCGTTTTTTTCCCCAAACGCAGTATAGTATCATTTCGAACACTCTAGTACCGCGGTACTATACCAATACCGGTATACCGTGCAACCCTACAGCACTGCTGCTGTTTTTTTTCAGAGGAAACACTGTTACTTTGTTTCTCGCATGCGCAGTAGTGCACCGCACAGTACAGGCCCCGATGCACAGTACAGGCCCCGGCACTGCAGATGTACCCTACTCTCTCGGTCTGCAAGCAGCAAAATGCTGACCGTTTTAGTACAGAACTCTGAGTTTTGTTTTCTTTTACTGCTTTATAATCGTGTTCTCTATGGATTGGATGGTGCTCTCAATTCTTGTTTGTTGCGTCAGCATTGCTCTAACTTGCTGTAAAACTATTTGTCTACTTTACGGTTTTGCTTTTCCACAATATTTGAAATGTCCAACTAGTAGATCTAATCTAACCAATTACATCTGTCAGAATCGTTTGATACTGTCTACTATTAAACACCACCTTCATGAAACCATGTGGGAAACCTGTATTGAATTACCTAGTTGCCTAAATTGTCCAGGCAATGTGTTGGTGTACACAAACCAGCTCTAAGTCAGCTGTCCAGACACTGTGTCTGGTCGGTGTTACAGAGCTGATAGAGGAAGATTCTGGATTGATTGATAAGTTTATTAACAGATTGCAGAATGGGTACAGTACAGTACAGCTCAATACATACAATTGTTAAGGGGATGCAGACCAGAGAAAGACTTTCGTCTTGTTTACATCAGGGTCCCCCATTTTCAATTCATCATAACATATATGACATACATGACATACAGATAGACAGTACTGCTACATCTATACATTTATGGCATATCAGATTTGCAAATACAGTACTGTTTGTGATACAAAAGTGTCCAGAAAAAGAGTGTATATACATTTGGCGTAGAAACTGTACATTGGAGGAGGTTGGGTGGGTGGGGTGGGGTTGGGTGAGGGCTGTACATTGGAGGTGTGGTGGGGGGGGGGGGTTGGGTAGGGGACACACACATTTTACACTGTACATTGGAATACTGACAAAGCCTTACTTGGTCATTTACTGTACAACTAGGTTAGGACATTTGTAGGGGCCAGTTTCGAATTGCAGTCTCACGTAGGTGTTTTTTGAGAGTGTTTTTGAAAGTGGGTAGTGATTCACATTCCTTTACAGCTTTAGGTAGGGCGTTCCACATTGATGTGGCATAATTGCGAAACGTGTTTAGTCCCTTGTTTGAGCCGAATCTGGGTTTTACATGATTTGTGGAGCTCCCTCTGGTGTTGTGATCGTGGTATTCACTGACCTTTGGGAAGTATTTTGACATGTACATGGGTACCTTGGTCGCGTAGTGTATATTGTAGACCAGGCCCATTGCAAGTTGCTGTACTCTGTTGTCTACTCTAAGCCATCCTAGGTTGTCAAAGTGGACAGGGGTGAGGTGGGTTCTAGGAGTTAGGTCAAGCAGTAGTCTGACTAGCTTGTTTTGAGATGTTTGTAATTAGCTCTGCAGATATATGCTATTGCTACCCGTCCCACAGCCGTAAAATAATGTGACTCCCTACCCTCCTTCAAAACCGCTCTCAAAGAGCACCTACGGGAGGCTGCTATTCGAAACTGGCCCCTGTAAATGTCAATCAAACTAACGTTAATATCACGTTGACTTTAGCTACCGAATGGCAGCCAGCTCCCCGTAACGTCTGGCTGAATACAGTGAACAAAGAACAAAGAAAGTCAACAAGATGGCGTCGCACTCTCCCGCCTCTCTGTGGACTCCGTCGAAATGTTGCTTGATTTTGTTCATTTTTACTGTATGAAGCACAATCTCAGGGGCCACACAGAACCAAGCATTTCACTATAATGTACTTGTACCTATGTGATCAATAAAATAAACTTGAAACTACAGCTACGATAGAGCTAATTCGGTATCGGGAGAAATGTAATATGTTATTGTGAAGAGAATTATGTCGCTGCAGATGCTAGCAGTTAGTTGACCATGGAGATGGTAAAGTACTACAGATGTAAAACATTTAGCATTTGTTCTGAATTCAACTGGGATTGTACAACTTCAGGGCTCCTTTCGAGTGCCGCTGCTGCAAGGAAGCAGCACAAGAGAGGAAAACAATGTAAACATAATTGTACTACTTACAGATGTTGTGGTGTCCACAGTCTGATGTCTGTTTTCTCAGGAAGAACGTTTTGGTCCAGATGTGAAGTCTTGGTCCAGTAGAGTTCTACTATAGAATCTTTACACTGTGTAAACAAAACACACACAACGCGTTTGTGGGGGAATCCAGGAAGACGTTGAAACGCAATAGACCACAGACTGCACTTCCGCGTTACATGGAGGAGAGAGAGGGGGGGAGCCAGTTGGCGTCTATTCTTTTACCAACGGATTTCCAGTTCCGCGTTCTGCGATCTGATTGGCCACTGACGTTTCTGGTCATGTGACATGTGCGCCCAATCGCGTGACGCGCCCATTTCCGCCTCCAACAGCAGCAAACTACCTTCAAGTTCAAGTTTCTTTATTAGTTGTCATACAGAAGTACAGAATACTTTTATACAAAATGCTTCTTTCTGTTACGCTCCAGAGACTGTGCTAGACAAAAATAGATAAGTATAAAATAAAATAAGTATAGCAAGTAAAAAATAGAAGTCACGTACGTAGACACAAGTGTTCAGTATGTACATATGTACAATGTTCAATGCAGAGTAGAAGTAACTGAGTTACCATACAATATACTATACAATATACTATATAGTGCAAAGCAGAAATGGGATGAGGTACAATTTAGGTACAATTTACAGTAAGGTGTAATGAGGTATGGGTTGTAGTGCAAATTCTTTACCAATAAATATAAAGTGTGTTTAGGTGTTCTAAAGTGTGTAAAGTGGGTGCTGCAGTGAGTTGTTTGTTTAAAGTGAGTGTGTGCGTGTGGATGTGTGTGCTGTGAGTGCATTTGATGGTTGTTACATAGTGTAACAACGGGGGACCCTGATGTAAACAAGACGAAAGTCTTTCTCTGGTCTGCATCCCCTTAACAATTGTATGTATTGAGCTGTACTGTACCCATTCTGCAATCTGTTAATAAACTTTTCAATCAATCAATCAATCAATCAATCAATCAATCAATGTTATTGGTCATTGAGCATCCTGATGGCCTGGGGATAGAAGCTTCTTCTGAGTCTTTCTGTGCTTGCCATGAGACTCCGGTATCGTTTGCCTGACCGCAGCAGTTCAAAGAGGCAGTTGTTTGGGTGGCTGGAGTCTTTGATAATTCTCTTAGCCTTACCCATGCACCGCTTGTTGTAAATGTTCTGGAGAGTGGGAAGCCCCCCTCCAATTGTGCTTTCGGCTGAACGGGCCACTCTCTGTAGTCTGCTACGGTCTTGTGCGGTGCTATTCCCAAACCAGGAGGTGATATTGCCAGTCAGGATGCTCTCTATTGTGCATGAGTAGAAGTTCTTAACACATCCTGCGCCAATACCGTTGTACGACGTGTTTCAAGTTCATGCTAATTCTGCCAATCCACGGCGTACGACGTTATTGAGATCATATTTCATTTTTTCGCCATGTTAATTATATTTCCCTCACAGAGCCTGGTCTGATGCAGTGGGACTCGGCACAACTCTGCAACGCTTCAATACTGCCCCTGGTGGATGATCGGCGAGTTGCCAAACCGGAAATGGCCGAGTCGACCTCGGTGCGTCTCCGAAATACGTCCAGCACTCACATATTGTCGTGGGACTCTAGCCACACACCGTGGATATGGATCGCTGCCATAACTCAATAATCTACATGATTTGGGCGTGTATTATTATTATACAAATATGAAATGGATCGACTCGATCGCCGTCAAATAAATGGGATCTTTTTGCTCCAGTCTCATCGCCCAACGGTAAGAGGACGCTGACGTTACTTTCAGCCTGTTTGTTTATTATTATCCATGCAAACTGCTTTGATCAATATATCACCCATACTACATAAAGCATTTAACGACGATCACGGAATTATAAACGACCCCCCCCCCCCCCCCCCCCCCCCCCTCCGTTCATCCGCACATGATCAGTCATAACGTTTAGGATCATGTACAGTTGAAATTTTTAATATAGCGTGTATCGGCAACAAACGGCATTTGATAATCTATATATGCGTTTATGCCTATAACTCACGTTCTATGAATTACTGCAGAAAACGATAAAAACATACTTATATTCTAGACGGTATTTTTGGAAGAATCTATGAATGAAAAAGTAAAACGTTCCTACATCCTGAACGATAGATAATCGATGTTGAATGGGCCATAGTAATGTCAATTTAGCAATACAATTTAAAAAGTTATAGCCCTGCAAAGAAGGTAAACATCTCCATAGGCTTAGACTGGTGGCAGTGATCAAACATTGATGGATATAAGCGTGGCAGGGAATGTGTTAAGGATCTTCTGACTGACTTGGAACTTCCTTAGGCGCCTGAGGAAGTAGAGGCGTTGCCGTGCCTTCTTCACAATACTGTCAATGTGTGTGGTCCATGTCAAGTCCTCGGATATGTGGACTCCGAGGTACTTGAAACTGTTCACTCTCTCAACCGGTGCCCCGTCGATGCTGAGGGAACTGTAGTCCCTGACCCCCGACCTCCTGAAGTCCACAATCATCTCTTTTGTTTTGCTGACATTCAGGGAGAGGCAGTTTTCCTGACACCACTGCGACAGATTCTCTACCTCTTCCAGGTAGGCCCTCTCGTTAATAATAAAAAAAAAAAAAAAAATGTTTAATTCCTATAATAGTGGGGGTCGCGGCTCTCTGACACCGTTATTTTTGGGTCGCGGCCTGAAAAGTTTGGGAACCCCTGGTCTACTGTATGTGTATTGTGTCTTGTTATATATGTTTTTTCATCATCTGTGCTTGCCTTCTTGGCCAGATCACCCTTGAAAAAGAGACCTCTGTCTCAATGGGTTTTTATTTTCTGGTTAAATAAAGGTTTGATGATGAATAATGGTCAATAATGGTCACAGGCCAGACGTCAGACTCACACAGTGGTCCCTGGCATGTAGGAAGTCAAACAGCTCCTCGGTGCAGTCCCCCACCGTCGCAGACCGAGGCGCCACGCGGGTCTCACACTGCTCCAGTCTCGCTCTGTTGTGCACGCAATGCTCCGCAAGCTCACACTTCTCCAGCACTGAATCAAGGGGATCCTACAACAGGACAACAGACAGTATCATCTGCCAATTATAAATATATATTCATCAATATGCCGTAACGCATGCTTTGTTCATGAAGTAGTGCGGCACGGTGGTGTAGTGGTTAACACTGTCGCCTCACAGCAAGAAGGTTGTGGGTTCGATTCCCGCTTGGGGACCAGGTTGCCAGGTACCCAGGTGGGGTATCTCCCAGGCCTTTCTGTGTGGAGTTTGTTCTCCCCGTGCTCGCAAGGGTGTGTCCCCCCCCCCCCGTCCCCCAAAAAAAGAGATAAACCTTGAACATACAGATCGCTAACGCTGTCGCGTCCCTGATGAAGAGGGACAGGAGCACTTGGATTGGTCCTCGGGCGCGGCCCACGTTGCAACCCATGTCTGCTCCCGGTTGCCCTTGGGAGAGAAGGACGACGGGATGGGTCAAGTGAGGAGAGGCAGCGTGTATGTGTGGGTGTGTTCCTCTGTGTCTCTCATCTAACATGCGTGTGTTCAGTTGCTGCATGACAAATAAAGACTTCTTCTATTGGCATAAGTTATTGGAGATAAATAGAAAAATAATCTGGCCTAAATTATTTCCAACCTGATATC